>NC_140485.1:55528042-55873042 GCF_964271855.1 Acomys minous | reverse complement strand
CAAGCGCTCTTGGTCACTAAGCCATTCCTCCAGCCTACCTCCCCCTTACTGTTTGAGACAGCGTCTCTTACTGAACCAGCTCACCAACAGGCTAGTCAGGAACCTGCCTGTCTCCACCCCGCAGCACTGGCTTTTTAGGCAGATGCTGAGGACCCTGACTCACATCTTTATACTTGAAACCAAGCACGTCACCAACTGAACAACTGTTCCAGTGCCACCCCAGCCCCTTTTTTTTTTTTGCTTTCTATTTTGAGATAGGATCTTGATAAATTGCCCAGGCTGGTCTTGAACTTGCTCTGTCCTGTGTCCTCCCTTCCACAGCATCCTGAGCAGATGGAATTACAGGCTTCACCACCAGCCCGGGGACAACTTTAAACTTTTTTTTTTCAAAGTGTGCTTGCAAGTTCACAGAGGAAGCCCTTGCCTCCTGGATACCAGAGAGCCTGTCACTCTTGTCCACCAAGGCCAAACTGAAGCCAGAGCTCAGCACACTCCATAATTCCCCGTGGAATGTAAAATGAATGAAAGAGACCCTTGGAACAAGGAGCTCTATTATCCAACTCCTCAACTGTGAGACAGAGACATCACTCAGCCCTCTCAGCACGAGGACTGAATGGGCTGGTGGACGGGCCGGCCCGAGGCCTCCCCGCACAGTGCTTCCTGAGCAGGGCTTTAGAGAGACCACGAACCCAAAACGGTTGTCCTCTGCGTGCACCTCATCTGCATGCTCATCTTCCTCACTCACACGGACAAACGTAGATCCCTCCTCAGGCCAGGTAGCTGTTACCTCACCCCTGCAGGAGGCAGCAGAGAAGGGCTGTGGTCTGCAGAGAGGAGCTGATGAGAAAAAAAACAGGGCCACAGCAAGAGTCTAAAAAGTGGGTTCCACCCAACTCAGATGCTCCAGCAAGTCTCTTCTGTCCCCATCAGGCTGGAGGGCAGAGAAGAGGGGAGCCAAAGAAAAGGGAACAAAGTTGATCCTCATAAGAACAACCCCTAAGAGCTGCAACCCTTTTGAGCAGGCAGCCCTGGGGTTTTGTTGTCCCCGCCCCCCCCCCCTTGGACAGGGAGACAGTGGAGAGGAGCTTGCCACCGGGCTCCATGCCGCAGGAACTAGAAAGACTTACATCTCAGAAGATGCACTGGTCACTGCACAGTCCAGATTAGTGCAGGGCCACCTTCTAGGATGTGGGCAGAGAAGGCACTTCTGTAAAGAAGCAGTTCAAAGGCAGCTCTGGCAAGAGCCCAGCTCCCAGAGCCTCTCTGGGATCTCTTTTCCATGTCTGGCAAAACAGCCTCCAAGGACTCTCTTCCAGATCAAAAACAGTCCATCTGTACCAGGTATAAGGTCAAAATCCAGGCTAATCCTCTAAGACACAGGATTGCTCCCTTAGACAAAATCCCAAGTCCCATCATTTGTGAAGGGAAAAGGCTTGATGGGCATGCCAAAGGGACTGCTTGGATAGCAGGTGTGACCCCGGGAGGGAGTGATACAGGCAAAGCCCCAGCAAGTAGGTGAGAGCAACCTCGAAGAAATTCTGATAACCCATTGCAGCCAGAAGCTGCCAGGGGCTACACACAAGACCGTCATCACTGGTGATGACTTCTATTCCACTGCTGCCCACTCCCATGTCCCATGGCCACTCTACTCCCTCATCCTCTGGTCACTAGGATCATGATGACTTGGCCTTAGAGAAGCTATGAATCTGCTTAGCTACACAGTGGTCCTCACTGGAGAACACAGCTCCTATCTTCCAGGTGGGATCCACTGAGGCAGTCAACCCTACATGCAGCTGGGCAAAGAACTAGTTTGAGTCTACTTGGGGGGGGAGGTAGGGGGGAGTGATGTCAACCTTGAAATAAACACAAGTGGAAAAAGCAAAGTATACCTCACCATCTCAGGGAAGGTTGTGGAGGCTAAGGCGAAACTCCGCAGCCCTGTGTCAGGCTTCCTTCAAGTTCAGTCCCTCTCAGAAGAAGAAAACTATCAAGTGCTACAGAAGCCCTCGGAGCACAACAACCACCTAGGACAGGACTTCCCTCTCTTCAGAGCACAGTGGCCCTCCTCAAGACATCAAAGGTTTTCCACTACCAGCCAGCCAGTCAGCATGGGCTTCAGAGCCACTCACTGGTACTGACAGAGTCACCCATACTCCTAGGCCCCCGTGTCCTTGTCCTCCACCCACAGGATGGCCCAGGATCAGGTATGACATCAGTACTTGATGAGTAGACGCCATCAACCCCTCCAGGAATGGCCACCCTTGTCGCCAAGGACCACGCAACCCATCTCCTCAGACCTCTGCCAGTCTTCAACTATCCCCTCTTGACAGGGGTGCAGAGAAAGGGGTTGAATAACTCAAGAAAGGGGAGAAGAGGCCTTCAACCACTTCCTTCCCTATTCTGCTTGGAACGCCCACCATCTCATACGGGCAGCACTTGTTCTACTTAACTGAACACCGAATTTTTTTTTTCCTAAAGACAAAAACTGCTGCTCTTGACTGTACTAGTTGACTCTCGACTCCCTCCACCCTGAAGCCAAGAGGCCCTGGTCTCCACAGGCCTCTCTCTGCCTGGGTCTTTCCGGCCTGAGGGGTGTGGTCCTGTTCTCTTGGAAAAGAACAAGATCTGACTAAATGTGACCTCATTGCTAAATATGGGGCCAAAAGAGAAAGTCTTGCTTAAAAGAAAGCTAATCAAAGACTACGAAGACCACTGTCTGTGCACAGACCGGGCTCCAGGCCTGGCAGGTCAATACCCACTCTGTAGGAGTTATGCTCTTTCTGCTAAGAAAGTGCGTCAACTGCATTTCTATACTCTTAGAAGACTTTTATAAAACATCAAAGGAGAGACCTCTTTCATGGTGCAAAACAAATAGCATTTATGATACCTGTGTGAGTTGTACACTTTAGGGAGCTCAGCTCTACTCTGAACAACACCCAGCCCTTCCTCTACCTCTCTCCCTTTCCTTCTCCCTCCCTTCTCTCTTCCCCCTCTCCTACCATCCCTTCCTTCTTTTTACACACACACACACACACACACACACACACACACACACACACACACACCAGGGCTGCAGATTTATTCTTGCTAAAGTCTCCAGTCCCCAGTGTTCTCAACTGCTATCAATCGGCATGACATGTCTCTTATCTCTCCCAGACATACCACTGGCTTTACACACTAATTTCTACTAAATTTGTTAAGATCACTTTCATCTGGGCATGGTAACACACACCTTTAACCCTGCAGGAGCAGACAGATCTCTGTGAGTTCCTGGCCAACCTGGTCTATATAGTGAGTTCCAAGCCAACCAGGGCTTCGCAAGAAAAAAAGGGAAAAGAAATTTACTCTTGTAATTCAAAACAAATATTTTTCAAGCTTGA
The DNA here is from genome assembly GCF_964271855.1 of Acomys minous. Lineage (NCBI taxonomy): Eukaryota > Metazoa > Chordata > Mammalia > Rodentia > Muridae > Acomys > Acomys minous. The sequence goes on along the minus strand of NC_140485.1, from coordinate 55,869,662 downwards.
AATGGGGGGGGAGGGGTGCTTTACATGACACACAAATCTTCACCTTTCAAAATGAGAAAGCCTACTGGTTCAATGTTAGGAAAAGACACCACGTGCTAGCCCTAGTGAACAACAATCCTGAGCACAGAGTGTCCTATTCATGAGAAAGACATGAGAGAGAGAGATGTTTTCTTTGACTATTCAAAGCCTCAGTCATGTCCTACTGGGCAAATAAGACTCATATGACCAAGAGATCACTCATATGACACTGAAGAGATCCCTTACAACACAATTCCTGTCCCCACAAAGCCCAATCCATCAGCCTGTGTCTCTCAGAAAGGGCCATCTCAGTCCAATAAGGATGTCAACTCCTGACAGCAGTCAATAAACCCTTACAGACGCATTCCGAGTGACAGGGTCATTGCTGGTTCAATAAACGTGTCCTACTTGGCCTCACGTAATCCGAACTATCCCTCTCCAGAGTGAGTGTGCAAGAGTGTGGAGCTTATTTATACCTGAGAAACAGAACTCCAAGCTTTTCACAAGTTACTAGTAGAGCTAGTAATGCCATTGTGCATCTAGGCATACCATGACAATGAACAATACACAACATGATGCACACAGCGGTAGTTACTCACAAACCTGGGAAAACCCTAAGAAAGCACTCACTGTTCTCTCTGATCCTTCACTGAGCTCTTACTGTATGCAAGGCACGGGCGAGAGACAGAAATGAAGGAGGGATGATGCCTGCCTTCAGGAGGCAAACAGTCTAACTGGGAGACAAAGGCACAAAACGCAGCACAGCCAGCTGCACAGTGCAGGAGAGTGACGGCCCCAGGATGGGTTTGACCAGCCTGAACTCCCAGGCCGGCCAAGTAGATGAAAGGGGTTCAGAGAAAGTGAAATCTGGCAAGAAGTAACATCTACCTGTAGCCCCTAAACGCCCTGAAAACAGAGGCACACACCTGCACGGAGCAGCCTGGAGCTCGCCATGACTGGGGCAAACATGAAAATGAGCGGCCAACTGGCCCATCATTGTGAGGTTAGCAGGGAGCATGCTCAGTGGTAGGGTGAGACCATTAAGATCGGTAATTTAGAAACATCTCTTTCTCCCTCTTTGCTTGGTAGTAACAGAATGGAAAACACATTGGTAGAGGCTGCAAACAAGCAAAAACATATGAAATAAATGGTCAAATCTGTGTGTATAGCAAACCACCCATATTTTGGTTCAAGGGAATCAATGTGTGTGTGTGTGTGTGTGTGTGTGTGTGTGTGTGTGTGTGTGTGTGTGTGTGTGTCTCCATAATGGTCTAAAGGTTGCCAGACACATGCATATGTGTACATACACACATCTAACACCAGGGTCTTGTAATGGAGTTCCTGAGGCTCCATTGCCTAGCAAAGCTGTGTCATGTGGGAACTCATTAGAGTAACATGGAACAGTAGCTTGTCTTCCAAAGAAACAAATCTGAGACTTAAAACTTGGCAACTTGGAGGGGGGACCCTTAACCATTACTGTCACACTTAAGCCCTTTAGCCTCACGCCAGCACATCATTTCTCAGGAGTTTAAAAAAAGACAAAATACAGAGACAGGCAGACAGACAGACACAGAGAGAACACTAAGGGACTAACTCAGTGGTAGAGCATCCGCTTTTCTGGGCCAAAGGGCCACCATGCCTGAATAATAAAACCTAACTCCCTGGTAGTTGTAAGGATTAAACAGTTTGCAAAAAATCAATTAGCATACCGTGAGTGCTCAAAATTCAAGGTTATTATCAGTCACTTAAATGAAAAGGCTGTCCTCCCTAGGGAACTGAACAGAGGTCAACGTTCCCTGCATAGACACTGACACCTCTACTGTCAACACTGCTGTGGTGCCCTCCCACCACTGGAAGTAATCTTGGGCATGAAGGACAGAGTTCACTACACACTTCCTATGGGCAAGGCAGCAGAGCAGCCTCCACTGCAGAGATGAAGTCAAGGTAACAAGCCAGGGTTCCACGCGACAGATACAGAGAGCAGCTGCAAGGGCACCGGAGGGTGAGAAGCCAAATTGTGTGGAGGGTTTATGCTTAAGAAGCAAAGAAAGATGATCTGAAACAAGCCCTGGGAAATGGCGTAGGAAGCCCTGTAGAAGCAAGAGGGTGGGGCAGGACAGGCAGAGAGGCAACCTGCAGAGACTCCCTGGGACCAGCAAGAGTCAAGTGTGCAGGGGGCAGCACACACACAGGGATGGGGACTTCTACTCTTTGCTCTGCCGCATTCCACGTGCTGCTCAGGCAGCTGGGCATCTGCCTGTGTTCTGCATGCCCCACTAGCTTCCACCAACTCTGCCCTTCCTAGCCGTGGCATCTCTCTGTGCTACTAAGTGCTTCGGAAATCACTTGATGCCAGAGGTTTCCCCAGGTCATCTGACTGAAACGTACCAAACCTCCTCTCTACTGACTTGTGGTTCTGAGGGAATACAGTTTAGAAAACTGTGGCCACCAGGGTTGTGCGAGAGAAGTCGACAAGGTCAGGGTAACTCTGTGACGGTGCTTGCCTCGTACGTCTGAGGCCCTGAGTTCCATCCCTGGAAAAAAGAAAAGGGGAAGGAAGGAGAAAGAGGAGAAAAGGAAGGGCTGTTTTACATACTATAAACATGGCAGCACTGATGACTGGTGCTTCCCAGCAATAATGCTGAGATCCCTATAAGAGTTCTAAGCTCTCAAAGTCACATTATAAACCTCTGGCCGGAGACAGCCTTCTGATGATGTTTTGCTCTTAGATGTATTTTTTTTTCTCCAAACAATTTGATAGCCCTTTAATCTGGGATGCTTGGTGCATGTTACATAAGACAACCTATCCTTGTGTGAGATGACAGACCGTCTCATGTTAGCACTGCCCTTGAGAACAGTCGGCCATGGAAACAGAAAAAAAGAAAGGACTTCTGGACCTCCCAAGTAAGATGCGCTCACTCATGAGGAACCATATGGCCCTGTTTTTCCTAGGAAGGTTACGGAACTCTGACCGGTAAGAGGCCAGGAGATGTAACAATACCACTAGAGATAGCACTGGATTTGGAGGCAGGCAGATTTGGGGATACGTCTTCCATTGCTAGAGAGGGGGACCTGTGAATGAGTAAAGAATCTGCGATGCAAAGGTGAGGAGCTGCGTTCAGATTCTCAGACCCCACGTCAAGCTGGCACAGTCTCCTGTGTGTGTGTGTAAGCCCAGGACGCCTTGGCAACAAGGTGGGGGAGGAAAGAAAGTCTCCAAAAGCTCTCAGGCCACCTCTCCCGGCACACGGCGGTGAACAAAAGACGCTGGCTCAAACAAGGAGGAAGGAGAGGCCCAGTGGCTCAAGGCTGTCCTCTGGCCTCTATAACTGCCAATATAATGCAACAGTAGCAAAATGGGGGAAAACCCCCCCGCAGGATTTGACTTAAACATCTACATATGGTGAAATGGTGAAGGAGTGATACACATGAACTACAAACCTTCCATTAAAGAAAACTGTGTCCTAGGGGGCGTGACATCGATCATGATGATGGTTATATTTAAAAATCCAGGTGCTATCAAAGGGGAGAGAAATGTATGGCGTAGACCTGATGCTAGTGAGCTGACATTTATAAACAAAAGGTAGGAGAGAGCAGGAGATATCACATTTACCACCAGGATTGCCTCCAAGAGCAAAAGCCTGCAATTAAAACAAAGCAAGGAAGTCAGTGGGCAAAACCCGAGAGGCTCAGCCTGGGCCCTAGCCTAGCTCCCTGGAAGGTGGTGCTAGGGATGCTGAGCCAGGCGGAGCGGAGATAGCTCTTCTATCTGTTCCAGGCACGATGTAGGTCAGTGTGTCACTTCTTCAAAGAGGTGAGTCGGGATCAGAGAAGTCAATAATTCAAAGGCAGGAGAGACAAGAGCAAAATTAAAGAGGCCCCTCCAGAGAACCAAGTACTCCCCTAAGACTTCAAAATCTCCGTGCTATTTTTTACGCCGCTATTGACTGAGAAGAATGCACTATTAAGCAGACCAAGTCTCCAACTTGTCCTATCAATTGGGTCTGTGTTCCCAGCACTAAAAGGGGTAGTAGCTCAGAGAGCAAAATGCCAACAGTACAAATTTAGAAGATGGGTTAAAAAGTATTCGGATCAAACTCCCCAGTGACAGCCCTGAAGAAACAGAGGGGCGAGAGCAATAGGCTTCTCTCTCAAACTTAATTCTATGCTCTAATTCAGCGCAGTATAATTAACCCCAAGTCTCACTGCTAACACTGAAGTTTTTCATCCTGATGAGAATATCATTTAGTATCCTGCAATCGCCAATAATAGCAATATGACACAATGGCGCCTATTGAGGCTCTAATCAGGGCACATAGTCATTTACATAGAACATTTTCTGTGACTCTCTGTAATACAACGCCACAAAGACTCAATTGAGACACAAGGCCCCCTTTCCCATAAACTAAAAAAAAAAAAAAAAAAAAAGGGAGGGGAGAAAGAGAAAAGAGAAAAGAAAGGGGGGGAAACCCATGCTTTCCTTTACAGGAGCACACAGATGGTCCCCGCCCTTGCTGAGGGCTCACACCACCCAGGCCCTTCACAGGAAACCTGCCTGCCTTGATGCCAGCCAGAAACTGGACACTGGCGCTTGGTGTGTCCATCTGCCTGACCTCTGTGCATAAAAAGGACATCCACAGTGCTATAGGAAACCCTCAGGCACAAAACAGAATTAGGGGTGTGGGGGGGCTCTGGGGATTAAGATCTTTCCTGCTTGGATGACTCATGTCAGGCCCGAAAAATGTGGCCACTATTCCTCTATGGGAAACCGTCGGCCATGAGGTGGGTCTGAAAAGGAAGTATCTAGTGACAGGTAAGTCACCAGGGAAGGAAAGCGTAACAGGTCTTCAGGAGTCAGAAGACAGACAGGTCAGGTTTCAATCCCATCTCCACCCATTAGCTTTGGACTCAGAGCAAGTACTTAATAACTCTGAGCCCTTACTGCCTTCTGTGTAAACAAAGCTTCTAGTACCTGGCAGGGCTGAAGGTGTTACTCATACATCTGAAATACACAGCACCATGCACAGCGTATAAAGAACAACAGCTAATATTACGGCCCCTGTCATAGCTCTTTTTTCAGACTCAGTTGGCTTCGAGCTTTTTATCTTTCCGCATACATGAACCTCTGATCCCCCCCCCCCCCCCGCTTCTACCTACCAAGCGCTGGGATTACAGGCGTGCACTACCATGGCCAGCTTAAGCCGTGCTGGGGTTAGCCCGAGGGTTTCACGCATGCCAGGTAAGCACTCTTCCCAAGGCTACGTCCCCAGACCTCTGCCCTTCTTCTTTAGTAAAGAAACTAACTGGCCTTAGAATACAGTGCTGGGGAGAATAGACCAGGAGCCAGGCTCCCAGGTCAAACTCTTGTTCTATCTGTTGCTAATTGGGGGGGGGGGGGTATTTAATGTCTCTGCCCCTGGTTACTTTTCTATAAGCTGAGCAAAACAGCAGTTCCTATCACCTAGACCCATTGTGGAGACTAAATGAGTTAAAACATACAAAGTATGTATTCTCTCTCTATCTCCCTCCCTCCTTCCCTCCCTCCCTCCCTCTTTCCCTCCCTCCCTCTCCTCTTTCCTCTCTTCTCTCTCCCTCCCTCCCTCCCTCTCTCTCTCTCTCTCTTTCTCTGTGTCTATCTCTACTCTCTGTGGGTGGGGGCGGGGGGTGCCAGGTACTGTTCTAATATTTGTTATATAAATAAAAATAAGATGAATCGCCAAGGGATCTGGGAAGAAATAGAGACTTTTAATGCAGCTGTTGCATAACCACGAACACCTACATTAGCTTACACAGCCCACTCCGTCATCTCATCTTTTTAAGTGAAACTTAAGAAAAACAGCATCGAGGTGATGTGAAATGGAGGCCTACGTTCCGAGGAGAGCCTAAGCGCCCTGCCTTCGCACAGACTTGCCTTAAGACCAAAAGGGGAAGTGGCACAGTTAGTGGGGAGCACTGAATGAATCGTCATTTGTTCTTTTTCTGCTCTGGCCTCTGCCGCCAAGTTCTCTGGACAGACTGTGTCCTCCTCGAAGGCCGTCCTAGGACAGCCAGAGCCAACATCCACACCAGGGTGGGACAGGCATGAAAAGGGAGGACTTCAATTCAGGCCAAGTTCGCAGGTCACTTTCCGTCAGGGCAGAAGGGCTCCACTCTGCATCAGCGCCCTGGGGTTCAAAGTTGAAACTTTCCTAAGTGCCCCCCTCCACATTCCCCAGTGTGCTTTGAGGAGAAGCCCGCTCGCTAGCAAGCACCTGTGCCATGCTAAGCTGCTACTGCCATCAAATACTGTTATCCAGTCTGCAGAGGTGCAGAATGGGTGTCATCTCTGTCCCCTACTGCTGATCCAAACCCTTCCTCCCATTCCTCCTCCGAGGCCAGGTCTTCAGCACAGACTCGCTCATTGGTGATTATCCTCCACTGCGCCCTGTCCAGCCATGGCTATGCTGGAAGGACCCAATTACTAATCACTGGTCACTCTCCCTGGATTCAGATCCAAGGTCCATGAGGTAGATAACTATAACCCAGGAATACTGGCACCTCTCTGATGTAATCTTGTCCCGTCCCATGGCTCCATACAGCTAAGGGCTCTTGAGTTTATGATTCCAGCTTCAGCGTCCTCCCTGGACCCTACAACAACCCCATGCAGACGACCAATGGGCATCCAGAACTCCAAAGTCCAAAGTATCCTCCCCCACCAACCTGTTAGTTCACTAACAAATCAATTGGCCACGCCTTGGGGGCCTGTTCACCTGCTGAGGCTGTAGCTGTGGCTACAGCTGCGGCTGCTTATGCCTCCTCAGAAAGAACTTACTTGCGGGGGTGGGGGGGTGGGGGGGTGGTGTTCAGTGGTCTGTTTGAGTTTTCAAAGTCCCAAGCACAGCGCAGTGCATAGTACAGAGCTAGTGTGGAATAAAATCGTATATGCTGAGTGATTACTTAGTTGGTTTTTTGAGATTGTTGTTTTTTGTTTTTTGTTTTTTGTTTTTGTGGCCAGGGTAGACGGATCAAAGTAACAATGTGGAATCCAGGGCCTGACCTTTCGGTTGAGTACTTTTTTCTGATTTTCTGATTTATCATAAAGCTTCTGTAAACAAGACAGTATGGCATTGACAGGTAAACAGACAATGGGACAAAATGAAGAGCCCACATTGAGGGCCATTTGATGACAGCAATGATGTGTGGGCGGCTTGTATGTATGCATACGCGTAAAGGTCAGACGAGCACTCCTGGGCATGGATGCTCACCTTCCGTTTTGTTGAGACAGGGTCTCTCTTGTCTGAAATGATTCAGTTAAGGGTTGGAAGCCAGCTTAGAAGCCACCTGCCGGTACGGGGCAATCAGACTTAGGTTTCTCAGCTTCTCTCAGCTCCTTTTCCTGTCTGTTTTATTTCACGGTGATTTGAAACCAATGGTAAAACAAAATCCAGAGGTGATGAATGAGAATATCACAAAAAAGAAGCCAGGCTAGGGTTTAGCTCAGTGGTAGGGTATTTGCCTATCACGAATAAGCCTTGAGTTCAAGTCCCAGGACTGGAAAAAAATAAAAAAAGAAACCAGAAGCTGGGCAGTGGTGGTGGTGGTGGCGGCAGTGGCACTGGGAAAGCAGAGGCAGGCGGATCTCTGAGTTCAAGGCCAGCCTGGTCTACAGCGTGAGTTCTAGGACAGGCAGGGCTACATAGAGAAACCCTGTCTCGGAAAGCAAAAAGGAAGGAAGGAAGGGAGGGAAGGAGAGAGGAAGGGGGGAGGGAAAAGAAAGAAAGAAAGAAAGAAAGAAAGAAAGAAAGAAAGAAAGAAAGAAAGAGACTGTGAGACATCCCGATGCAGTCTGGGAGAGACACCAGCTTTCACTGAGCCTTAGGAAAGCACTGAGCACCAAGCTAGCAGCTGTCTGTATCCACCTGGACTCATCCCCATGACAACCCTACGGTAGGGACCTTGCCTTTAACACAGTGTTTGTTCAAATACCAGTGGGGTAGCGGAGGGGATTGTGACTAAGCCAAATAACACTGGAAATATTGGGTCATATCTGTAATCCCAGCACTGGAGAAGCTGTAGAAAGAGAATCATGGGTTCAAAGCATACTTGGTTATAATCTAGGACATGTCGTGTGTGTGTGTGTGTGTGTGTGTGTGTGAGAGAGAGAGAGAGAGAGAGAGAGAGAGAGAGACAGAGAAACAGAGAGAAATATCTTGTCTCAAAAGCCAAAATACTTACATAGTATTCACTCACCATGACAAAATAACCACTCCAAAAGGGCACCAGAAAAGCCACAAGAAACATAAGGAATATGTTTCCAGTATTTTGCTCCCTTTGTAAAGCTGGTGAGAAGCAGAGATGGAGAGCTGGAGAGATCACTCGGTCGTTAAGAGTCAGTAGAGCTTTTGCAGAGGACCCAAGGTCAAATGCTCAATACCCCACACTGGACAGCTGGCAACCACCTGTAACTCCTGCTCCCGGGTACCGATCTCCTCTGGCCTCCGTGGATACTGCACTCGTGTGCGCACACCCACACACAGACATACACATAATTAAAAGTACTAAAAAATAAATCCTTTATTTTTCAAAAACAGAAGAGTTCAGGATTCTGAACCTGGGTACTAAGCCAACTTCCGGAGGCTGCTCCATCAAAAGTCTTCACCTAAGCATGCAATGCCAGCCCCGTGGGTAGAGAGCCCATGCCACAGAGAGCGTCAGAGGCCTGTTGGAAGCAGCTTGACCTGGTAGACCAGCAATGATCTTGAAAACATGCCCCAGCGGGGCCTTCCACAGCACCGATCTGTGGAGCTGCAGAGCAGCCCTATGAGGTGGTCTTGTTCCCTGTCTTCCTAACAAAGCTGAGAGAGGTAAGAGACTTCACCAGGTCCCAGTGAAGACCCCAGTTGGACCCAGGCCTTCTGGCACCCATCCCCTGGCTCATCCGCAACTCCACACAACTCACTCTCTCCGTGGGTTAGCAGCTCCCTTTCCCTAGGTACCCTTCATCCCCATCCCATACCCAAAGCCAATGCAACAAAGACCTAATAAATCACGGTCACTGCACAGAACCATTAGATTCTGTGGCTAGAAACAAGCAGAGGAGTGGGGAGGAATTCAATGTACAGGTTCCTACCACCTACTGCAGGACTCTGCAAATACAGCTTGCTGTCCACACACACTCAAACCCAGGATCTCGTGCATGACAAGCTCATGCTATGTCACTGAGCTACATCCTTGGCCCTTTGAATTTTATATACTATGTGTGCATTAGTTTCATCATTTAATTTTCCCTTTATATAATAATAACTCGTTATGGCTCTGGAAGTAACCAGACCAATAGTCAGCGAAGTCATGATACACAGCTAACACACCTTGCACAGGAAGATGAGCCCACACCCTATATCCATGAATAGAGATGCTCAGAGGCTAATGTTCAGCGCACACCATGCACCAACTGCAGCTCCCAGCAGAGGGCCTGGCCCACCATCAGCATTCAAAGCCATGGGACAACACACGGGCCAGCCTGTGCCACAGAGTCAGCATATGCTCTCAGAAAGAGGTACGGAATCAAATAACCAAAATTAAAAATTGTGCTTTAAACTCAAATCCACTCACTGGAGTTTTGGCTAGTAGCTTTAACTTCCCTCTCCACAACAAAACTAAATGTAGGCCAAGAATTAGTGATCCAAGAGCTAAATCCAGTCGGCAGTGAGCTCGGTTCGTTCACACCATAGTTTAAAACAACCCAAATCTACACCTGTTTTAACAAGTAATATACCTCGCATTCAACGTCTAGATGTCAGGCTGGGAGACACGAGACCTCCTCATCTGGAGTCCACATCTCCAGCTTGTCATGAATCAGGTAATGGACGCACTAGGCCCACAGGCTCAGGCTGGACACAGCGAGAGGACAGGGAATTGAGGAGACATGGAGACAGAAACAGCCACACTTCCGTTCCGCTTCTGCGCGGCGAGAGAGACGCACCTCAGGGTCCACGCCACTATTAGAAGCACACCGTGGAAGGAAAAAACACAAGGACTTTGTGTTCCAAATAAGGTGAGGCAACATACAACGCAGGGAAGGGGGAGGTTTCCTTTGTGTCTGACCTACAAGCCCAGGCAGCTGGGACGAACTAGTAACCCTGGGTGCCCTTCTCTTCCACCTGCAGAGCCTCCTTCACGTCCACTCACTACAGACAGAGCTTAAACAAACAAGCAAACAAACAAACAAACCGGCTTTGTGAAAGTCCCTGTGAGTTCAAGGCCAGCCAAGGCTACATAGTGAGACCTTGTCTTAAAAAAAAAAAAAAAAAAAAAAGTTTTGTGAGGAAAAGTTACAAACTTGCCAAGTGCTTTTGATATGTAATCCTTTTCACTTACACACTCACAGGTGAGGAAACAAAGACTGGGAGGCCAACTTGTCCAAAGTCACTGTCGGTGAGTCCGAAGCAGGCAACACAGCGCTGGCTTTGGAGACTGTCAGATATACAAGGTGCTCTTTTCCTGTCCATGAAAGGCTGTGGTGCCTCCTTCCTCTTGGCACCAGCTTCTCTGTTTACTCCTGACTCTGTCTGAGTCCCCATCCCAGCCATACGGACTGTCTTTGAGTCTACTGGTCGACCGGGAAACAGCATCTTTGCCTTGGCCTTTTCACTGCTCTTAGGGGCCAGATGACCAGTAGCATTTACTAAACTGTTCTCCTTGATCATAAGAAACAAGGTCACAAGGCTAGTGAGATGACTCAGGAAATAAAGGTGCTTGCTGCCAAGCATGGAAGTATGAGTTTGAGTCCCCAGACCCATATGGTAGGAAAATTACTCCTGTAAGCTGTTCCCCTATCTCTGCATCACACTGCACAAAAAAAAAAAAAAAAAAAAAGAACCTTGGCCAGACTTCCAAACTGATCTAAGAAAGATAAAATTATCACCACTGACATTACATTTGTTCGCTTACGAAACAGAGCCCCTGGAGCCCCATAGTGAACATCCACCAAAAGGGGTCATAAAAATGCTATCTTCCTTACCTCTTACAATGGACACACAGCCTATGTCCCAAATTTCTCAACAACTTGACCTCTTCTGTTTTGTTCTATTTTGTGGGGTTCAGTTTCCACAATATTAGCACCAATATAGAAGTTCTGACCGGATCAGCCTCAGGAGCACACTGTGCATGCTGCCTGGTGGCCCTTCCTGTCATGGGAACACTCCTGCCCTGGAATCTCACCCTATCTCAACTCTTTCTGACTGTAGTTCAAGTAGCTTCTGCAGCTCGCTCACATCTGACCATTCTCCTGAAATCTTGTTTCAAAGGCACCCTTGAGCCGCCCCATGCTAACTCTCAGGTCGGGTGGGTGTGTACTTTGTGGGCTAGGAAATGGAGTAACGTGGGTTTATAAGCCTACAGTGAAGACGGCCTAAGCTGACTCATGTATTGTCATTATAGCCCAAAAGGATCCAAAGCAACCACTTAAGCCAGTTGAGGAAATGAATCCTGAGCTGAGAGTCTCACTAAAAGTCACCTGGCTGGAAGAGGCAGATGGAGTGCTAGAACCCAATTCTCTAGGCTCCCAAACCACGGCTCTTGTGACAACATACATCCTCTCACTGTCTTTGGGGCTGCACAAGTGCAGGACTTGCCTACGTGCTCCCCACCTTAGAGAACACACAGACACCGCCACAGTGAGTGTGCGACATAGGAGGAGGCACACATGTGGAAAATCATCCTAGCTGGGTAAAGAGTGGACTTAGGCTTGCCTGGTTCTGTCCCTGCCTCTGGCTCCTTCTAGGCACCCAAGTCCAGAACCAGAATCTAGCTTTCAATCCCTTAAGAGCCGTGATGCCACAATATGAGCCACGCAGAGGAGAGACGGACAGTGCCGAGTGTTGCCAAAGGCTAAAAGTGAGATCTACTCTACCTGCCTCCTCTGTGCCAGCCCCTCCCCTGGCTCTCGAGTCTCAGTAGAGCTTCCACAGCTTCCTCAGCATCCAAGTCAAAAATAAATTTAAAAAAAAAAAAAGATTTCTTTTTTAATTGACAGTTACCAAACCCTGAGGAGCCATGGTAATGAGTCAGACGTGAACCTTCCACGATGACCTCACCATCTAGGAAGATCTCAGGCCTCTGAAGAGCCATGATGCAAGTGTTACGCTAGAGACACAAGCAAGTGCCATGGAAGCTGAGAGAAAGTCATGACTGATTACAAATCTGCAGAGTGAGGAGAGCAGCCCGGTTCTGGGAAAGTGGGCCTTTGTGTTAAGCCTTTTGAAGGCAGAATTGGGGGGGGGGGTAGGATTTCCATAAACTGGAGGCGGTGTATTCCAGGAAGATGGGACAGCATGAGTAAAATTGGGGTGAGAGACCGTGGACATGACTCGGAACACCCACTGGTCTACAGCAGCCGTAGCCTGGGGTGTCTGAAAGCGTTAGGGAGAAAACACTGGAGTAGTGGGAGGTCAAGGCCACAAAGTGAAGCCGAAGTCCCGCTTACATTAAATCCCTCCCACACGGCATAGGCGTCCTAAGAATGTAAGGCTGGGAAATTCAAACTTGTAGCAGGGATGAGGGGGCAGCACTAGAGACATGGGGGAGGGGCACGGAACTTAGAAGGCTTTCTCGTGGGCAGAGAACTTGGTCCTCATCATCAATGCCTCCGTGATGCCAACTCTGCCAGCTCTGCACACCACGCCCATCTCTGTGGTGACACTGGCTGGCATCTGACCATCTGGATGACAGGATAATACTCATCTAATTTGGCCCTGGGGGGGGGGGAGGGAAAGAGAGAGTGTCATTCATTCCCAGGTGACTTCTAGCCTATATTTTCACAACACAACAAAGAAGCTAACTGCCAAATGTTCCCTTTAGGCAGAGCATGCAATCACCCTGCGATTCTCACTTTTTTTTTTTTTTTTTAATCTGCAAGACTGAGAACCAATGCCCACTACTCATCTGGCATCTTTCAAAGGGTATCCTATCCACCACATCCTAAAAGATCTGCTGGCTCCTGCCGCATTTAGCTTAGATAATCAGCCCACTAGAGTCCTTATCCTTACAGCTCTGGGTGCTTGCCCCGCCCCCACTCAGATCCTACAGCCCACCTACAGCCTAGCACCTAACCTCTTCCTATATGCCTTCGGGCCCTGCCAGATGGCACTGCTGAGGGAAATGAGAAGGCTCCTGGGGGGGGGGGGGGGGGAATGGGCAGCAAGCCTAGGAGGAACCTAATATATCCTTGTTTTCCTCCCTAGTACCACAGGACTCTGTACACCGGGCTCTTCCTATTACCTACTGTGTGTCAGACCTTCCTAGCAGGGCTCAAAAAACAGCTGAATGAGACAGTTCCGCCAGACCTGGGAAAACTGCAGGTCGCCCTGGTTTACATGCCACATGGAAGACAGAAAATGACAGCACAGCTCACGCGTGAAGCTAGCGCCCCCCACACACACTGTACAACCAAATGTTCCGCCCTGTCCAGCTAGTAATCCAGGCAGCAGGCACAGCGATCCAGACCAAGGTAAAAGGTCAGCTTGCTTACTCTTGCTGGCACCCGCCATCTGTGAGATCCAAGAACTGACTCCGCTGCCCCGATGGTCATTTAAAGAAAAGTTGAACAGGGGAGAAAAGAAATCTCGCTACAGCTCTGTCTTCAGTAGGCAGGCTGCCTCTCTGGAGAACGAAACATCAAACCCTAGACCCTGAAAGCCAGGAACTGAAGGCGTGGGCGGGATGTGAACATGGGCACCGTGGGGTGGGAGGCCTGCGGGATGAACTGCCGGACCTAGACTTTGAGAGAGGGCTTTGGGGGTTGGCAGGGAGATGACTTAAGAGTATAAGGTGCTTGCCACACAAGCCCGACAACCTGTGTTCAAATCCCACACAGAAAAGGGGGCACACAGCAGACATGTCTCTAATCCTTGCATTCCTATGGGGAAGAGAGAGAAGCGGAGACATACGTCCCCCAGGCCAGCTTTATGTGTCAAAGCAAGGCAGGTGGTAAGGGCGAACGTCTGAGACGGTGTCCTCTGATCTGCACAAAATCATTATAGTATGCGTGTGCCTGCACTTATAAGAACACATACACACGGGGCGGGGGCAGGGGGTGGGGGGGTAGAGGAATGGCACAGACCCCTTCCAGACATATGAAGTGACCCAGGAGGGTACAAATAATCAAAATTCTTGTTGCCAAAAATGTATAGGATCATCACCATTGGGAAAAAAAATTGTAAGAAGTATCAAATTTCACTTCACTGCACTTTTTATTTTGTGAAGGGCAAAGGGCGCACATCCGGAAGCATGTGGAGATCAGAGGACAACTTTCAGACTTCCAATCGGTTCTCTCCTTCTACTCTGCAGGTCCTGAGGACGGAACTAGGGTTGTCAGGCTTGGTGGCAAGTGCCTTCACCGGCTGAGCCACCTCTGCCAAATTCCAAAGCTCTAAAACCCGGGGAACGACGCTCTGACGCAAAGCCACACACTCAGCCTGTGAATGGTTTTCCACTTGGCGAGTCAGCTCCTCACTGCTGTGTCATTATGCCCGTGAGTGAATGGGCAACCGGTTTGGGGAAATTCCTAGTGATTATCAGAATGGAAAGGAAAGAAAAGGCAAGGAGGAAGCAAGAGGAACTGTTGGCAAGGCTTCCACCCAAATTCTGGCTCAGGCGAGCACTGCTTGTTCAAATGGGCAGAAGGCCTGTAAGCTGAGTTTCTACTCAGTTTTCTCTCTGTGGTCTTTTTTCCCCCCTCCCTTAATCTCTCCCTCAAAACTCTGGTCCCCTTATCAAAATGAAAAACATGGTACCTTATAATATGAGACACTTGTATCTCCCTAATAAGAAAATTACCTCCTAACCTTTTGGACAAATTGCTAGCAGGAGCCACCACTCTCTTCCATACTATATTTAGCTTTAAGCCACACTATGTGATCTTGGGTCTCTCCCCAAGAAATGCCTACCCAACCCATCCCTACCAGTCTCCCCTTAACTCACCCACATCCTCCTGTTTCTCCACAAAGGATCCTTGGGTCATTTCTTTCAGCCACTTCCACCCTCTTGTTATAAAACACACACATACACACACACACACACACACACACACACAGTCTCTCTCTCTCTCATACACACACACACACACACAGAGTGTCTCTCTCTCTCTCTCTCTCTCTCTCTCTCTCTCTCTCTCTCACACACACACACACACACACACACACACACACACACGAAGTTTTTTTTCTCTCAAGCCAAAATCCATTAAATGAAATAAACCTTATAATTAGAGCGGGCACAGAAGTCTAGAAGTTTTTGTATCACGTGTTCCTAATGCTGCCTCCTATCTTTACCACTACTATGGAGTCTAAGAAAAGTACTGTTTAAGTCAAATGTCTTCATTTTACAGGTATGAAGTCAGAACCTAAGAAAAAGAAAGGGCCTGGCAGGAGACGCACAGATTAGACAGGACAGACAAAGCCAGGCTGCAGACTCAAGGGCCCAGTGCTAGCCTCACTGTCCTACACTGCGTCTTAATCATCTTATATAACCAACACATATAAAATTACCATGTAACTCTTAGCTCTTCACATAGTCTGATATGTTTAATTCTCACACACACACAAAAAAAATGATGGCAGACGTTCTATGCTCCCCGTTTTACAGAGTAGGTACTGAGGCACAGAAAGGTCAACAGGGACAGGAGAGCAGATGTCTGCTCAGGCAGCCTGGCTCTATGGCAAAGGTTCTCACGTCGTGTCACCGAAGGAAGCACTTGCTGCCTTTAGGCAGAAATGGGGATAGTGTCGTAGACTGTTGGTAGATGAAATACATACAAGACTTTCCCTTGAAGAGCAGAGTCTTGTCAAAAGGAAGACCAAACTAAGTGACAACACTAGAAACTGCGATGGAAGGCCAGATGTGCCGGGCTCACAGAAAAGCACCTTCGCCAAGTTACATCTGCAATGATAGCCACTTGGGGTGTCCTGGGTGCATTCATCTAAGCTGTAGCCTTGACTCTGTGATCTACTCATGATACAGCTGTCCTTTAGACATTTTTAGCTTCATTCCTACACCTGATGCCTCTATGGAAGCTTCTAGCAACGGACTAGGCACAAAGCCTCACCCTTTATTAACAGTTCTGTGCTGTGGCCAGCATCCCTTCCCATGGCAGAACAGCACGTCCACTCATTCTTTAAATAAAAAGAAAAAAATCACTAGAAGCCAGTCTGCCCCCATTGGCCCATTGGGAATCATTCTGCACCCAACTCTGGTCAAATAATGTAAGGTGAGTTAGCCGGAGCCTTTGGTTTATTCACTTGTCCCCACACTGCTGAGCTCAAATACTTCCTCACCAATGAGAGGCAGGAAGGAGAGTCTAGTGCTAAGATAGAATCCAATGGTGCTTCTGGAAGCAACAGGCTAGAAGCTGGCATTGTGGGAAAGATCTGCAACATGGTTTTCAGACCATCTTAAGGCCAGTGCCTGCTCAGCTGCTCCCACCTCCAGCACTGAACCATGACCAGCTGCAACGTGGGCATTTGCTCTGCAGCCAACAGCACCAAGTTCAGTTTACAAAACATCCTGAGGTGAGCATCACAGAAGCAGGTATACACAAGTGTCCCAAGCACAGGGAAGTCCAAATGACTTACTACGAAAACAGGAGACATGCAAACAGGTGCAAAAAGGATGAGTAAATTCCCCACAAAGAACAAGAAACAAAAAGCACCCCAATTTACCATGTCAGCGCCCTTGACCACTGCCACCAGAGCCATGGTAGGACACGCTGAAAGCTAAGGAACTGGCTCAAATCTGTCCACCCCAGCATCTGCATAATGGGTGCTGCTATTTTGGCTGCCATATAATAGTCACCAAGTAAGGCACGGGGTGGAGACCTCCCCACAAAGCATTATTTATTGTCTTTGGAGAGTCACTGGCTAAACCCTCCTGGAATATCACTAAACTCAGCTTGGCTAAACAAAGGAAAAAGAACACTATTACAAATGAAAATCCAACCAAAAATCTCAGGACATGTCCGTACTTTGTATTCTCTGATTTCTGTATAAATATTGGAACAGTACAGAAACACGGTGATCTCAGAAATAATGTGCCTTTGATAGGCACAAAACACAGTTATTTGGTTCACTTTATTTTATTCCTTATCTCAAATACACAGTTCCTTTTCCTTTAACAGCCAAAAAAAAAAAATCTGTCTTTTTAACAACATGTAAGGCAAAGAAATGTAAGAGAACCAAAACAAACCTTTCCTGCAAAATTTATGGTTCCTCTTCTGTCCCTAGCTGTACACATAACTGCCAGCCAGGACTATGTGCACACACATACTGCTAATTCTGCACAGCTGTGCTAAGTTCCTACTGTGTGCAGTGTGAACAAGCACGCTCACACACTGATTTATTTTTCCTTTTTCTTTCTTTCTTTTTTTTTTCTTCTTCCTCCTCCTCCTCCTCCTCTTCTTCTTCTTCTTTTTTCCTCCCACTGTGTTTGTCCAAGCTGGCCTCAAACTTCCAATCCTCCTCCCTTGGTCTTTGTTTGTTATTTTTGCTTTGGTTTTGGTTTTTTGAGACAGGGTCTCTCTATATAGCCCTGGCTCTTCTGAAACTCAATATTTAGGCCAGGCTTGAGCTCAACAGAGATCTGTCTGCTTCTGCGTCCTGAGAGAGTAAAGGCCAAAACCATGGCCAGGTTAGATGCTGGTTTCTAAAAGCAAATCAATTTTTCCTCAAATTTTTAAGGAACAAAAGTGGTACATACCTTTACTCTCGGCATCCTGCAGGCAGAGGCAGCCAGATATCTGTGAATTCAAGGCCAGCCTGGTCTACATAGCTACTTTCACATCCTCATTGTGGGACCCTATCACAAAAATAAAGATAGAGGAAGAAAGAGAGGGAAGAAGGGAGGGAGGGAGGGAGGGAAGGAGGGAGGGAGGGAGGGAGGGAGGGAGGGAGGGAGGGATTAGGGGGTTGACTCTGAGAGCATTCAGCACTACAGGAAGGGGTCAATGAGATGTCCCTGTGGAACACATAAACAAAACACACTGTTGGGACCCTGGCAAAATGTCCATCACAACCTTGTTTTACCCTTTAACCTGGCTCACTTTATTTTAGACTTGGGCAAGAGTTTACTAGACAAATCTGATAGGGCCACTCACTCCTTCCTGGGGCTTGTCACTCTACTCAAGCTCAGAGAAGGCAGCACAGTAGGTTCTAGACGGATTAAGTGGCAAGTCTCCCGCAACAGGTGTGGCAGTTGAGCATATGGCCAGGAAGAGGGAGAACAGTTTCTCTGATGCTCTCACACAAGACAAGGGCCCTCCTGGCCACCTCACTGTTCCTACCCAGGGCACCCCAAGGCGAGGGGAGAGCAGCACTCAGAGCCTTCCTCCATTGCCCCAGGCCCACAGCCCTCTCTCCTCTCCCCACACCCTTTCCAGCTTCCACTCACAAAGAGCTTAAAGAGTACACACCCCAGGTAACCTGACCCCTGGGCCGCTCCCAGTCACCCTGCAGAGAAGAGGTACAGAAGTAAAGAAAGCCCCTGCTCCACCCTCATAGGTATCTAATCCTCCAGGGGCACCTGCCACTTGAGTTTATTGGGGAGGGGGGGAAGAGAGATGAACAAAACAGTTCATTAAAGGGGCTGACACTCAAATCCAAATCTCATCAAGAGTAAAGGGAGGCACTGTTCAGATCTGCTCGGTTACCCGCCCCCCACTGGCTGGCACTTATCTCTGTCAGGCCCTGTTCTCACTGAACCTGTTTCTCCTGCAGTCATTTCTAACCCACAAAGGCACCACAGTTAGTTTCGCTTAGCTGCTGTGGCCTAGCCGCACACGCACGCATATGTGACTGTGTCGTCCAAGGACAACTTGTGAGCGTCAGTTTTCTCCTCCCACCAAGTGGATCCAGGGGAATTGAACTGAGGTCGCTAACTAGGCAGCAAGCTCCCCTACCCACTGAGCCATCCCACCAGCCCTAGTCCTAGGGCTTCCTACCTCCCACAGTCACCTCATGCCTGGGGGCTCAGCAGAGCACGCCCACTGTCAGCTCTACACAGCAGCAGCCCAGATGTTTAACTTGTGCCCAGCGCTATGTCAGGACCTTACAAAATTAACTCTCAACAAACTGACCGAAAAAACAAAAAGTGCAGAAAATAGCTTGCGTAACGTAAGGGCTGTAAACTGACAGCCTTCCAACACTGGGTGGAGCCCAACAGATGATCCTAGAACTCAGGAAGCTGAAGCAGGAAAATCACAATTCTGAGGCCAGCCTGGGCTACACAGCAAACCCCTGGGGGTGGGGGTGGTTGGTAGGGGGGTGTTTTGTTGTTTTGTTGTTTTTAAATTTAAAAAAACAAAAGGCTAGAAGGGGTTTTGCCCAATATGTTAATTGGAAAGGCTACTTAGAACTACAGGTGCTTTTGTGTTCAGTTTTATACTTTCCTGTATTTGGCAAAACCCACATAAACACATATGAAGTACTTTTATAATCAGAAATGAAGCACATTCGCACTTTCACCTCTCTGTTCCAGTCTAGCAGATCTACCTATTTCCATGTGTTTTGGTTCTGTTCCTGTCAGTGTAAGGGGGTGGGGGGTTGCATCTCTAATGCACTTTAGAGTTTATAAAATACTTTTAAAATTATAAAGCTTCAGTAGGCATGGTGGCAGACTTCTATAGTCACCGCACTCAGGAGGCTGAGGCAGGAGGACCACCATAAATGCAAGACTAGCCTAAGCTACAGAATGACACTCAATCTCAAAACCAGTGTCCAAAGTTGCCAGGAGTTGAGGATGGCTTTGTCTTTTGGCTTACTGACAGCCTAGTGTCATTTCCCAGGGCTCTCTGAACACTGAGGCGCCCTTGTCCGTCCCTCCAGAGAACAGCCTGTTAGCAGGGTGTGGGCCCCAGGTAGCTGGGGAAGGTGTTCTCTGCATCTAGGGCACACAGGCACAGGTAGGTGCACACCACTACACGCAGCAGGCTGCTTTGCTCTCACAGACAAGAGCCCTGAGGCCCACATGGCTTGCTAAGGGGCATTAGAGACTCAGATCCTTGTCTCCAGCAGATAAGCCAGCGCTGCATACTGAGGGTGATGTGGCCGTTCTGACCAAATGGACAGTGGCTCTGTGTGCCTTGGGGATATAACTCACACAACACATTAGGCATTTTCATGGCAACACACAAGTATCACTGCTCCCAGGTACACTATATTGTATTGCGCTGTATCTTACAATGGAAAACTAAAAAAGCACAGAGATATATTCAGCATCTCAGCGCGTTTACCCAACCAAGTCCCCCAGGTGATGGTCCCTGAACTACTACACACACATTACCACCCAAAACACCCCAGGTTGTTTCCTAACGTGGTCATATAACATCCCAGTCAGGTCAGGGCCTGGGAGAACCATGGCTCTGCTACCTAACATCTCTGTGACCTCGAACTAACTGCTTTTCTTGCTATAGTGTGTATAAGCAGGAGTCTTCACAGCAGTGTTGTGACACTGACAGGGCAGCCATTAAGCACACATTTTACTCTAAAGAGGGACATCATTTACCCACACGTGTCCAGCTGTGGCCAGCCGGTGTACCCCACACCATCCATCTCCCAAACCCTAAGCTCTTCCCAGGTTTCCCATGCTGTCCCTCTCTGAGATGGTTCACTGAGCTCCCACTGGGGCTCCCTGGCTGAGGAACTGCCAAGGAGCTGAGGCTTTATCCTGGGCTGCGGCCTCGGCCATTGCCCAACAGGAGAAGTTGCACTTCTTCAGCCCTGCTTCTCTCTCAGTGCCCTCTCTCCTCACTGTTCTAGCAGCACCTCTGAGGACGGCGAATGGGGCACAGCTGACGCAGCACACACGGTGCTGATCCCTACGGAGAGGCTGGTGTCCTGCAAGCACCAGCTGGAAGAAGCCCCTATGTCTGTCTCTGTTTGCTTTCTATCATGACTATAAGCAACTTGGGGGAGGACAGGGCTTACTGTCCTTAATGTAGCAGCTTGTCGTCCAGCATAAAGGGAAATCAGGACAAGAACTCAGAAGGGAACCAGGAAACAGGAACCGAAGCAGAGACCAAGGAGCTACACTGCTTGCTGTCTTATTCCTCCTTGCTAGCTCAGCTTGAATTTTTTTTTTATACAACCACATGACCAGGAGTGGCACTGCCCATAATAAGCTGGGCCCTCGAACATTAATCTCCTGTCAAGAAAATGGCTAGTTGCCTATGGGGCAAGTTTATGGTTCCCTCGTCTCAGACAATGTTAGCTTGTGTCAACTTTATACAACACCCCCCCACACACACACACATGGTGTCTTTCCTGGCTGAGGCTGAGCAACCCTTACCAAGAAGGAAGCTACATCCCAGAGCCTCCTTCCAGGCCTGTATGTGGCATTCAGGTCAATTCAAACCACTAAAGACCTCCAATACAGCCAGACCAGCCTCCCCTGGAACCCACAAAAGGAGAGCTGCAAAGGCCAAACAGACTAGCTCCCACTACCAAGGAACCTAAAGCTTCTGACTGGGAAAGGGACAGAGACCGGAGCCCAAACCAAGACAGCTATGTGAACCCATTACATTTAAATTTTAGATAGACCCAGCTCCATTCTATTAAGTATTTACCATGACTAAAATAAATCAAACAGTACATGCATATACACACACACACACACACACACACACACACACACACACACACACACACACACACACCAAATGAACAGTCAAAGGAATCAAGGCAGAAAAAGATGAGGGTAGGGAAAAATAATAAAGCTGGGGGCGGGGGTGGGGGGGGGTGGGGGTGGGGGAGGGGAGGTTAGCACCTAGGAATGAGAGCCACATGCTGTCTTCCTGCAGAAATGTCAAGATGAGCAACCACTCTAGCCCTGGGGTTCTCAGTAAACAAAGCCAGTGAAAAACACGCTCAGTCACAAGACGCTGGGTTCCTAGAACCTGAAGCCAGCCTAGAAGTCCTAGAGAAACATGGATTCCCCTGACTGACTCAGGTCTGGGGAGATTTCTCCATGAGACCTCATAAAAGGGGAGCAGTGGTTTAACACCACCAAGGCCTGCAGCGTCCCCACACCGGAGCCTAAAGCCTTCTCCACAGGGTTGCTTGCGTCACCACCAGCTCTCACGATTCTAAGGCCTAAGCCAAAAAAAAAAAAGAGAGAGAGAACAATTTAGCCAAAATAAATGAGTCCTGGACTCCTTGGAGTCTCAGTTACCCAAGCCTCAGAATGGTGCCTGTGGGGCTAGAGAGACACCTGGGCAGTTAAGAGTGCAGTGCTGTTCTTTCAGGGAATCTAATTTCAGTTCCCAGCACCCACGCTGGGAGGCTCACAACCACCTGTAATCTCAGCTCCAGGGGATCTGATGCCCTCTTCTGGCCTGCACTGGCACCTAGACTCACGTGCACATACCCGCACACATACAATTAAAAAGAGTAGGCTCAAACAGGGGGAACTGGGGAACTGGGGAAGATAACTATGTGCTCGTATCCCTGAACACACAGTAGGTGTTTAACAGAGATCAGGTGATCCCTCCTACTAATGAACATCAGTTCCTCCAGGGCAGGAATACAGGCCTCAACTGGTGTAGCCCAAGCCTCTAAAGTAGTGGCTAGCACAGAGTGGATGCTAAATAAATATTTAAGGAGTAAATATTTCAGGTTCCCGAAAACACGAAAGACAGAGTAAAATAAAAACACAGGGAACCGTTTATAGCTCCTTGAAGTCTTACAAGTCCCACAAGAAAAACACTCCTGACTTTGTTTGGCCCAGATATGTCAATCCTGCCTGGCCACAATACTCCTTTTTGCCTCACAGAATGAGACAGACCTAAACAGCTCTTCAACCCCAGGGGACTCTGAAGGATCCTAACAAGGAAAGGAGTCCCCACCCTGAGACAGCGGCTGTCACAGAGCAGCACAAGAGCAAAGGAGTCCCCTCTCCAGTCAACCCCTCCAACACCACCTATTAACTCTGGGACACGAACAGAAGGAATCTAACGGCGTCCTTCATCTGGACAGCCGGACAACAGGCTGCCCTTGAACATCCCAAAGCCTGCTGGCTCAGCCCAACATCAGCAAAGTCAACTCCCAGCCCCATGACCCAGGCCACCTGAACGCAAAGGAACACGCCCAAATCGAGAGCCAAGATCTCAGAGCTGGGGGGGGGGGGGCCTGATCAAGCCCACTTTCTTTGAAGTGGGTAGGGCAGGAGAGATTCTGGGTGCATGTCCCAGAGTCCTTTGCCCACAGGATGTGTCACATGGTTCTGTTTAGCTTGCTAAGGCCAGAGGCGCCTGGCAACTGGTTCCCTCCCTCTGTTGCATCTTATTTTTTTACCCACACAGCTGCCAACACTCACTGCTGCCTATCTCCACAAGCTGCAGCCACCACCCAGGCTCCCAGAGAACCAGGAGGTCAGGCCACATAAAAGATCAACTCAGGCATCTACACACACATACACACAGTACAGATCTCCTGGGTACACTACGGACCTTCACCAGGAAGGAAAAGATTGACAACTGCCGACCAAACAGTGGGGGGCGGGGAGTGGGGGGACATTGACCAGAGCCTCATCTTCCTAGCTGCCCTGCTGGTTCTCAGGCCCACTAACTCATTGGGGTGTACTTAGTAACTGCCCTTGATCCTGAAGGTACCCCACGTTCTGATTAGAATTCACTCTTGACCTCTGACCCTTGCAAGTTACAGGGCTTTGGCTTACAGTCCTGTCTAAGGAGAGCCCTACATAGGTACCTACTGGGTGGCACTAGTTCTAGGCGGCCAGTGCACGTATTTGAAAGATACGAAGGCAGCAATGTCATGAGCCTACGTGGACCTTGACCTTCCACTGTGGAGACTGGCATCTGCAAAGCAAACTTGAAAGGCCCTAAGCAGCTCCTGTGTGCAGACCCCAGGCAAGGTGCCAAGCTCACTCTAGAAATCTCACCTCCCAGGTAACTCCTGTCTCTCTCTCTCTCTACTGTGTACTTATGCTGTCTTTGCAGCCTGGAACATCCTTCCTCCAAGTCTACCCTCCCGGGAGGCAGATGAGCAGGTGCCTCTCACCTATCCCTTCACATACAGCCCCCCTGGATAACGGGTGCTGACTATGTGGGCCAGCTTCACTCCCCGCCTGTTGGATGGGGCTAGCGTAAGGAGGCCATGTACTCATGGAAACCCTGCTGAATCTACAGGCACGGTGGTCAGCATCTGGGCAGCTGGAGTACAGTAAACACCTTTTGACACGGCCTCCCAGATGCCAGCTTTGAACCATGACCTTGGAGCTGTGGCTTAATTCAATTAGCATCACTTAGCGGGAGGGTGTGGATCCAAACAAGCTGACCCTGCCGGGGTGCTACTTGAAAGTATTCACAAAAGAGAAAGGAGAATAAAAATAAGGGCAGCAACTAGCACCTCAGAGACCCCAGAAGCCGACACTTCAAAGATCCCCCTACTATGAAGTCACGAGGAACACACGCACATACACGCAGAGCCACCAAAATCGTGTATGGATGGGGACAAATGTTCTCTGTCACTTCAGCAGGGCTGCCCTAGAACCTTCTGAGGGCACTTTCTTTGAGTTTTGCTTTTGCTCTTTGAAGCCCAGCATCTATCTCCAGCCTCACACTCCCAAGGGCTGGGGTTACAGCCGTGGGCCACCAAACGTGGCTTCAGTGCTCTCTTGAAGCAAGTGTTTTTAAAAACTAAAATCAAGGGCCCGCCCCCCACAAGATGGCTCAGCAGATAAAGGCACTTGCTGCCTAACAATTGCAAGTCTGATGACCTGGGTTCAATTCCCAGAGCCCACACAAAGCTGGAGGAATAAAGAGAGAGAGAGAGACAGAGAGAGAGAGAGAGAGACAGACAGACAGACAGACAGACAGAGACAGAGAGAGAGAGAGAGACAGAGAGAGAGAGAGAGAGAGAGAGAGAACAAATTCCACACAAACTCACCCACAACTAATAACATTATATTTAGTTAACTTAAGAAAAAACTAAAATCAGTCCGTTATCACTATGCCATGTAGGATAAAGAATATAAGGGCTTGGCACCATCTCACACCCAAGTTCAAACAGGAAGCCCCCCTTCCTGGTGTGAGCCCCGTAAGTCATCAGACTCTTCTGAGTCTCGGTTTCCACATGTCATCAGAGCTCCACAAAAGGTATGTGAAGACGTTTCTCAGGCATCCAACCCAGCCCCTTCCCTGGCAACTTCAGAACTGGCCCAACCAACCGCAAAAAAAAAAAAAAAAAAAAAAAAAAACAGGGGACTCAGCCAGGTGGAGGTGGCACACACCCTCAATCCCAGCACTTAGGAGGCAGGCAGATCTCTGAGTTTGAGGCCAACCTGGTCTACAGAGTGAGATCCAGAACAGCCAGGGCTACACAGAGAGACCCTGTCTCAAAAACAAAAACAATTGACCCAGCAAAATTGTTGGGCCGGGAGCCACCTACTCCAATGAAAGCTGAATAGGGTCTTCTGGGTTTTTGTTTGTTTCTTTCTTTCTTTTGCCATGTGTGCATCTGAGGAACCCATCTCTACCTGCTGAAGCCAGGGTTACAGGCACACCGCCATCAGCGTTTACATGGGTTCTCCAGTCCTCACAGTTGCATAGCAAGTACTTAACCACTGAGCCACAAATGTTTTTGCTTGGTTGAGTCAGTAGGGTTAAGACAGAGGCCACACTCTCACACCAACCAGCCTACGGTCCCACGGCCGATGTTCTTCCTTCCTGAGCGGTCATACCCAGCACAGACAGAAGACTGAAGGACACGAGCACTCAACACGATGTAAGCTCCTACACTAGGACCTCAGACCAGGACAAGGTCTATAGATGGGTTCCCTACATTGCACCAATACCATTAGTTCCCCGGTGCTGGTTACTTTGCATATTATGTAAATTGGGGAAATTGAGCAAAAGACACTTTGAAACTTCTATTTTTGCAACTTTACTTTGAGAAACTACTTCAAATTTTAAAGTCAAAAAAGTTTTAATGAAGTATGAGCTTTTAATTTTTTTTTCTTCTCTTTCTGTATGTGAGTGCTTTTCCTGCATGCACATATGTTTAGCATGCACATGCCTGGTACTCACGGAGATTGGAAGGGGTTCTGTGATCTGTTGGAACTAGAGTTACAAATGATTGTGAACCACCGTGTGGGTGCTGAGAACTGAACCCCAGGTCTCCTGTGATCAGTGCGGAACTGATCAGCTGACTCTTTAGTCTTAATTTTAAAAGAACTAGAAACAGAGCTCAGTAGTAGAGCTCTATGTTTAATCTCTAGCACTGGGGGCCGGGGAGAATTAGGATTTAACTTCTGGGGGGGGCGGTCTTTCAAGATAGGATTTCTATGTGTAGCCTTGGCTGAATTAGACTCACTTTGTAGACCAGGCTGGCCTCAAACTCACAACGATCTGCCTGCCTCTGCCTCCCAAGTGCTGGGACTAAAGGCGTGCGCCACCATGCCCGACGGATTTAACATTTTTTAATCTATATTTTTCAGCTTTTCTAGAGCACAAAAGGAAAAAGAAAAAAAGGGGGGGGAATAAAAAGGAGGAATTGCTGGCCACCCTGATATTGCCTACCCAGGGTCCCCAAGAATTAGAATTTAGCCTACCACTACTTGGCCTTTGGCAAGTTGCTAACATCAGATTCCTCAATTCACAAAGGAAAACTTTAAAGAGTGGTTTCCTTACCACCCTACGGTGAGGATAGAGTATTTTAAAAGTACCTGTGCAGGCACAGAGAGAGAGAGAGAGAGAGAGAGAGAGAGAGAGAGAGAGAGAGAGAGAGTGTACAAGGAATTTGGTGCAGTGAGCCTCATGATATGTATATGGGTATCATGTGTGCCAACCAGAAGGGAGCCTTCCTCGGCTTAGAGCTATAGACGGGGCTTGGTCTGGTCTGATCAGATCAACAAAGTGCTGACTAGCCCACGGAGATCCCAGAGCATAGTCAAGAAACCCTTCCGAAAGGCTGGATGTGTCGTTCTGCAGACGAGAAGCCTGGGCTCAGGAAGGTCTGGAGCAGCAGTTCTCAACCTTCCTAACACTGTGACCCTTTAACGCAGCTCCTCGTGTTGAGTTGACCCCCAACCATACAACTATCTTCAGTGCTACTTCATTAACTGTAGTTTTGCTACTGTTAGGAACCACAGTGTAAATATCTGTTTTCTGATGGTGTTAGGTGACCCCTGTGAGACGGCCATTCAATCCCAAAGGGGTCTCCATCCTAGAGTTGAGAACCACTGGTCTAGGAAGTTGCCACAAGATGTGTACATAATAGAGCTCAGGTCCAGCCAGGCATGCCTTACTTCCTCCAAGCACATCAGCGAGCAGTAACCACACAGGCATCCCAGGCAACCTGTGGAGCTCGCTGTCGCATCACTTTTCCCTTAGGTCTGTACTTTATGTTTCAGTGCACGTCTTGACGTTTCCCACAAGCATCGTCTTACAATTCAACAGGCTGTCAGCGTAGGCCTGAGGACTGCATATCAGTCCCCAGTTTCAGTGAGCCCTGCTGCTCGGTGGACGCTGTTTCCAACATGTGGGTCCCAGGAAACACTGTTTGTTTGGGTCTTGTGTTTTCATGTGCTGGGGACGAAAGCCTGGGTTTTGTGCCTGCTGGACAAGCTCTGTACTCCTGCGCGTCACTCCCAGCTCAGCATCTTTTTTCTAACTGGCAAACCCACCCTAGTTCATCCCACTTTATCCCCAAGGGGGGAAACACTGCACCTCTGATACTACCATGGCGTGACCTATCTCACTCAGCCAAGGATGAGTAGGACAATGACTCTCAATATGATGTCAGCAAAATTTAATATAGAAGGAACTATTTTTCTTCCCTAATCTACCTCCCAAACTCAACTTCCCCATTTTACCAGCATAAGTTCTTCCAGAGATTGGGTTGGGTTTTTTTTTTTTAATACTGAAAGCAGACGTGCTAAGTGCGAGTGCGAAATGGTTCAAGCGTGGCCAGCCTCCCCCATAACGGCTGGAAAGGAAATGGTTAGCACCTCTAGAATCCAACAGACTCCTTTAGTCTTCTCCCCAAAGAAGACTGAGGGACATGTCAGAATCCAACCCCAGAGCTGAATGCAGCGTCTCTCAAAAACATGTCAGAGGCAAGGGTGTTCCCTCCACAGGCTGCACGTGCACCACAGAACTTTAATGTCTGAGGGCGCAGGCTGGAAGGAGGGAGCAGCTGAAGCCAGACGCTCAGGAGCACACTTGGAGGAGCTGTGTGGGCCTGGCCAAGTCACTTCCCCTCTTCAGGCCTATTAAAATACATCACCAAGGCTCCTTCCTGCTCAGCATTAGGCCCTTTGGGTCTGGCCACTTTTATAAACGTACAGAGACTGTACTCATAACTCAAACTCCTAAGTGTAGCTCCTAAGCCAGCAGCTGCTGCCAGGAGCAAAGACAGACAGTGTGCAGAGCAGGAAGGAGTGAGCCACCTCTGTCCTATGTAGAGGCGGGGAGCAGAATTAAGGAAAACACAAAAGAGCAATTGCACTCTAATGCAGGTGTAGGGGGGAGAATTCTGGCTTTGTGTTTTAAAAAGCATCTAATTTGCATCACATAAGTCTGGCTTTTCATATTAAGACAAATGTGTTCATCACACTTAAAAAAGAAAAAAGAAAGAAAGAAAGAAAAAAAAAGAACCAAAAGTGTCTGATTCATAACAACCTGCAAAATAGTGGAGTCAGAGCAAAACCAGTTATCACCTCCTCCAACGAGAAGCTTCTGACAAGCTCTTCACAAAATCCAGGGAAGCTGCGAGTCAGCGATAAAGGCCACAGTCGGCCACTTAAACAGAGAGGCCAGCCCAGATAGGCCAGGCCACCGGGGGACTGCCAGAGCCCTGGAAAGCCTCACTAGGAGTGTAGGTGACGTCCGCTAGAAATGAGGGCGTTCTGTGACGGAGGAGGCTGCCAGCACCGCAGGCAGCACTTTTCCCAGAGACAAAGACTCACATTCAAATACAAGGAAAAAATCGATAGCTGCTGGGTTAGAGCCAGCTCATTAGGAGGAGCTCTGGCAGATTCCAGAACCCCCAAGCGGGCAAGGGATGGCCTTCCAAACCAGCAGGCCACCTGCTCACACCTGCTACAGTTCCTCCCTAGCTGCCCTTCTGCCCCCTGGACCACCACTGAGCCCGGCAGGTCCCCGGAAGTTCCCACCCCACCGCCCCCACCCGAACCCCTTCTCCCGCCTGTCTTTCCCCTTCCCTCCCTCTCCCATATGTCTCCTTTCTCCCTCTCTCCCTCTCCCACTCTTTCATTCATACTAGCTTCAAGGGAGGCGGTTAAGCCAAGATAAAAGCTTCCAGATCCAGAAAAGGAAGGTGATGTTCAAAGGACACAAGCTCACCCAAGGTTGTAAAGGTTACCCCCCCCCAAGAACCCACCTTCTATCATGATTCTAAAGTAGGGTAGTTATTCCAGTGACAATGACAAAAGGGTCATGCTGGGGCTTCCCCCACCCCAGCCCTCAGCATCGCTCCTCACTCAACAGCCAATCCTAGCAACACGTGCATGCCACATGACCCACTTGCTGGCTCTGCGATAGGCTTTTTTTTCTCTGGGCTCCCAGGCTTCTCTATTGTAATGGGGCTGGGTAGCTTCAGAAAGCCTAACAGCCAAGCAGGGTCTGCATCCAGCTACTGTCTATCTGTGCGACTTAGGCAACCTCATCAAGGATTAGTGGTCCCATCTGCAAAAGGGTAAGAACAGACCCTGCCTCTGAGGGTCACTTTAAAAGTAGGCCGAGAAAAAAAAAAAAAAAAAAGGTAAGGCACATGCACACAGGTGTTTCCACAGCCAACACTACCCATAGGCCTCAGGTGCCTTCACTGACTTTCCATGCCTAAATCTTCCTATACTGAAAACCTATGCCTAGGGCTGGGGAGATGCCTCAGTCAGAAAAGCACTTGCTAAGTAAGCATTAAGGTCTGAGTTCAGATCCTCAGAGGCCACATAAAGGCAGACACAGTGGTGTGTCTATAATCAGAACGGTTGGAAGCTCCAGGCCAGCTAGCCTTGGAAGTCATTATCTCAAACAAGGTACAAGGTCAGGACTGACACCAGAAGCTGTCTCTGACTCTTCATGTGTGCTGTAACAGACACTCATATGTGCATGCGTGCACACTCATGCAAACCACACACATCATACACACGTGTACGAAAAGATTTGTTAAAATCTTCATAAACATCTATATAAAAGCTTGCAAAAGTATTCACAGCAGTTTCATTTTTAACAGCCAAGTAGCAAAAAACAAGCATCTACCAACTTGTGAAAGATAATCAAAACCAACATGAAAGGGACCAAGGGCACATGCTGTATGATTCTGCTTACACAAATACAGATTAGGCAAACTCACACGAAAGGGGAAAAAAAAAATGAGTGGCTGAGTGGAGCAGGGAATCAGGAATGACCTCGGATGGGCACAGGATTTCCTTTGGGAGTAATGAGAATAACTCCAGAATTTGGCACTGATGATGGTTGTAACAACCCTAAATACAAATTTTTAAATGCAACTGTACACTTTGAAGGGCTGACTTTTATTTATGTAAATGAGATCTGGATGAAGCTAGTTTTCCAATTGCCACTTAAAAAAAAAAAAGCAGGGGGGGTGGAGGGAGGGATGGCCCATGACTTTAACCCCAGCATTTGAGAAGCAGAGGCAAGTGGATCGATGTGAGTTCGAGGCCAGGCTACAAAGCCAGTCCAGGACAACTAAGGCTACACAAAGAAACCCTGTCTCCCAAAAAAAAAAAAAAAGCAGTAAACCCAGACCTCCTATTCAGATCTAGCCAATGGACTAGCCATGGTTGTGGGGAGACTGGGGACTGCCTCTGACATGAACTCTGGTGCCCCCTATTTGACCACTTCCCCTTGGTGGGGAGACCCAGTGGCACTCAGAGGAAGAGTAAGCAGGCTACCAGGACGAGACCTGATAGGCTTGTGATCATATGGTGGAGGAGGAGGTCCCCTTCTGGAATAGGGTGAAAGAGGGAGAGAGGGGGGAACGGAAGATACAAGTGAGGGGCTAACAATCAGGATGTAATCTGAATAAATTATTTAAAAAACAAACAACAAAAACAAATGACAACTATATACAACAATGATAAGAAAACTTTCCCAAGATGCCTCTGTGAGACAATCTAAATCACACAGACACCAAATACCCAAGACCAGCACAAGCCTCTCTTGCCACACAGACTCTGACCCTCCACAGTACCCCAAATGAGCCTCCTGGACTACAGATGTAGGCACCCAAACATTCACCAAAAGCAACAGCAACAGTAGCAACCATAGCTGCTGGGTTACTCCCCTGGTCTCACTCTTGCCTCAGGGCCCTTGAAGCCCACCCAAGCTATGAGGTGAAGCTGTCTTGGCCAGCTCAGCTCATATCTCCAACCAAACTAGAACCTGCTATGGAAAAGAAATAAAAACTACCACTTCCCTCCTCTTTTATCCCCACTGTCAGGTCTTAGGTCAGCACCAACAGCATGCCCAGGACTTCCTGTGCTAAGTCCTCGATAACATCATCTCTCACAGGTGGGAAAAGCTAAGGCCGGTGCTGGAAGAACTGGCAGAAGACAGGAGGGGCTTGATCAAGGTCAACTAGCAAGGGCAAAGCCAGAATTTGGCCTCAGTACTCTCTCTCACTCTTGGAGCAGAAGCTGTCCTCTGAAGACTCAACCAGGGAGACCAAAACCGCTAGCTAGCGCATGTTCAGCCATATTCACATTGGTGCAAACATTCACCAATCACGCCATGTGGAAGCTAGATGCTGGACAACAAGACAAAACACACACACACACACACACACACACACACACACACACACACACAAACTCTGAAAGTAAGATGAGCACACACACACAAACTCTGAAAGTAAGATGAGCACACCTGGTGAACTCTGCAGTCAGGTATAGGACACACTTGGCCATGCTGACCCTGGCTCCGTTGATATTCTTTTGTTTGTTTTAAAATAGACATTATTTTCCCTGAGAGGAAAAAACAAAAAACTAAACTTTTTAACTGGCAAGCTAAACTACTAAAATGGCAAGTTCCAAGTTTAATAGAAGACCATGACTCAAAAAAAATGCCTCTATGCAGGCACTCAGGCAAATATACATATATGCATTTAAACAGAACAATCATATATCAACATCCCTTCTTCAAAAAAGGGATCTCACAAAACAGACAGAACTGGTTCTATATGAGTCACACATGGTCAGAAAGTAATGTGAAGCAGCCACCACACAGCTGGCATGTCTGAAAATGTGAATATTAAATTTAAAAATATTTTTTAAAAAAATAGCAACACTCAGTGCAAGTGTGGGCGTCGTGAAACAGGCACTCTCATGCATTCTGATGGTCAAGTACACAAAGCATTTCTCCGGGGAATGTGTTTGGCAAGTACAGTCAAATATTAGGAAGATGTCTGAAAGTTAATTCTGAATAATCTCTACTTCACAGAAAAGGCTAGAAGGCCTAAAACTATACATCTCTGCACTACTATAAAAATGATGAAAATGGGGCTGGAGAGATGGCTCAGAGGTTAAGAGCACTGACTGCTCTTCCAAAGGTCATGAGTTCAATTCCCAGCAACCACATGGTGGCTCACAACCATCTATAATGAAATCTGTATACATAATAAAGAAAATAATATTTTTTTTAAAAAATGGTGAAAATGAGCTGGGCAGTGGTGGCACACGCCTTTAATCCCAGCACTCGGGAGGAAGGGACAGGCAGGTCACAGTGAGTTTGAGGCCAGCCTGGTCTACAAAGTGAATCCAGGACAGCCAAGGCTACATAGAGAAACCCTGTCTCAAAAAACCAAAATAACTAATTAATTAATTATTTATTTATTTTTAAATGTGGCTGGTACTTAGTTGTCAGTAAAGGAAAAGTTACGCTGCCTAGAGCATATCTACTCTGCAGTTTACCACAGCTGTTAAAAAGCTGTGGTAAAGGGCTGGGGAGACAGTGTGACATGCAAGCTGGAAGGCCTGAGTTCAATTCCCAGAACACTGTTCTTTTTTGTTTTGTTTTGTGTTTTTTGTTTGTTTGTTTGTTTGGTTGGTTGGTTGGTTGGTTGGTTGGTTTTTCAAGACAGGGTTTCTCTGTGTAGCCTTGGCTGCCCTGGACCCACTTTGTAGACCAGGCTGGCCTTGAACTCACAGTGATCCACCTGCCTTTGCCTCCTGAGTGCTGGGATTATAGGCGTGCACCACCAAGCCTGGCTCA
Source organism: Acomys minous (assembly GCF_964271855.1). Lineage (NCBI taxonomy): Eukaryota > Metazoa > Chordata > Mammalia > Rodentia > Muridae > Acomys > Acomys minous. The sequence continues at coordinate 55,836,409 of NC_140485.1, read as the reverse complement.
GAACCTTGCTTGTTCTTAAGAAAGCCCTGTGTGAGCCACTTGAGTTGCAGCCGGATTGATCCCTGGGACCCATGATAGAAGTAAAGAACAGACTCCAACAAGTTGTCCTCTGACTTCCACATAGGTGCCATGGCATGCAGGCAACACACACACACACACACACACACACACACACACACACAACACACACACACACAGTTTGCTTTTTTAATTTCAGCCTTGAGAAAGTGCCTTTTCTTTTACAGTCTTTAGTGAGGAGGAACTCACTATCACTAAAGGAAATGTTTGTTTGTTTGTTGGTTGGTTGGTTGGTTGGTTGGTTGTTGGTTGGGTTGGTTGTTGGTTGGTTGTGGATCTCATGCACAGGGTGTGCACAGGGTGTGCTCTGCACCACTAAGTTACATTCCCTGCTTCACACTCACACGCAACCCCCCAAGTCAGAATCACACAACTGAGTGGACAAGACTTCAGGACCTTCTGGACTATAACTACATGTTGAGGGCCTCTGGAAAGTTCTGTTTTGAAGCACAAGTGAATCTGGATGCCTGGGTCTTCCAAAATTCCTGTTCTGACGTTAATAAGTAGCCAGGACTGAGGGTCACAGGGGCCAAATCTCTTTCAGAAGCAGGGTTCAGAGAGAAGCACAGCTGTCCAGAGCTACGTAGCACGGCTGACAAAGAAGGATGGCTTGGGACTAAGACATCACACATGGATCAGGCATTAGGTCTTAGTCCTTCCCTTCCACTGCTCCCACCTACACTTCTCCGTGGATCACATGAGCTGAGCCGTGTTATTTCACTCTTAGGGTCTTCCATGGTTTCTCCTTGCTCTTAATACTGACCTGAACAGTGCTCAGACCCATAACGTCTGATCCTGAAGACCAGCCACACCTCCCACCAGCCTCAACTCAGGCCTGCCCCTTCATGACGTTTGTCCCAGGCTCCGCAGTGGCTGGCCCCCTCCCTCTCCATCGGGGCCTGTCTCTTGCTTCAGTGTTCTTCCTTGGGTCTCCCGGCTCCTTGTCGCTCAGGCTCCTCTACCTCATTAACCTGCTTCATTTTCCTCATCGTTACTCCTCGCTCAGACTGGCCTCAAACCCAAAAATCTCCTGCCTCAACTCCCCGAGTTCTGGAATTACAGTCACACGCCACCATGCCCAGTATGAACTGAACATTCTTGTGCAATTCTTTAAAAAGAGAATATAGTTCCAGTTTTACGACTTGGTGGGTGACCATCTAGCGGGCCAGTCTAAGCCATAAGCTATAACCAAATTCAACAAATAGTTATGCTGCCCTTTGCCTTCCCTGTGGCCATGACAGACATGACCATGACAGACATGACTAATCAATCCGAGTATTCTCTTACAATGAACCAGGAAAGCCCAAAGAGTTTAAGAATCCTTCTATTCAAGGACCAAGCTATCACTGTCAACCATTTCAAGATGGACACAAACTAACAACCATCTGCTTTCCCCAGCTCCATGTTCCCAAGGTTTTGGTTCCCCCCCCCCCCCCCAGTTCGGACATTCTCTGACTAGCAATCATTAACTATTGCCTGGCAATGAGCTCATCCTGATGGAGGCTGATCAGACCATGAGATCACATGTTCCACATGAGTCCACATAGTCCCTGACTATCCCGGAGGGCCGGCTTTGCCTGACTTCCTGAATCTCGGGCTCTTTGTCCCTCCCGCTTTACCTGCCCCCATTTCAGCCCCCTGGCAGCTGCACCTCCAACGTTTACTGCCCAGGCCTGAGACAGAACATAGGATTAGGCCGGGGAGAAGCCTGTGTTCCTGGAAAACCTCATCAAAGCAGGTGTCTCTGCCGCCCCTGGTACTTAAGACAGTAACAACAGGAGGCGCTGCCATTGGTGGAGAGCTTTCTGTGTGCTAGGAGGCCGGAGCCATCACCTCGTGGAATCTAGATCACAATCCTCTGAGGTGTGTATTAGCCCCATTCAGCCTGGGATAAAAAGGTAGGCTTTGAAAGCTAAGTTGCTGTTGAGATAGTAACAGAAGTGAGATTACACAACAAAGCCACACAGCTGGCTCTGGGCCAGTTTAGTTCCTTTGCCTCTGGGTAATCTCATCTCTAAAATGGACACAATAAAACTGTAAAGGGGAAACAAGAGGCCAGCAAGCCCACAGCAGTTGGATGGACACTACAGAATAACCTTCTGGGTAGTGTCCTCATCAAGTCTGTCCAGGGCGGAGCTGGGAGGTCTCTGGACCTTGCTAAGCCATGGGAACACTGGACTCTCAGAAAGCCAGTCCAGGCCGGGCGTGGTGGCGCACGCCTTTAATCCCAGCACTCAGGAGGCAGAGGCAGGCGAATCGCTGTGAGTTCAAGGCCAGCCTGGTCTACAAAGCGCGTTCAGGGCAGCCAAGGCTACACAGAAAAACTGTCCCGTAAAACCAAAAAGAAGAAGGAGGAGGAGGAGGAGAAGAAGAAGAAGAAAGAAAGCCAACCCAGCTTCACTGGCTCGCAGCACAGTTTTAAGTGGCTTTCTCTTCCTGCCACATTCCTGCCACCCTCCAGCATCACAGGCTCTGAAAGCATTCTCTCGTGTTGTGTGCCCTGAGGCCTGGACAGGGAGCAGATGGGGGCGGGGGAGGGAGAGACTTGGCAGTGAACCTCTTTGTAATGGGATCTCCTTTTGACAGGGACTATCTTCTGTGTGGAACTTGGCACAACTCGCCTCACAGCTCCTGGTAACTCGGGGCCTCCCCTTCAGCCCCACAGGCCCACAGCGCAGCTCAAAACCATCCTATCACATTAACACAGGCTTCCTGCCCCACCCGAAGCAAGGTAGAGAAAGTATCAGCCATCCTCACTTGGCTGAGGAGGAAACTGAGGCTGGGAACACGAGGGGAAATGAAGCAGAAGCATCCGTCGCCAAGTGCCAAGACTCCCAAGCTGGCCTCACGCCGTAAGACACTCCCTTGAAGGAGCAAGGAGCCAGAGGAGAAGCCCTCCTGAGCCATATGTCCTATGTGTAAGCTCTTCTGGCTAGGCTACTGACCTACTGGAGGGAATGCAAGTTGACCTTACAGCAATGGAGGAATAGTCATTCCTCAGTAGGACCATCTCAACCAGGACTTCAGAACAGTTATAAAGAACACAGTTCCCCACCAGACACTGTCGGCCTCTGAAAGCATTCACTGTTAGCTGTCCCAACTAAGAAAGGGACACTCCCAGTATCCAGAAGGCAGAAGCCAGAAATGAATGCTACATCCTACCTGCATGGGTAAGCCTTCCCAAACAAGCTGTCCACCAACAACGGTAATGGGGCTGCAGCTAAGGAACTCTGAGCTAAAGGAAAAGAAACCACTGTCACTCACCCTAACCACACAGGCTGAGCAAGTCCGAAGCCTGCCCGCCAGGCTCCAAAGAAAATCAAAAACTAAACATCTCATGTACCTCTTCTGGAAGAAGTCAAAGGCTGGAGACACACTCTGGTCAGACGGAGGCTTGAAGGTCTGAGTCTTGCCCACCCCAACATGGCATCGCAAGTAAGATCTCTCATTGCCCCCTACCCCTTACCGCTGGCAGTCTCCAATACTTGCTCCCCACACAGCAAGAGCTGCTAATCAACTCTAGGCAGCGAGTGCTAAGGCTGGCAGAAGCAGAAGCCGCTGGACACAGCTTGGGTGCTGGACAGCCTTCAGCACGTCTTCTGTGTCACGCTGTGGCCCCAGGTGCTGTGCTAACAGAGGTGTACAGAAGGGGAAGTCTCTGTAGGAACCTGCCCAAGCACAGTGATCTGAGGATCACCTCCTCTCATGTGACCTTAACAGCTCTGTGTGGCCTGGCACTTCCTACCATTTCCAAATGAAGTCACGTGTTCTGGGGGCTACAGTGCTTGTGCAAATGGCAAGGTCACAAGACTGCAAGTGAAAAATATTCACCTGGATCCACGTTGCCCTCAACACTGAAGCCCTTCCCATGTGCCCCTGGGGCATCCTGAAGTCATGTCATCTGTGTCGACCTTCACGCTCTATAAAATCCAAGTTCAATTCAGAACTAGAAGGCTGGAAGCCATACACAATGCCACTGTCTCATTCCTTTGATCAGCATCAAGGCCCTAAAAAGTCAGACAGCCTTTACCACTTTATAGCTCCACGATCTAAACTCCACAGCAAAGTTACTCTTGCCCTCTGTGGCTTGGGGAAGCAAGTCTCTCCTGTCACGTGCTTAGAGCACTGAGCACGGACTCATCGGCCTGTGAGGACAACCATTAAACCAGCTGTCCTCCCAGGAAACTCAGACACGCCCTAGCCTGTGTAGATACCCCTGCCCAGCTCACCCTTGTACCCCCAAAGGAAGCTCACGGTGGAGGTATGAACCTTGGTCCCCGCTCTGTGCACACATACTAGGATTCAGTGAGTCAACACGTACAAAGTGCTAACAGCACTCGGTATCAAATATAGTATCTGCTCCCTGTTATTATTAGTCCAATTATTTCAGTTTATCCTAAGAGCAGCACGAGAGGTGTGTTTATCTGAGCATTGTCCAGCCTGGCAAAAAGGCTCAAAAACGAACTGAAGATGATATTACAGGGTTAACTAGATAAGGAAATGGGACGCGCAAGAAGACTGTTCCCTGGCAGTAGTGTCCTCACTTCACAAGCTGGCACAAGGCACCCGCTTGTGCGGGAACAAACTTGCCGCTGAGGGTCAGCAGGAAAGGCATTCTTTTGCTGTCTCTTGTAGATGCGCGTGCGCACGTGCACACACACAAACACACACACACTGACTTAAATTTGCTATCTACTCTGTAACATGTCCTTGTTTTGTTTTGTTTTGTTTTTCAAAAGACTTCCCAAATACTTTCCACTGAATAGCAGTGACCCTTCAGAAAAAAAAACCTTGTGGCTTCCTGGGGTACCCTTAAGGAGACCATCTGTCCCAATTGCTTAAAAAAAAAAGTGAAAAACCTAAGTCAAGTGGAAGTTACATCACCCGAGTAAAATAGGATTCACACTGGAAACACAAAACCCACCCTGCAAAGCCATGCTGCAGTTCATCGTACTGGGAAAGCAGACACTGCCGGTGATTTTGCTTTCTTTTGTTTTTTGTTCTGTTGTTTTATCTTGCTTGTTTGTTTATTTATCTGTCTGTCTTTATAGACAGGGTTTCTCTCTGTAACAGTCCCGGCTGGCCTGGAACTTACTCTGTAGAGCAGACCAGCCTCAAACTCAAGAGATCTGCCTGCCTCTGCCTCCCAAGTGCTGGTATTAAAGCTATGCGCCACTACTTTCTGGACAATAATAATAATAGTTGTTGTTGTTGTTAATAAAAATGAACTGGAGTAAGGAGGAAACAAACTGTGCTCAAATATATCATAATGGTACCTACTATATTCTGGTTTGTTTGTTTTTTTCTAAATAAACACACAGGAGCCTAAAGAGATGGCTCAGCAGGCAAGAGTGCTGGCTGCTCTTGCAGAGGACCTGTGTTAGGCCCCCGTCACCACATGATGGCTCACAATCATCCATAACTCCAGTCCCAGGGGACCTAACACCCCCTGCTGGCTTCTGCAGGCATGCGTGTGATGCACAGACATACAAACAAGCAAAATATCCACACACATAGGATAAAAAATAAAAAAATTTCAATGAAAAAAGTTTAATTATAAATAATAAAATTTAAAATACAAAAACAAATAAACTGGCATGAGAACGGAATCACCCTGGGAACTGGGGTTAGAACTAACAGACACTTAGATGGGGTTGACCCAATCCCATGCAAATCAGTTCTGGGCTGAGGGTGATGCCAGGACTGTCAGGACTCCACACTACACGCCCCGCCACTGCCCCCAACCAGTGCATGGTGGTGGCTTCACAAACCCTCAGCCACCCTGTGCTGGTCACAAGCTCTCATTTAACGTACCCAAGACTAAGATGGAGCTCTCAGCTCAAGTTCTTGCCTAGCATGTGTGAGGCCCTGGATTTGATCCTTGGCATCCAAAAGGAGAATACACACAATGGAAACCAATGAAGCAGGTAGTGACTGCAGCTCTCTACCAAACACGCTTGCCAAAAAATGCCGGGCACTGACCCCTGGCTGCTTCTTCCACGATCCTGTCAGCATGAAACGCAGGCCTTGTTGGGACTCATGGCGCTATGCCTGCCTGAGCCCTCTCTAGAACTTTGTCATCCCTGCACCGCATGATGGCTTCCAGCTACACATGACACAGTGACATGAGTAAATGAGGACCCTACGCGGGTTTTCACTGTTGCTGTCTCCCTCCTTCCCGCATGGGGCACCTCCCACAGATCAGACACCCACAAACACACAGATGGGGTTGGAGATATGGAAATGTTTCTAGCAAAACTGAATCAGTGGTTTAAAAAAAAAGCCACTTTACATGCAATGCATACACACACAAATACATACACACACATACACACACACACACACACACACACACCCTCAGCCACTCAAGGCAGCAGTAGCTTCATAGCACAGTGCTTACCAGGAAACTCATACGTTTCTATTCTATCGTTTTTAGTGCTGGCTAAAACATTAAATTTATTTATTTTAATCAGTTTCAAACACATTGCCTTTGGTTTTCTTTCTTTTCTTTTCTTTTCTTTCTTTCTTTCTTTCTTTTTTTTTTTAGGGGGCCAAAGCCCTGGGGCTATGTCTCACTCTGTAGGCCAGACTGACATTGAACCATGGCAATACTCCTGATTCAGTCTCCAGGTGCTAGGATCACAGGTGTGAGGCACTAGGCTTGACAAACGATGTATTCTTCCTCCAGTGCTGGGAATTGAACCTAGGGCCTGGCACATGTTGGCCTTTCCCTTTTGTTTCACTATGTTTTGTTGAGATGGGACTAAGACAGACAGACACAGACACAGACAGACAGATACACACACACAACACACACACACACACACACACACACCCTGAGTAACAATACAAATTCAAAGAGACGCTGTTAGGTTTTATGGGTTCAGGTGTGTGTAAAACCACTACAATTTTTTTTCATTTTAAATAATGAGTGATGATAATGTGTCAGCAAAATAAAATGATTCAACAACAACCAATACCTGAAGACGGATGAGGTACTAAGCACTAGAGGGGACAGCCCAATGTCACACAGCTAGGAGGGCAGTGACAGCTGACTCCAAAGTCCATGAACCAAGCTCTGGGCAGCAACCACCTCCGTAGCCAAAGAATCTGCACACCGACCTGCCAGCAGTCTGCTCATGACACAGTGGCTGCTCCTCAGCGGGCAACAGGAAATGCACCACACTGACTGCCTCCGTGAAAACAGGTGGCATAGTCGGAGCCGACTGTCACAGCCACCCATCTCCTGGCAGTCAAAGCCCAGGATTATGCCTTTACACTTTTCACTGGTAGCTTAAAATAACCCCTCTTGACTCCACAGAAAACATAGCCAGTGACAGGAGGTGGGCACGGCCAGAGCTGGCCCAACCACAAGATAAAGAGAAATGTTCAAACCAAGACAAAGAAAATCTCAGTTTTTGATGGACATAACATCCCTGTGCTTCCTTGGCAGCTAGGATCCACTGGCCATTCTTTAATCATATACTCCATGGTCACTTACCCCATATTAATTTAGATATACACTTATCAAAAGAGAAATATAACTTAAATTATGCTATCAATCTCCACTACTTCACATTTTAATACATTCCTAGGGGGGGATATGAATGTGCACAGAATACACACAATCCATGGTAGATTTAATCTCTTAAATCCAATTTAAGAGATTCTATAGCATAATTTTGGCCCATCATGATGATGTTTCCTTTAACTTTAGGATCTATCTTTTGAGTAGGCAACTCAATATTTTGTAAAATAATGTTCTTATGACACTGATCTCGCTTAACTTACAGATCGACCCAGGGTAAGAGGTAACACTACTACCAGTATTGTAGAGATTTGGACATCAAGGGTCAGAAAGGTCAGAGCAGTTACCCAAGAGCTAGCTGATGGAATTAGAACTCCGAGTAGGCAGGCTGGCTCCAAGTTCTGTCATCTGAGATCCTCAGGAGCAGGGGTTGCACTAAAAAACCATTAGGGGGAGGCCAGTTTGCAACAGAAATGAGAGTTTAAGAACTCTCCTTTCCTTAATTTTCAAAGAGCATGAACAAATTAATAACAAAAAGCCAAGTTTTGATGTGTGTGGTACGTGTGTACACCTGTGGGGTGGACAGGTGGGTGCACATGCGCATGAGCACAGAGTTCTGAGAGGTGCCTTCAGATACATCTCTGTCTACCTTATCTTTTGAGGAAGGTTTTTCACTGAACCCAGAGCTCACTGGCTGCCTACACTGGTAAGGCTGCAAGTCCTAGGAATCCACCTGCCTCCGCCTTGCCCCCTCCCCCAGCACAGGCATCTACTATTCAAGGCTTTTCCATAGACGCCCAAGGGTCCAAACTCCCTGGTCCACATCCTAGCAGCACAGCAAGTACTTTACCAAGTGAGCCATCTCCCCAGACCGAGAAGAAGTGTTTTGTTTGGGGTTTTTATCGAATTGAGAGTCACCAACAAATAAATGCCCCCCTGAACACAGGAAAAGGTAATTCAGCTAACTCAAAATCAAAGCTACAAGTAATCCTCATGATCAAATTTTTCACCTCTCAGACTATGCACGTGCATAGGAGCTTAACAATCCTCACCCGGGCGAGCATATGGAGAAACGGGCCTCTTCAAGCCCACACGTGCGCGTGTACAATGGGGCAACAGTTGGAAAATCCATTCAACGGCCCCCGAGTTGTACGCGAACGCCTGCCTCTTCTAACGCTGCAACCCTAGGACACAGCTGTGTCGATGCAAAGCCTCCAGACTATTTACCACCTCCATAATTTTCACAGCAACCACCTTATACCTCTGTAACTCCTAACTCATTGTGTTTTACTGTGAAGGTTACGAGAACTAAGCACCAAAGGCATTCCAGGAAGAATGGTTTGTGAAAGGGAGAGGGAGGGGTTACCCTAAAACAACTGAGGGACCACTGGGAAGAGAGGTCCACACGGCTGGATTCCAGGCAGCTATTTAAGAGAGACTGGGTTTATACAGGTACAGAAATGACATAATCTCCAAAAAGCACTTGCTGCCAACCCTGATGGCCTGAGTTTGAGCCCAGGACCAACATGGTAGAAGGAGAGAACCAGCTCTCTGAAGTTGTCCTCTGACTGCCACACATGCACCGGAGTACATAGACCCCATATCCATCCATCCATCCATCCATCCATCCACCCATCATCATCATCTATCTCACTCTCTCATTCTGTTCTCTCGATCGCACACATGCACACAAATAAAAATGTAGGGTTTATAGGGAGATGCTGGTTATCAAACCAAGGCCCTGGTGCATTAGGTAAGTGCCCTACCATTAAGCTGCATCTCCAGCGCATAGAGCAATTTTCTGAAGGGTGGGGCATGAGACATGGCATGTGGTCCAGCCAGCCGCAAACTCACGGTGCAGCTGAGGATGAGGACTTTCTGATCATTCCCACTCTCCACACCTGCTCACCACAGGAGAAAAACATTTCCCTGGAAGATATCCATCTTTGGCAAGGCTTGTGGTACACACCGTTAATCCCAGAACTCCAGAGGCTGGAGCAAGGACATTATCTCTGTGATTCAAGGCCAGGCCAGACAGAGCTACATAGTGAGATGGGCTGATAGCTTTCTAAGCTTGTGACTGCCTTCCCTGCATTTCTCAAGGAAGAGACCCTCCAAGACTCCCAGTGGATGCCTCAAACCACAGACAGCACTGACCTCCACATACACTATCTATAATGTCCTTTCCTACCTGACAATACATGATAAAATCTGATGATTTATAAATTAGGTACAGTAATTTATTAGCAGTAATAAACTAATAAAAAATAGAAAGTTATAGAAATGCATTCTAGTAAAAATTACATGACTGTGGTTGTTCCCTCAAAATATTCTATTTACTATTCCTAGCCTTAGTTGAGCACAAGTAACTGAAACCTCAGAAAACAAGACCACAGACAGATATAGAGGGTCTACTGCACACAGGTTTACACCGGAGGGTCTGACCTGGGCTTCCGAGACAACGTTTAAGAGTCAGTGGAGAGTGCTTTCTCTGTACATGAGAGGCCCTGGGTTCCAACTCCAGCACCACAAAGGGAAAAGAACAAAAATCCACTCAAAAGAGTTTATTAAAAGCTGGGTATGGCAGGGCAAGGTGGTCCACACCTTAATCCCAGCACTGAGGAGGCAAAGACAAGTAGATCTTTCTGAGTTCAAGGCCAGACTGGTCTACATGGTGAGTTCAAGGCCAGACTGGTCTACATGGTGAGTTCCAGGCTAACGGGGTACACTGTGAGACTGCATCTTTAAAAAAAAAAAAAAAAGAAAAGAAAGAAAAATAAAGTCTGGTCATGGTGATGTACACCTGTAAAGCTCCAAAGGGGAAACTGAGGCTAGAGGAAGACAAGTTTAAGGCATCCTTGGATGCACAATGAGATCCTGTGTCAAAAAAAAAAAAAAGTCTACTAAAGGAACTACAAAACCCCTCAAATTTGATGCGAAATTCCACGTTTTCACTCCTTTAGGAAAAAGACCCTTCCCTTTTACCCATCACCATGAAACACAGAGCACTGCTGTGACGTCCACGCCAGTGCTAAGCTTCAGTACTCCCTCGGTTATTCAGAGGGCATGAAATTACACTGGGCTGGCCCCTGGCACATCTACCCAGAAAAACAACCGCCCCACTCCTGCCCTGGAGAGGCAGCTAGTCACTGACATAATAACAGCATTGTCTGCCCAGGCCTCAGAAATGGCAGCAGGGTACGGCTTCCCTCTAACAGGAAGAAGGAAAAGTGGAACTGAAAATTATTTGCATGTCTAAAATTAGAGGTTCTGTGGGAGCCGCATTTCGGCCATTTCATGGCCACTACCCTCCAAGTCAGGCATTTCCATGGAAATTCTGAGACAATAGGACGGCTACAGCTGTCACTAATAAGGAAGTAATAACAAGTTTCCTACAGCTCCTGTCCTCTGAGGGGTCACCAGAAAAGCCACTGGAAAGCCAGCCCTACCAGGTGGTGATAAACTCTGATGCGGGACTTCTCTGGTGAGAGATTTCTGACACTTCCAGGGGTCTCCACCCACGGACTCTCTGCCCCTTTTCACTGCCCCCACCCCCCCCCACCCCCCTCACCCTCTGGCAAGTCCAGCGCTAGCTCCTTCTCTGAAGGGAAAACAGGGACGACACACTGCCAACATCACCACTGTGGCTAGATTTCTGGTGGTGACCTAAATCATTTCCCACCCTCATAGCCCATAAGAAACCAGACTCCTCTTCCCCCAGGATCACCTTAGCTCAGGCACTGGTCCCAAATTAAGCATTTATCACCTGTATAATTTCACACACACACACACACACACAAAAAAAAAACACCCTCATACTTAAAAGATCATGTACAAAGACTGCTTCCTCAGATTCACTATTATATTTCAACAAATTTCCTTATCATGGACCCCATGTACAGCCTAGTCTGCCTATAAAATCATGGGCTTGATACAATTTACAAATGCTGTCTCGCTAACTAAAGTAATTCCTAACCTAAAAATAAAAAGAAAACACCTTCTCAGAGAAACATCTGGCAACTACTTGTTCTAGGAGCTAATGCCTGGAAGCAGTTTTTTTTTCCTCCCCCCCTGTACTCTCCCCCCCCCACCCCTGTACTAACCCCCACACACAACAGCAGCAGCCACTGCCAGCAAATGGCTCGGGCTTCAGGCTTTACTTGACAGTCTGTCCTTCTATCTTATTTAATTCCTCTAACCACCCAGCAAAGCAGGAAGTGTTACTTCCATCTCCCAGATAAGGAAATGAAGAGTCACAGGGGGTGAGCTGCTTGCCTGGCATGACAGAACAAAACCCACACCCAGGCTCCTCCATTTCAGTTTGTCCCCACCAAAGCAGGTGTGCCTCTGTGTACACACTCAGGCTTCCAAGCCACATGAGGAGCCAAGAGAGGCCTGAAGGGGTTCATTTCACATGATTTGGGACACCAAGAATCCAAAATAACTCAGGCCTATCAATCAAGGCCCAGGCCCACAAGCCTGCCTCTCACCTCAAAAGTCTGGCATCAGTACTTTGTTATACACTGAAAACCTTGAAGGCACCCTGACTTCCACAGCACGGGTCGAGACCTGGCCCCCCCCCCTTATGACTGACTCTTGGGGAGTCATCAGCAGCTAGCACCAGCACTTCTGAAACGGCCAAATGAGATAATGCATTAAAAGCTCTAACACAGCACCTGCCCCGCCTAATGCTACCTATTAATTATGATATTATCGGTGGCATGACGTTAGAAGGGAACACACACACAAAACTGCATCTTATCCGGCACTCAAAATAATTCCCCTGGCCAAGAAGTGAATGAACTAGGAACTAATTACTTATGATGCACTGGCTAAAGCCAGGCCTACAGCCATCCAGCCACTCAGCCTCAGCCTCAAGCATTACTTTTAGGAGCTAAATAACCTCTTTGCTGACCAAAATTGCTCCCTCCGGAGCCAGGATTCTCTCTGCTCAGGAAAGCCTGGGTATTCCTGGTCATCTTTGTCCTAGGACTGAACTTGAAGTTAGCCCAAAGTCACAGACTACCCATAAACCAATTTGCTCTGTTTTCTTAAACTGTCTGCCAACAAAACAGAACGGCTGGGTTTTCCTTTGTTGTTCTGAAGCAAAACAAAAATAAGGTCACTCCAATGAGGACTTAAAAAGCAGTTATTAGAGGAGCCAAAATATTTAGTGTGTGTACTCTGGTTAAAGCAGGAAAGTAATCAGGCTTATGGATTAGCCACAATACATAAAAATGCAATGTTATCATCCACCAGGGAGCAAAGAAACAAGACAAAGCAAAACGGACACTGTAAGACCAGCCAAGTGGCTACCAGTTGGTTTTGTTTCTATTACTATTATTATTATTATTATTGTTTTATTATATTTTAGTGCAGACTGCTGTCAAGTTGATTAAGGAACCTATCAGGACTATATGTCTCAAGAGAGGAAGGAAAGAGCACTTTGCCACCCTGCCTGATATATACATAAACCAAAACAAGTGTGTAAAAATGCACCCAGAAAGAGACCCATTAAGAGAGCACACCCATGAAAATCCTCTAACAAGAGTCGTCTCTGACTACCCTTCCTGTCTCAGAGAAAGGGAACCAGATGCCAGTTTCAAAAATGGCTTTTCCAGGCCTAATAAGTCAGCATTGAGCTTTCCAGCATCTCAGTTTTCCAGCTTCCACACCCTGCGACCTCTCTTTTTTTTTTCCTTTTTTTCTTTTCTTCCTCCCTCCCTCCCATTACTGTTGATTGTACTATAATAAAAAAGCCTCATTTTTAAAAAATCAACTATTAGGGAAGCCATCAAATATGTTCCCTCTTATTTCCTATACAGACAAATTTCTAAAACATCTCAAATCTGACTGACTTATTTTAAGAGAGTTATCATTTTTATTTTATTTAGGTGTATGTGTGTCTAACTATCGACTGTCTGCCACATATGTGTGGGTACCTGTGGAGACCAAAAGAGCTCGTCAGAGGCCCTAAAGCTGGCGATTGTTGTAAGTCTTGTCTAATCGACTTTTAAACTCAATTTGTAAGCAATTTGGGGGCACACACAGTAGCACAGCAGTGTACCCATAGAGAAAATGCAGCCAAAGAGACTAGGCCCGGGCTGGTAACTCAAGTTCCACTCTTGGCCTTTTTTATAATCCTACCGTGCAAGTAACCGCAGGCCTTCTTCCCTCAACTCCAATGCCCTCATCTAAGAGGTCTGAAGAGTTGGAGCGGCCTTCAAACACCGGAGCCATCACCAACCACGGCGATACACCACTTCAATCCCAGTCGAGAGGCACGCAGATCTCTGTGAGTTCAAGGACAGCCTGGTCTATAAAATGAGTTCTACAAGCCAGGGCTGGATACATAAAGGAAACCCAGTTTAAAAATAAATAAATAAATAAATAAATAAAACAAAAAAGGCTTATCTTTTTAAAAATGGGATTGAGAATAACAGTGCATACGTGCATAATGTGTACATGTGTGTAGGTGCACAGGCCCATGCTCTGTCACTGGCCATCTCGGTCCTTTCAGGCAGAGTCTCTAGAGACAGGCTGGCAGCCAACAAGCCCCAGTGACCTTCCTGTCCCCCACTTCCCAGGCACACATGACCCCGCTCTCCATTTTTGCACGGTTACTAGGAATTTGAACTCAAGTCATCACGTCTGTGCATCAAGAACTCTTACCCAGTGACCCATCCTCTCCGGCCCGACACTACCTTTGGGTCACTTCAACAGTGCACTGCTTCAGAACTGAGAATGTAACTTGGTGGTAGAACTTATTTCCCACCCTGGGCTCCATCCCCAGCACCACAAAAGAGATGGGGGGGGCAGAATAGAGGGGAGGGTGGGGTGCCAACTCCCTTAATAGTCAATATCAAAATGAAACTGCTGAATGTGGGGTTTTGTTTTTTTGTTTTGTTTTGTTTTGTTTTGTTTGTGGTTTTTTTTTTTTTTGGAGTTATTTCTTCACAAAACCTTTTACATTTCCTATTTTGTAATAAATGCAAAAAACAAGAATATGAAGGCAGTACTCTTGAGTTTCTACAGAACAAACTGCAGAGGAAGGAAATAACCAAACCCAAGGCAAATTGAGAGTAGCAATATGCTATTGAAACACAAGGAGGAATTGGGCAAGAAATACCCAGGATATTTTTTGCTGATTCAAACAGAGCACAGCTTGCAACTTCTATAGTTGAGACAAAAGTAAGTAATACATACACCAAATTAAACTAAACAGAAACGTAGCTCAACTGTTTCTTATAACATCAGAGAATTTCAAGATCAGGCCATCCCCGTAACATGGAAGGCAGGGGTAAACAGATCTCCGTGAGTTTGAAGCCATCCTAGTCTACACAGTGAATTCCTGGGGGAAAGGAGGGCACTTCAGATGCAAAGCTGTTCTTTTTCTTTAACCTCAAAGACTGCTGTACACGAATCTCCTACAGGGACAGGATGAAGACAGCCCATACACACTGCTCCTTAATGGTAATCCCATCTGGTAAAGCATTATGTGAAAAAGTGATTTTACTTTTGATGTTTACAAAATTCTTTCAGGCACTGTCCAATGGAGGCCCTCCCAACAACTCTACTACGAAGTTGTGTGACACCCACCCCCACCCCTTCTTTTTACCGAAGACAGGAGGAGGGAAAAGGGGGTGGGGGGGCATACTCGACTCTGTTGCTTCTTCAGACACTGGCACTCAGGTCACACTTACTCCAGTAAAGAATTATTTGCTGGGGGTAACACCACACTCCAGGCATCCCTGAGACCTGTGCAAATCCTGCCCTAGAAACTGTAAGTGACTCCTGCTGACAGTTAAGGCAGCCCTCGAACTCTGCCTCCCTTCTTCTGCCTTCCTGCCCTGCTGCCCAAGTGCATGCTTGCTCTCAGACAATCCTGTGTGTTTGCATGCAAAGTTTCCCCCCTTGAAGCCAGGTCCATGCCCAGCCAATGTTTCAACTATGTTTCACGGTCTGCTTGGAGCTGGTATCTATAAAGCAAGTGTGTGAGACCTGGATTAGCAAAATGCAAGACAAGAGCATCTTCCAGGCCACTTTCCGCTGCCACGGTTCAAGACCACAGCCAGCTCCCAGAAGGCTGTGAGGCAGAACTCGCTTGCTCAGCTCCAGCAGCACTAGCTGGGTGATTCCACTCTTTCACTTCTCTCCCTCAGTTCCGCATCTGCGAAATGGGAATGTACCCCAGCTGCCTTGCATCACATCCGCAGCCATGGAAATACCACAGAAAGGAAAGATCCAATATTCGAGTCGCAACATTATCGAAAAAATGGTTCGGAGGGGCGGGGAGGGGGGGGAGCTAGCGCCCACGAAGCACACCCAGAATACACACCCAGAAAAGCCAGCACCATCTCCGGCCGTGATGATAACAGGGCCGGCAGCCTCAAGGGACGCCGTTGAGCGGCCACATTGGCAAGGTTGGGAACTTTCCCCACAAACAGCGCCCTCCGTTCTTAGATCCGGCGCTTCGCCCATCACCCGACTGCCCAGCTCCAGGCCCTGTCCCCGAGCACCAGGGCACCACCACGGCCCTTCAGCCCAAGCCCTCGGACCCCTCTAAGCCAGGTCGGAGGTCGGCCTCGGCTCAGCCAGGCGGGCCCTGCTCCGCGTCCACAGTCCTCCGCAAACACGCCCCCTCCGGCCGCATCGGGCGCGAGAGCTGGGCCCGCGCTGGCCAGATGTGACCAGCTCCGGGAAAGGCCGGGCCACCGCCTCCTGCAGCCCATGCGGGGGCTTCCACAGAGAGTCACGGGCACCACGGGGACCCCTGGGGGCCCCAAGATCCCGTCCTACTCCTGGCACCCGGCAGCCGGGGAAGGGGCTCGGTGGCGGGAGAGGGAGGAGGGCCAAGGTCCCTGCTAGCCCCCTCCAGGAGGAAGGATCCCAGGACCCGGATCTCTCAGCCCCTTGCCGGGTAAATCCTCGAGCGGGTGACACAAGGGCAGGTGCAGGGGATGCCAGTTCGGCCCGCGCCCTCCCACCACACGCCCAGGCCCACACGAAGGCTTACCTGGCCCAGGCTTAGCAACAGCAGCAGCTGCAGCAGCGCCCAGCCGAGTCCGGGCGAGCGCGGGGGTGTCCGCGTCTCCCGCGCCGCGGGCTTCATGCCCTGCGCGCCCTGGATCGTGCCCGGGACGCGCCCCGCCGTGTGCCCGAAGCCGGGCGCCCTCTTCTCCGCCTCCAGCCGCCGCCTCCGCCTCCTTCTCCGCCAGCCGGTCCGCCTAGTCCCCGCTCCGCCCGCCCCGGGCTTCCCCGGGGACATGGCAGCGGCGGCGGCGGCGGCCACACGGCGGAGCCTAGCGCGCCTGGCGCGGAGCGGCCGCGGCCCAAGACACACAGGGGCTTCGCGGGGCGGAGCGAGTGGCGCCCACCCCTCGCGCGTGGCGCCGGGCTCCCGGTTCTTGCGGCCCCGGCTGCTCCCTCTGCCTCCTCCGCGCGTCATGCGGCTCGGGCTGCAGGGAGCCGCTCCGAGCGCTCGGCCCCCTCTCCTGCCCTCCCCCTCTGAATATTCATCGCTTCCTCTCGCCCGGGCGGGCCGGGAGGCTGCCGTGCTCCGCGGCCCCTCGCCGCCCTCTCGCCGGCGGCCCCCGCCCCCAGCGAGCTGGCGGCGGGCGGGGAGTGGGCGGTGGCGGGCCCGGTGCACGCTCTAACGTCCCCCCTCCCGCGACCGGAGGAAGCGCCCCCTCCCTGCCCGCCTAGCCCTCCCACATTCCTGGGACTTGGGACCCAGGACGCTGCTCCACTGTTCCAGGACTACAAGCCTGTGCGGATGGGTCAGCCCGGACTCCCCAGCCTGGGATTCCCTCCCTGGCCCCGGGCTGAGTGTGCCTCTTGCCTAGGTCACAGGACGTGGTTTCTTCTAGATCGCAATCTGGTGAAGCCTGGCCCGTGGATGGGCTTTGGGGGAGGGAGTGGGTGAACCCCGAAACTATTTAGAGGCACACCACGTATTCTGTTCTCTAGCCAGCCAGCCACTGGGCCAGGAAGTCAGAGAGCCAGCACAGAAGCTGGTCCAGTGATTAGAGCCCCAGCTGTGGCATATGGCAAGCCCAGCTGTGCTGTATACTAGCTGTGCAATCCTAGTTGTGTGACCTGGAGAGAGATGCTTCACCTCTCTGGACTACCATTTGCTCTCGTGTAACATAAAGGTACTACTCCCGGTACTTGTCTACGGAGACTCAGCTGACTATTAAATAAATAAGATCATGGGTGAAGTCCCAAAGAGGGTGGGACACAGAACGAGTCCATCTGGCAGCTGTCATCACAAGTCCTGATCTGAAAGGAGTTACAGATTACCACGAATATTGCTACTGTGCCCAGGCTCACAAGAAGAAACTGAAGAACCCAAACCACCACCGCACCAAGAAGTAATGAGAGACAGTACCAAGCCGAGGCATACTGGAGAGGGAGAGGGGGAGAGGAATTGATTCAGACCAAGGGGAGAGGTGACACTTGAGCTGGGCTTTGAAGGGTGGTTGGGTTTCACCAGGCAGATAAAGGGGAGCTGTGTGGCAGGAAGTGGGAGCAACCTGGCAAAAACAGAAGGCAGGTTCTCAACCTTGGCCCTCTAAGAAACAGGAATAGGAAGCTGAGTGTTCTATTTGGGGAGACTTGAGTGGCCCAGATAATGAAATAAGTCTAGTCTGGACCCTGTGAAAACTGTAGTGTAGAGCACCAGGTGTCCAACCAGCCTCCAGGCATCCCCGGGAACAAAGCTTCACAGAGAGAGACAGGTGTGAAAGGAAACGGACAGCACCTGTCCTCTTGTACTTTGCGTTTGATTAAACACTACCTGATTATCACACAGCCCACAAGGAATTGTGTTTCCCCCTGTCTCGACCTTCTTAAGGCAGAAACGAGTGTCTTTTAAAAGCGCTCAGACCAGCCAGGCGTGGTGGCACACACCTTTAATCCCAGCACTCAGAAAGCAGAGGCAGGCGGCTCTAGGTTTGAGGTCTACAATAGTGAGTTCCAGGATAGCTGGGGTTACCTAATAAAGGGACCCTGTCTCAAAAGTAAAATAAAATAAAGATAAAATAAAAAATAAAAAAAGGCTTCAATTCCATGGTACCCAGAGAAAAGGTGACTGTAGTGCGATGAGACCTGTATCTGTTGCTGGTATTCACAGACCTCATCCATCCCATCCCTGTTGCCATGGATTCACATCTTTGGTCTACAAACCACTGTGTGAATTTCAGCATGCACTTGATTTCCTCCTGGATAAAATGTATGCCCCCCCCCTCTTTAAGAGATAGTCAGCTCTTAAGAATTAACAGCCTTTTCAGAGAAGAGGTTGGTAGGTGCATAATAACTGAATCAAGATGGGCCGATACTCTGTATGAGAAATGGACCCTGTACAGCGGTAGCTGTAAACTGCTTGTGGGCAGGACCGCATCTCCTCTGTGTACTCTGTGGCATCTTGTTCTGTGCTCTGTCCACAGTAGGCGCTGAAGCTTTATGCAAATGCATGCTCACCTGATGACAATGTGGGTTCTCTGCAAAGATAGTCTAGGAAAGACTCATCCCCCTAGGCAAAGGGATTTCACATGACTGGTCCCTTAAGCAGCTGGCATGCCCCAGTGATCCATAGCTTCCCATGCCTAACACTCTGACCACAGCTTTGTATTTGTGGAGTTGTTTTATTTTGTAGAAAGGTCTCTTGTGACCCAGGCTGACCTCAAACTCCACATATACCTGAGGATGACCTTGAGTTCCTGACCCTCCTTTGGAGTGCTAGGAGTATAGACATGCACCAACACGGTGCCGAGGACTGGACCCACAATTTCATGCATGCTAGGCAAGCACCCTACCAACTGAGCTAGATCTCCTCTGTCTATTTGATTGTCTTCCCCCATGGAGTCTAAGTATGTTGCTCAAAGACAGGGCCTGTGTCTTATTTATCACTGTATTCATAGCACATAGCAGCTTTTCCAGTTGTATTTATTTGGCTAAACTAAGTACATACCTTTGAGTAGCAAAATAAGACACTAATTACACACCTATACAAGAAACACACACACCATTCGATTGTATTTGCAAGATAGCTTTTCAGGAATAAATCTACTATCAAGGTTCAATATACAGGCTTTGCAGACACTACTGTCCCCTGTCGCCCGCTCGCTACAGCCCTGGTCAACCCAATGGTGTTCTTTGACTTCAGGCCCGATGGCAAGCCCTTGGGCCAAGTCTCCTTTGAGCTGTTTGCAGACAAAGTTCCAAAGACAGCAGAAAACTTTTGTGCTCTGATCACTAGAGAGAAAGAAGTTGGATATAAAGGTTCCTTCTTTCACAGAATTATTCCAGGATTCATGTGCCAGGGTAGTGACTTCACATGCCATAATGGCACTGGTGGCAGGTCCGTCTATGGAGAGAAATTTGAGAATGAGAACTTCATCCTGAAGCATACAGGTCCTGCATCTTGTCCATGGCAAATGCTGAACCAAACATGAATGGTTCCCAGTTGTTTTTGGTGGTGGTGGTAGTGGTGGTGGTGGTGGTGGTGGTGGTGGTGGTGTGTGTGTGTGTGTGTGTGTGTGTGTGTATGTTTGGTTTTTCAAGACAGAGTTTCTCTGTGTTAGCATTGGCTGTACTGGACTCACTTTGTAGACCAAGCTGGCCTTGAACTCACAGCAGTCCTCCTGCCTAGGCCTCCCGAGTGCTGGGATTAAAGGCGTGTGCCACCATGCCCCACTTGGGAATCAACCAGCTCTTGGCAATCTTTACTGCCAAGCATGCTTAGAAAATTCTATTCAGTCACCTGTATTGTGTCTCCAATAATAGCAATATACAAACAGATATATGGATGGATAATAGATAAATAGGTAGATAGAGGTTCAGTTACTTATGCGAGGTCACGCAGCTGCATATGATAAAGCCAGGAACTGAAGCCATTTCTGTATTGGCACTCTGCCATAACCCTCACTCACCTCTTGATATCTGTACATAAAAGTTGACATCAGAGCCGAAAGTGATGGTGCACACCTTTAATCCCAGCACTCAGGAGGCAAAGGCAGATGAATCACTGTGAGTTTGAGGCCAGCCTGTTCTACAAAGTGAGTCCAGGACAACCAAGGCTAACACAGAGAAACTCTGTCAAAAAAAAAAAAAAGTTGATGTCAGATGCTCTTGTGTGTTGTCTGTAACAGTTGCTTTAGTTATTATGTTCTCGAGCCTCAGTTAACCACCAATTTTAGAATGTTAAGAGACAGAACTTGTGACTTTCCACTACCCACGTGTGTACACGTGCGCACATGTGCGCGCACGCGTATACACCCACACCCACACCCACACCCACACCCACACACGAGTCCTTAATGGCAAGTCTACATGCCAGTAGGAGGCAGGCCTCCTGGGCACCGGCCTCAAACCAGGTCACCGGCCCCATAGGGAGTCCTTTCAGCCTGGCAACCCTCTGTGTACTTTAAAAGCCACCATGAGCAAACCATTCTCCAAGGCCCTCCTAAGCGGAATGGAATGTGTCTTGAGAGTCTGATTAGCTAATGCTGCAGGCATGGCTGCCCTGAGACCTTCCTGCCCCCTAACTTGAATGGACTCAGAATGGAAAGGAAGACTTTTAGAAAAAAAATCTTTGTAAAGAAAAGAAGAAGAAGAAGAAAAAAGTAGCACTTTATATTCATAATAGTAACAGGATGTTTCCTATGGACTAATAACTGGGCTGTGGTTAGAATGCTATTTGTCCACCAAACCTCAACTCCTCTCTCAATAAAGACTGAATCACCTGCCCAGGTTCACAGCCTGGGAGCTCCATGGTGGCCCTTTCTGCTTGTGACTTCAAGTACTTGCATCATTAAGCATTTCCCTAATTCTTTACTCCCCCCACCCCGTGTGTGTGTGTGTGTGTGTGTGTGTGTGTGTGTGTGTGTGTGAGATAGAAAACAAAGCTTGCCTCCTGAAGATGTTGGAGAGACAGCTATAGCTTTTAAAGGTCCCCAGCATTCCATGGCATGATAAGCCCAGTAGCTCCTGTTCCCCAGCCACCTCCAAAGCTAGTAGGATCCACTTTAAGCTCCCAGCAAGCCCAGGGTCATCATGTCCTGGCAGAACAGACCCTAGATTCATGGTCTTGGAATGCCTAGAAAGAGGAAGCAAGGACAAGGCGCTTCTGTCCAAGGCTTGGTTTGAGGAATAGCCCCATAGGCTAATAGATTCAAATACCTGGTCACCAGGGAGTGGCACTATTTGAAAGGATTAGGAGGAGTGGCCATGGAGGAAATGTGTCACTGGGGGGTGGGCTTTGAGATTTCAAAAGCCCATGCCAAGCCCACAGTCTCTTCCTGCAGCCTTCAGACTGGGATGCACATAGAACTCTCAGCCACCATGTCTGCCTGCATGCTGCCCTGCTCTCTGCCTTGAAGATAATGGATTAAACCTCTAAAACTATAAACAAGCCCCAACTAAATGCTTTCCTCTATAAGAGGTGCTAGGGTCACGGTGTCTCTTCCCAGCAATAGAGCACTGACTGAGACAGCTTGAGAGCAACTGCACAATGCCCAGAAGTGGCAGGAGGGGGGTAGAATGCGGAGGGGTCTACTGCAGGAATATCCCCACAAACAAAGGAAGAGCTGAGGGGAGTAAAGACTAGAAGAGGTGAGTGGGTCCAGGCCCAGAGGTCTCCAACTCCTCTGCTTTCCAAATTGAAAATAAATCTAATCACATCATGCTAGACATGTAGAATATCTGGATCTCTTAAGTCAGTAGAAGAAATAATCTGTAATAATTGCTGATAGAGAAGAAAGAACCCTACAATCTAGATAGATAGATAGATAGATAGATAGATAGATAGATAGATAGAAAGAACGATAGATAGATAGATAGATAGATAGATAGATAGATAGATAGATAGAAAGAATATAGCTTAATTATATGTATAGTTATATAAGTAGGCAGGTGGACAGATAGGTGATGGGCTTAGCTTTTAGGAACCAAACGTAGTAGGCACAGGCATAGACTCTTGCAGTGGAGTCAGCTGCTTAGCTCAAATCTCCCACGTCTTAGCTGTGTGGTCCTGGACAAGTTTCATAGGGTACTCTATGCCCCAGTATCCTTATCTATCACTGAGACTGCTGATGCTGATAATCTATCTCTCTGTCAGAACTGCATTAAAATAGCTAAAGCACTTACAATGCTTACTGGAATAAAGTAAGTACCATGGACATGTTTGCAATTATTAAACTCTCTCTTCGAAAGATCTGGAGCAGATAGTATTGTAAGGGAAATGTGTTTGGTCCAGATGGACCAAGTTTAAATCCTATATATTGGCCACAGGTGGCACACACCAGAAATCCCAGCACTCCGGAGGCAGGGACAGATAGATCTCTGGGAGTTCTCAGCCAGCCATGTGTACAAAGTGAGTTCCAGGCCAACTAGGCTTGCACAGTGAGAGCCTGTTAGGAGGAGGGGTGGGGGCGAGCAAACAACCTCACAAATCTCAATTGCTTAAAACCATAAACATAACGTCTCATCGTCCCTACATGTCCACCTCAGGCCAGCTGAGGGCCTCACTTCATGTTATCCTCCCTCGGCTCAGGTCCCTTCTGCTGGGGCAGACAGGATCTGGAACATTGCCAATCGCTCCAGGAAAAAGGGACAGAAAAGTTTAGAGGGTCTTATGGTTTGACTCTTATATGTCCTTCAAAGGCTAAAGGATGGCGCACCAGCCTGTGTCGCCCTTGAGAGATGGCAGGGCCTTTGTACGATGGAGCCTAATGCATATAAGTAAGGCTGCCGGGAGACGCCATCAAAAGGGACACTGAGATCATTGACGTTGTGAGATAAACAAGCTCCCTTCACTTCACGCTTAGGTCATGTTGCGTGGCCCCACCACAAGCCCAAAGCAAAAAAGCCAAGTGACCACAGACTGGAACCTCTGAAACTGGGAGCCAAAACATGCCTGTCCTCCCTGCGAGCTGACTGTCTCGGGCATTTGTCACGACCACAGAAAGCTAAACTCACACAATTCAACTCAAACCAAGCCAGCAATCAGTGCTGTCTCCTGGAAGTGACATCTGGGAACCAGTGCTGGGAGCACAGTCCTTTCCACAGGACAGCAGAGGCAGAGACTTCCTAAGAACAGTACCAGAGCCTCTAAAATCTGCCTACTCAAAGTATGGGCTCCTGACCAATGACTTGGACAAGCCCTTGAAATTTGTCACAAAAGGCAATATCTCTGGCCTGGTCCGAGGCCTACTGAGTCTAAACCTACATCTCAACCAGCCGAATAGTAGGTTTCTGTGACCATACAAGTCTGAGAAGGACTGACTGGCCAAGTCCCCTGGGTAGCAGGACATCAGCCTGCCTAGGGATGTCTCCCAGCTCCTGTCACCACCTTCAGTTATACGCCCATTTTGTACAGTCACCTCAATGACTCTGAGCTCACAGGATGAGGGTTCAGGAGTCTGAACTGAGCAGCACACAGGCGAGACCAATGCAGTTAGCTTCCCCCACTCACATTCTGAGAAATTCGCTCTTCTTTTTTTCTTTTCTTTTTTTTTTTAATTATTATTATTTTGGTTTTTTATTTGTTTGTTTTTTGAGACAGGGTTTCTCTGTGTAGCCTTGGCTGTCCTGGACTCACTTTGTAGACCAAGCTGGCCTCACACTCACAGCAATCCACTTGTCTCTGCCTCCCCACTGCTGGCATTAAAGGCATGCGCCACCATGCCCAGCTGAAATAGTCACGCTTATTTTTTTTCCCTGGAGGGTTTAGAAGGTGGGTGGGCGGTCATTTGTTTTGTTTTGTTTTGTTTTGAGGCAGGGTCTCTGCAACTCAGGCTGACCTAGAACTCACTGTGTAAACTAGGTTGACCTCAAGCGCATGGCAATCCTCCTGCTACAGCTCTGGGATTGCAAGGTAAGAACCACATTCCAAGCTTGAAGGCTTTTATGTTCATGTGTATACGGATGTACATACATGTGCAGGCATATGTACACATGTATACATATGCGTGGGCAGACAAAAGGACAGTCTCAGATGTCAGTCTTCCTAGGGAGCCATCTCTCTGGTTTTTTGAGACAGAATCTCTCAGTGGCGTGGGGCTCACCAAATAGGCTCAGCTGACTGGCAGGAAAGTCTGCGGATCTGCTTGCCTCTACCTCAGATCTTTACTACAAGTGTGTGCCACAAGTGTGTGCCACTGTAACATACTTTTTACATGGGCACAGAGGATCAAATTCAAATGCTCGTGCTTGCACAGTGAACACTATACTGACCAGCTATTTCCATACATACCCCTATTTGCTTGCTTGTTTGTTTGTTTGTGGAAAAGGATTTTTTTTGCATTTATTTATGTGTTCTGTGCATATGTGGGGAGCCCCATAGAGGTCAGAGGGCAACTTGTAGCTGGCAGTTCTCTCTTTCTACCATGTAAGTCCCTAGGACTGAAGTCAGGCCGTGAGGCTGGGTGGTAAGCTCCTTGATCCACTGAGCCACCTTACTGGCCCCTTCTTTTGCTCTGTTGAGATGAGTTCTCCTGTAGATCTGACTAACTTCACACTCTGGGGCTGGGGATGGCCTTGAACTCGTGGTTCTCCACCGTCACTTCCAGGTGGTAGGAACCACTTCACCTAAGAAGAACACCTTAGTGTGTGTCCATCTGCCTGTATGAAACAATAATCCAAGACAGCAAGAAGCTGACGGCTGCCTACCAGGCTCTTACCTGACCCCATTTACTCCTGACCCCCAAACCTACATCCAGAAACGCCGTCATGGTCCCCATTTCATGGTGGCAAAACCAAAGAACTAGACGTCTAAAGGACTCACTCAGATACACACAGGAGGCGCACATGGATCCGCTTGCAGCCACAGACTGTAGTCAGTGCATGGTCCACTTGCAGGAAAAGGCATGCCTTGCCTAGCCTACGGAGGTCCAGCTATGGAGTCCCTTCCCCACCTCAAGCAGTCTTCTCTGTGCCCCTGTAACTTTCAGCCTCCTGCTGAGGACAGCAGGGATGCCGTTGAGCCCTCTGCACGGAGGAAGTCTTCAAGTCATCATCTGCTCAGTTGTTTTTCTATTCTCCATTTCGATAGCTCCATCAGGAAGGTTGTTGTTGTTGTTGTTGTTTGTTTGTTTGTTTGTTTTTGTTGGTTTTTGGTTTTTCGAGACAGAGTTTCTCTGTGTAGCCTTGACTATCACGGACCAGGCTGGCCTCGAACTCACAGTGATCCACCTGCCTCTGCCTCCCCGAGTGCTGGGATTAAAGGCGTGTGCCACCACTGCCTGGCTGGTTTTGTTGGTTTGGTTTGTTATATATACACACACACACACACACATACACACACACACACACACACACACACACACACACACACACACACACAACCCGCTGAGCCTTGCACCTGTCTGCTAAAAGCTGCTGCTGTTCTCTGGGTTTATCACACTGAGCTGCAGGGAACTGTACAGTGTGATTCATAACAAAGAAATTTGGAAGCTATACAATTCAACCTGCTCACTGTACAGATAAACTGACAGCGAGCTGAGGCGGTTTACAAATGATAACACAGATGTTCTGGGAATCAGCAGTACTGGCCAGCCCTCTGCTCTGTGTGGCTAGTAGGGAAGAAAATGAGATCGCCTTTGCTCTGGCCTCCACCCTTCTCAACCGATCCCCATGCATTTCTGGGATGTAATAAACGGCAGTGGGCTTGAGTTAGCTAAAGGTTGAAGGCTTCAGTCACCAAAGGCATGCGGGACATAAAGCATTCCAAACTCCTGGGGCATGGAAAAGCAAGCTGGGGTGAGGTGGGATGGGATGGGATGGGATGATTCTGGGCCTCTTTCTACCTTGGTCATGGTCCTCAACACAAAAAAATCTATCAGAAAGGAGTCTGCAGAGCAGCTGTGATTTGTACAGATGAGACTACACAGAAGCTGTTTCCAAGGCCTTGCCCTTTTGGAAAAAGCAAGATGTGCCTCCCTCTCGTCCCTGCTGACACAATGACAGGCATCCCCATGGGAAGAAGCAAATAGCTAAACAGCACAGAGCAATGAAGGATTCTTCCTGACTCTCCATGGCCTTGTACTTGACATCAGCCCTATGGCACCAACTAGAAGCATGCGAGCAGCTGTCCTTTCTGCACATCTGAGCCACACAAAAATAATAGCCACACAACTCCAGTCTTACTTTGTTTGGGTTTTGTGATGGGGTCTCATGTTGTCCATGCGGTCCTCTAACTCAGTATGTAGCCAAGGCTGGCCTTTAGCGTCCCATCTTCTCACCTCCACCTCTGGAGCCCTGGAGCCATCATGCCAGCTTCCAACCCCACTTTTGACTCCTAGAGTTTGAAGGTAGTTAGGAGGCCATGTTTGATCCTAATGTGCTGATGAGTGAAAGGCGGCCCACAGGCCAACAACCTGCCAAGGCATGGAAAAGTTAGCAGAAAAAGTCAGTATGGGTGTAGAGATGGAGAGAGGGAGAATTACATAGATATCGATATATATATCATGCACATGTCTTTCTATCCCATTTTTAACGTTTATAAAGTTGTTGTGTAGGCTGGGGAGGTGGCTCAGCATGTAAAGAGCTTTCCATGCAAGTATGAAGACCAGACTAGTGTGGATTCCCCAGAACCCATCTAGATACCAGATAGGTGCACCAGCCCATCTGAAATCCCAGTGCTCAGGAGGTGGAGATGGGGGAATCCACAGAGAAAGCCAGCTAGCTAAAGTAGCTTAAACAGTGAACCCTGGGTTATGTAAGACATGCTGCCTTAATATGTAAGGTAAAGTGCAATCAAGGAAGATGTACCACATCAACCTTGGGCCTAAACACACACACACATGCACACATGTAAGCATCACACATACCAGACACACATGAAAAACAGTTGCTATGGTTTGGATATGAAGTGTCCCTCAAGAAGGCTCATGTGTTGAAGGCTTGGTCCCCATATACTGGTGCTATTGAGAGGTGATTGGATTACAAGGCTAATAACTTCATCAATGGATTAATGAATTGATGAGCTAAGCTCATAGATGACTGGGTATAAGAAGGAGATAGGGCATAATTGGAGAATGTAGACCACTGACAGAGCATCTTTGAAAAGTATATATATGCGAGCTAGAGAGGAGGCTGAGCAGTTAAGAGAACTGACTGTTCTTCCAGAGGTCCTGAGTCTAATTCTCAACAACCACACGGTGGCTCACAACCATCTATACAGGGATCTTATGCCCTCTTCTGGCCTGCAGGTGTACATGCAGATAGAGCACTCACACACATTAAATAAATAAATCTTTTTAAGTATATATATATTATATATGTACACTGTTTACATAATACATAAAATATTTTTGTGTATATAGTGTGTTTCTCCCCCCTCCCCTTCGCCTCTGTCTTCCTCTTCTCCTCCCCTCTGCCCCATCCTTCTCCTGTTTCTCTCCTCCTGGCTGTCATTCGGTTGAGTGGCTTTTCTCCTCCATCACGTTCTGAACCTCACCACCACAGGTCCAGAACATGGAGCCAAGTGACCATGGACCAAAACTTCAGAAACATGTGCCCAAAACACTTCCTTTAAGTTGTTTTTCTCAGATACTTTGTCACAGGTAACGCAAAAGTTCTTTCCCGTATCATCAGAAATGCTATTCAAAACACTTTAGCCAGGTAAACACAGGCAGGTGTCAACTTTCAGCAGACAACGCATGTGGCCTTTTGAATGACCTTGAAAGGAGGCTCCTGTCGTGGTAAAGATGGGGACACAGAAGTTCAGGTTTGCGTTTAGCCCTGTGCAACATATCACTTAGGATCTGTGCTTGTTTGAAAGTCACAGAGATAGTTCAAGCAGAAAGTGGGGAGGTTTGCTTGTTAGGACAGCGGGGCACAGAGGCAGCAGGGTCCCCACTGTGGTTTGCCAGCACGTGTTCAGTCTCACTGTGTCTCTGCCTAGCTGCGTCTCTCAGGCCTGCCTTCTCTGCGTCTCTCTCTTCTTTCTCCAGCTGTTGCAGGTTTTTTGTTGTTTCTGAGAAAGGATCTCCCAATGTAGCCTAGGCTAGCCTCAGACTCCTGAATCCTTGTCTGGTTCTCACAGCATCTCCTGACTAATCTCAAATCCCATTCCCAGAGGGATGTGGTTGGCCCGGGTTGTACCCCACATCCACCTCTAGTCCAAGCAATGGGACTGAAGGGAGAGAGCTATGTTATATTAAAATGACCATCAAAGGTCACCTTTACAAGGGACAGATGCACAGCCAGAGGTGGCACTGGACGAAGTAGGCGTCCCAAACGTTATTCTACTGTGGTCGTACAGAAGACGCAGAAACAAAGATCTCAGCTTCCCGGACTCTCAGATCCTTCTGCTCCCACCACTCAAGTCCGTGGCTGTTCAATGCACACGAACCATCAGGAGTCAAAGCACATCCCCAAAGCCTGGAAAGGCTTAGGCCAGAGGTGGCTAGCTTCCTGCCTGCACATCAAGGGAGACCCCCTGTTGGTTCTTGCCGGCATTAACACGACAACAAGAGAGGCAAAGGAAGGATAAAACCTGCCTTCAGCCTCAGAGGCCTGCGGCTACTTTCTCTCTCTCTCTCTCTCTCTCTCTCTCTCTCTCTCTCTCTCTCTCTCTCTCTCTCTCTCTCTCTCTCTCTCTGGCTGTCTGTGCCTTCTGCTGGAGGCCAGTGTGTGGCAGCTGACTCTGTGAGGAGCACAAGGTAGGGCCAGAGGACAACTGCAGGGAACGTCAAAATCAAAGACCTGCTCAGTGCCACGCAGGAAGCCAGGGTCAGTGAGCCAGAGCCAGGCGGCAGGACAAAGGGAGCAGACAGGAAGGCCAGAGCTGATACCAGGAGGCAGGGAGTAACCCAGAGAGGAATTCAGGAGGAAAGGGGACCGTGAGCAGGGAGTGGGCGCCGCACACACTGCACACGCGCGCTGCACAGTGAGCAGGGAGTGGGCGCCGCACACACTGCACACACGTGCTGCACGGGGATCGGGATCTGGCGTCAAGGACAGTGGTATGCGTAGGAGGCACAGGAGACAGACTCTGCAGGTGGGAGCTAGTCTCTCTGGAGGCAGTCACTAATATATATATTAAAAGCCACCGAGGAACTCGAGCACAATGCCGCACCTGCATGGGAGACTACAGTAGGATCCCCTGAGCCTCAAGTTAAAGATTAGCCTTGGCAATAAGGCAGGCAAGACACCCATATTTTTTTTTCCTTTATTTTTCTTTCATATATTGTATCCTAACCACAGCCTCTCTTGCCTCCTCTCCTTCCAGGTGCAAACCCTCCCTCCCCCCCCCCCCCCGCCACTTCCACCCCTCCCCACCCCAGATCCATTCCTCCTCTGTTTCCCTTCAGAAAACAGCAGACCTCCCAGGGACATCAACCAAACATGGCATAACAAGATGCAATAAGACTAGGCATAAACCCTCATATCCAGGATGGGCAAGACAACCCAACAGGAGGAAAAGGATTCCATGAGCAGGCGAAAGAGTCAGGGACACTCCCACTCCCACTGTTAGGAGTCTCACAAAATCCCAAGCTAAACAACCAAAACAAGCCTGCAGACTCATGCAGACCCATGCAGACTCATGCAGGACCATGCAGACCCATGCAGACTCATGCAGGACCATGCAGACTCATGCAGGACCATGCAGGACCATGCAGACCTGTGCAGACCCATGCAGACTCATGCAGGCCCATGCAGGACCATGTAGACCTGTGCAGACCCATGCAGACTCATGCAGGCCCATGCAGGACCATGCAGACTTGTGCAGACCCATGCAGACCCATGCAGACCCATGCAGACTCATGCAGGCCCATGCAGACCCATGCAGACTCATGCAGACC
The DNA here is from genome assembly GCF_964271855.1 of Acomys minous. NCBI lineage: Eukaryota > Metazoa > Chordata > Mammalia > Rodentia > Muridae > Acomys > Acomys minous. Next base: position 55,805,995 of record NC_140485.1, on the reverse strand, counting down.
CGTGCAGGTCAGTGCAGGCCCATGTAGGCCCATGTAGGCTCCGTGATTGTGGCTTCATTCTCTGAGTCCTGCTTAGTTGATTCTGCCAGCTGTGTTCTCCTAAAGACACTCATGTTGTTGTTCTTGTTCTTGTTTTCAAGACAGTTTCTCTGTGTAGCCCTGGCTGTCCTGAAACTTGCTTCATAGACCAGGCTGGTTTCAAACTCAAAGATCCACCTGCCACTGCCTCCCAATTGCTGAGACTAAAGGCAAGCACCATCATGCCCAGCAGCACGAGAGAGAGAGAGAGAGAGAGAGAGAGAGAGAGAGAGAGAGAGAGAGAGAGAGAGAGAGAGAGAAGCCAAAAAACCTGCTGCCTGTGTGATGGTGATGACCCTAGGATCTATTGTTTCTCCAGCTCCTAGAAAAGAACCTGACAGACAAGAGGGATTCACCTTTTTTTGTTTTTGTTTTCGTTTTTCGAGACAGTGTTTCTCTGTGTAGCCTTGGCTGTCCTGGACTTGCTTTGTAGACCGAGCCAGCCTCGAACTCACAGCAATCCATCTGCTTCTGCCTCCCCAGTCCTGGGATTAAAGGTGTGTGCCACCACCGCCCGGCAGGACTCAACTTTTAAAAAGACAAAATAAAATTGCTGAATAAGTGATAAGCAAATATACAGACATGTGTGAGAATATTTGGCATAGTAATGAATTAGGAACAACCTAAGGGGCCACCATACTGATTAAGAAAATTGTGACATAGCTCTGTAAGAGAATACATATTTTTCAAAGGACATCAATGAATACCTCTCGTTTTAGAATATTCTCAGGACTTTGTTGGATGACAAAATAAGAGCAAAAATAATCACTTCATTTCATTTTTGAGATGAGGTAGCCCAGGCTTGCCTGAAACTCACAATGTACCCCAGGTTGACTTCAAGCATATTGGCAATTCTCCAGCCTCGGTCTGCTGTATGCTGGATTACAGTGTGAGCTACAATACCTGGCCAAAAAAAAAAACAAAAACAAAAACCTTTTTATATTTTAAAAAGTGACCATATGGGCCGGGCATGCTAGCGTACGCCTTTAATCCCAGCACTCAGGAGGCAGAGGCAGGCAGATCACTGTGAGTTTGAGGCCAGCCTGGTCTACAAAGTGAGACCAGGACAGCCAAGGCTACACAGAGAAACCCAGTCTTAGAAAAAAAAAAAAACATATGCACAGAAAAATGTTAATACTGCATCCAAATAGTAACAAAAGAAGGGGAGATTTTAGGCTATCTTAATGCTTTTTTAAAAAATTTACTTTCCGTGTTCTAATTTTCTACAACGGCCATGTGTTATTTGTATAATTAAAAACAGTATAAAAAAAAGAAGGCTGGGTATATAGCAGAGTGAAGCATTCCCCAGCGTGCACAAAGCCCTGGGTTGGATCCTCACCACAGTGGAGGTGGGGGTGGGGGCGTGATTATAGTAAGGAGAGAAAGTGAAATGTGAAAGTGTTTGGGTATGTGTGAGTGAAAGTGAGTAGGTGTGTGTATGAATGTGTGAGTGCATGCGTTGGAGGGGGTATGAGTCTGTGTAAGCATGTGTATGTATGTATGCATGTGTGTATGAGTGTGTGTGTTCAGGTATGTGAGTGTATGTGTTCGGGGGTGTGAGTATATACACATGTGTATGAAGTGTACATTATGCATGCGTGTGAGTGTCAGCATGTGTGTGTCATGTGTATGTTAGGATGTGTGTGTTCAAATACATGTGTATGAGTGAGTTTGTATGTGTTCAGGTGTGTGTGTATGTATGCATGTATGTGTAAGTGTATGTATTCGGGGATTATAGGAGTATGCGAGTCTATGTATGCATGTGTTTGAGTACATGTGTATGTATATCAGCATGTTTGAGAGTATATGTGTGCATGAGTGTGTATATTCAGGAGTGTTTGTGAGTGTGTGAGTACATGTATGTGTGTATATGTGTGAATATATGTGTTCAAGTGTGTGTGTACTCATGTGTATGTAAGTGTATTATTCAGGGGCATATGAGTCTGTGTATGTGTATATGAGCACGTGTGAAAGTATATGTGTGCATGAGTGTCTGTATTCATGTGTGTGTGTGTGTGTGTGTGTGTGTTCAGGTATGTATGTGCATATGTGTGTGAATATATGTATTCAAGTGTATGGTCATATGTATGCATATATGCATTGCATGTATGTGAGTGTGTATAAGTGTGTGCCCTGCTGTCATACCTCAAAAGCCACCCATCTAATTTTTTGAGATAACATCTTTCACTTGGTCCTGGGGCCCTCCAGTTAAGCTAGGCTGAGCCAGTACTGAGATTACAAGCACAGCATCACGGCCAGCTTCTTCCACAGACTCTGGAGATGAAACTCAACTCCTCAGTCTTGCGCGGTAAGAACTGCATGCGCTGGGCTATCTCCCAAAGCCCAAGTAGCTCTCATCAAGAAACAGAAACAGAGGTTGGAGCAGGAGTGTGGTCTGTTAGCTAACAACCAACCAAATGAGTTCCGAGTGCTGGTGGCTGCAGCAACCAGTTCTCCAGCAAATCACAGGCGGCAGGAGACATGAGGCCGCTGCGACTCTGGCCTCCATGGGAGCCACAAGACTAACAGGGCCACAGTCAGGGACAGGTAAGACAGCGCGGATGGTGGTGGTGAACAACAGGAGCCGGGGACATAGCGCCACCCAGGAAGAGAAAGAAGTAAAGCGAAAGCCAGTGACGACCTGCCAGAACCACCCTTCACTGGGAATCTAAATTATTAGAAAAACCATTTTAATTTTAATTTAAAAGCTCAAGTTGTGCTAGCCAGTGTGCTAGGTATCAGACGTCCATCCTTAAGCCAGGAGCAGTCTCCAGGTGACAGCCACTTGGAAATGAACAAGGGAGTCTCACAGCGGAAACAAACCACTCTTAAGGGCAGGCCGCATGCCCGGCAACACACGTCTAACAGAAAATGAACTTCATGAACTTTACGGTACCTTTGAAGGTTCTCTGTCTCGTATTTTAACCTTTCTCTTTAACCTTCCAGATCCCTTTGCCTATATATTATGGATTCCAATTTTGTAGGTTTTAGGGGATTTCTGTGTGTATGAACGTGTGTCTCTAATCTCTATGTGTTTCTGTGTATTTTCGTTGGATCTTTTTTCTGTGTTTGTTTGTTTGGGTTTTTTGTCCTATTCTGATTTGTTTATTTTTTCTATATCTGATGTTGTTGTTGTTGTTGTTGTTATTATTATTATTATTATTATTATTATTATTATTATTATTATTATTCCCTAGAAAACTTACTGTATTCTAGCAAGAGACAGAGGGGATGTGGGTCCAGGACTTGGGCCAGGGAAGCAGGCAGGCTAACTTTAGGTCTTCCCCTCCCCCTCCTCTCCCCCACATCCCCCAGTCTCACCCCCAGGTCTGCAGCAGACCACCTGCTGAGGCGTCCCCTTCCTCTCTGCCCATCTCCAGTGGATCCCACAGCTCTTCCCCTCCAAACCCCTTCTCCCAACATGCTTTACCCCAGCAAGAGCTCCAGCAGGCCCTCCCTGGCAACCCTCCAGCCACACCTGCCGGGAAGCAGGTAGCAGAGCTTCAGATCCTCACGCCATCCTCTCCTCCTCATCCAGTCTGCCAGATTTACACCCCATCCCCCCCCCATCCCCCAACCCCCCCATCCCACCCCCCCACCCCACCTCATCCCCCCCAGCCCCCCCCCCCGTCACTGCAGCAGACTACCTACCCTGGCCTCTCCTCACTCCTGCCACCCCCATTTGCCAGGACTAAACAGATCCTAGTGGGACGCCCTATTTTCCTACTTTCTCTGGACCTTCTCAGCATGACCTCGTTATTTGGTGGTGGTGGTGGTGGTTGTTGTTGTTGTTGTTTTGGGTGTTTGTTTTGTTGCTTTGGTTTTGGTTTTTGGAGACAGGGTTTCTCTATATAGCCCTGGGTGTCCTGGACTCGCTTTGTAGACCAGGCTGGCCTTGAACTCACAGACATCTGCCTGCCTCTGCTTCCCTGAGTGTTGGGATTACAGGCGTGTGCCCCCACACCTGGTTGCCCATCCCCACTCTTTGGTTTGGTTTGGTTTGGTTTGGTTTTTTTTTTTGAGACAGGGTTTCTCTGTGTAGCCCTGGCTGCCCTAGACTCACTTTGTAGACCAGGCTGGCCTCGAACTCACAGTGATCCACCTGCCTCTGCCTCCCAAGTCCATCCTCATTCTTAAGCGTTAGCTTCCAATACCTAGAAACTCATTTTACTTGGAACCCCCAGTGGCCACACCTAGCAAGATCCCAGGAGAATTTACAAGCAGCCATCACACTCTCCTACAAACCAAAGAGGGAAACAAAGGAAAAAAACACAACTCAACAAAGACAAAACCAGATATCTGCTCCTAGAATTACAATCTCCCCAAACCCACATGCCTAGACACCAGCATACAACACAATCACAACAGCCAGGACAGCACGTCTCCACTAGAGCTCAGCAGCCGCACCACCGCAGGCCCTGAGCATCTCAACATGGCGGCTGAAGCACAAGACAAGAACCTGAAAACAGCTTTTATGAATATGATAGAGGTCCTTAAAGAGGAAATGAATAAACTCCTTAAGGAAATTTATGAAAACACAAACAGTGGAAGGAAATGAATAAAACAGTTCAAGATGTGAAAGTAGAAATAGAAGCAATAAGGAAAACACAATTGAGGGAAATCTGTAAACAAACAAACAAACAAACAAACAAACAAAAATCTAGGAACTCAAACAGGAAACTCAATAGCCGACCTCACCAACAGTTATAATACCAAAAAAAAAAAAAGAAAGAAAGAAAAAATCTTGGATGTTTGAAGACACAATAGAAAAAAAAATGGATACCTCAGTGAAAGAAAAGATTAAAGCCGGGCATGGTGGCACACGCCTTTAGTCCCAGCACTCGGGAGGCAGAGGCAGGCAGATCGCTGTGAGTTCGAGGCCAGCCTGGTCTACAAAGCGAGTCCAGGACAGCCAAGGCTACACAGAGAAACCCTGTCTCAAAAAAACCAAAAAAAAAAAAAAAGATTAAATCTAAGAAATTCCTGGTACAAAACGTCTAGGGAAATTTAAGACACGATGAAAAGACCAAGTCTGAGAATAATAGGAATGGAAGAAGGAAAAGAAACCCAAGACAAAGGCACAAAAATTATTTTCAATAAAATCATAGAAGTAAATGTCTCTAACCTAAAGAAGGTGAGAACTATCAGGGTACAACAAACACACAGAACACCAAATAGACCCAACATGAAAAGAAATTTTCCTTAGCACAAGATAATCAAAACACTAAACATAAAAAGCAAAAGAAAGACTGTTAAAAATAGAAAGATCAAGTAACATATAAAGGCAGACCTTTTAGAACAATCCTGACTTCTAGAAGCCAGAAGGACCTGTGCTCTAAGACAGCACAGATGCCAGCCCAGACTACCATACCCAGAAACACTTATAATAGATGGAGGCAGTAAGACATTCCATGAAAAAAAAAACAAAAACAAAAATCAAATTTAAGCACCCATATACAAATCCAGCCCTACAGAAGGCACTAAAAGGAAAACCACAACAAATAAAAAAAATACAATGAATAAATTATCTAGATCACCAGATTAAAAGAGGGGAAACACGCATACCCACACACGCCAGAACAACAAAATAATTGGAGTCAACAAACACTGTTAATTAATGTCTCTCAATATCAATGGTCTCAATTGCACAATAAAAAGACACAGACTTTAAAAAGTTGGCATGGTGATACAAAAATTCTCAATAAAATACTTTCAAACCTAAGAACACAACAAAAAGATCATCGATCAGTAGGCTTCATCCCACAAATGCAGGGATGGTTCAACATAAAAAAAATCTGCCAGTGTAATCCACCATATAAGCAAAGAGAAAGAAAAAAAAACCACTTGATCATATCATTAGATTCTGAAAAAGTCTTTGACAAATTCCAACACCCCTTCATGATAAAAGTCTTGGAGAGATCAGGGATACAAGGGATATACCTAAATTATAGAAAGGGCAATTTACAGCAAGCCTATAGCCAACAAAGCTTACTTAAATGAAAAGAAACTCAAAGCAATTCCACTAAAATCAGGGACAAGACAAGGCTGTCCACTCTCTCCATGTCTAGTCAATATATTGCTTCAGTTTTAGCTAGAGCAGTAAGGCACTAGAAGGCGATGGAGGGGATACAAATTGGAAAGGACAGAGTCAAAGTATCTTTATTTGCAGGCAATATGATAGTTTAGATCAGTGATCTGAAAAAAAATACCACCAGGGAACTCCTTTAGCTAATAAACATTTTCAGCGAAGTAGCTGGATACAAAATTAACTCACAAGTCAGTAGCCCTTCTGTACTCAAATGACAAAAGGACTGAGAAAGATACCAGATAATGGAAAGATTTCCCATGCTCATGGATTGGTAGGATTAACAAAGGAAAAAATGGCAAATTTACCAAAAGCACTCTACAAATTCAATGCAATACCCATTAAAATTCCAACACAATTCTTCACAGACCTTTAAAGAACAATTTTCAGCTTCATATGGAAACACACAAGGGTAGCTAAAAAATCAATTCTGAACAATAAAAGAATTGTTTGCGGTATCACCATCCTTGATTTCAAGTTGAGCTACAGAGCTATAGTAATAAAAACAGCATGGTATTGGCACAAAAACAGACATATTGAGGGGCCGGAGAGATGGCTCAGTGGTTAAGAACATTGGCTGCTCTTTCAGAGGTTCTGAGTTCAATTCCCAGCACCCACATGGTAGCTCACAACCATCTGTAATGGAATCTGATTCCCTTTTCTGGTGTGCATGAAAGCACACATATACACTAAATAAATAAATCTTAGAAAATAAACAGACACATTGATTAGTAGACTCAAACTGAAGACCCAGACATAAATCCGCAAACCTATGAACACCTAGTTTTTGATAGAGGCCAGAAATACACAATGAGGAGGGAAAAAAAGCATCTTCAGCAAATGGTACTGATTAAGCTAGATGTCTGTGTAGATCCATACTTATCAACCCACATAAAACTCAAGTCCAAGTAGATCAAAGACTTCAACACGGAACTAGATACATGGAACCTGATAGAAGAGAAAGTAGGGAAGCTTTAGAGAAAGAGTAAGGAAACCCAGAATGCTGGGGAGCTGGGAGCTGGGGAAAGGGAGCTGAGAGGCAGCTGGGGAAGGGATGCTTAGAGGCAGCTGGGGAAGGGATGCTGAGAGGGAGCTGGGGAAGGGATGCTTAGAGACAGCTGGGGAAGGGATACTTAGAGGGAGCTGGGGAAGGGATGCTTAGAGGGAGCTGGGGAAGGGATGCTTAGAGGGAGCTGGGGAAGAGATGCTGAGAGGGAGCTGGGGAAGGGATGCTGAGAGGGAGCTGGGGAAGGGATGCTTAGAGGGAGCTGGGGAAGAGATGCTGAGAGGGAGCTGGGGAAGGGATGCTTAGAGGCAGCTGGGGAAGGGATGCTTAGAGGGAGCTGGGGAAGAGATGCTGAGAGGGAGCTGGGGAAGAGATGCTGAGAGGGAGCTGGGGAAGGGATGCTTAGAAGCAGCTGGGGAAGGGATGCTGAGAGGGAGCTGGGGAAGAGATGCTGAGAGGGAGCTGGGGAAGAGATGCTGAGAGGGAGCTGGGGAAGGGATGCTTAGAGGCAGCTGGGGAAGGGATGCTGAGAGGGAGCTGGGGAAGGGATGCTGAGAGGGAGCTGGGGAAGGGATACTTAGAGGGAGCTGGGGAAGGGATGCTTAGAGGGAGCTGGGGAAGGGATGCTTAGAGGGAGCTGGGGAAGGGATGCTTAGAGGGAGCTGGGGAAGGGATGCTTAGAGGAGAAACAGCAAAGAAAAGAAGTCATGCTCTTTTGAATAATTCAGAAAGGCAGACAGACTGACAAAGCTACATGACTTTGGCCTATTAGCTACTGCGCTAGGGGCAGGAATTCTGCTATCTCATTAAAAGACTAATTGTCCCATCTCTCTCTTTAGCATGGCTTTAAATGAGCCCACTTTCCTGTGGGTGGGTGGTCCCTTGGCCAAGTGACTAACCTGGCCCAACTGGGGTCTGGAATGATGTTTCCACCCAAGTCAGAGAGTCTGTTCTCTTGACCAGAGCAGCCACAGGCATAAACCTGACCACTGTGCGCTTTCTCTCTCTCTCTCTCTCTCTCTCTCTCTCTCTCTCTCTCTCTCTCTCTCTCTCTCTCTCTCTCTCTCTCTTCCTTTCCCTTTGTTCTGTGACAAAAATTGTCCTAGAGAGACCCTACATACACATCTCCTCGCCCCAGACAAGGATCCCTAGACACCCCAAAGTTCAACTTGATGAGCCAGTGAGTTTTATTGGGGTTACTTACAGGAATATAGGTAAGAGATTACTTACAAAGACAGATATGACTCAGAGATAGCTGCATCACCAATGCTCAGCCCAGAACAGGAGACAGCTCACACAAGCTGGGAACATGGAGCACAAGGCACAGCCTACAGGCAGCTCAATAGGATGGAGAATGTCCTTTCCAAGTGACTCAGTTGATCTAAACCTCTTCCAAGCAGCTCGACTGGTACCTTCCAGGCAGATCTCCCAGTGGATGTATGCTTCCCTAGGTGACTTTTTTGTTGTTTTGAAATTGTCCTTTTATTATAACATTCTGATTATAACTGCTTCTCCTAGGCAGCTAGTCTGTCCTCGGAGTCTTCTTGGCAGTTTTTCTGCTGTGAGAAATTTCTTTGCAACTTGGTTTGTCTGAGACAACTTTGCAGCTTTATCGCTTATTAGGACAGGAAGAGGCCTAGTGAATCTGGTCAGATTCCGGTACTTCCTGAAGCTATTTTGAGCTATTTACCTTCCTGCTTAAGGAGTCTCCCTACAGGAGCAACCACTTCAATCTCAAAACTGTTACATAGCACTATTTAGGAAGCTACATTGTTAATACCACAAGCATTGGTTAGATAGCCATTTATAATGTCTTCAAAAAAGGCCTCAGGAGGGCTGGAGAGATGGCTCAGTGGTTAAGAGCTCTGGCTACTCTTCCAAAGGTCCTGAGTTCAATTCCCAGCAACCACATGGTGGTTCACAACCATCTGTAATGTGATCTGATGCCATCTTCTGGCCTGCAGGTGTACATGCAGGCACAACACTGTATACATAATAATAAATAAATCTTAAATTTAAAAAAAGGCCTCAGGCTGATTTGGCACTAAAATGAAGAGGTATTATACTATCAGCAGGGCTTACCTAACATGCAGGAGGCTCCAGGTTCAATCCTCAATACTGTGTAAACCAGGTGTGGTGATGTGTGGCCAGCATTCTGTAGGGAGAGGCAGGAGGATCAAAAGTTCACATCATCCTGGGTTCCAGAAGACCTTCTTAAAAAACTTTTCTTTCTTTCTTTCTTTTTCTTTTCTTTCTTTCTTTCTTTTTTTTGTTTTTATTTTTTTTTGTTTGTTTTTTTTTTGTTTTTCGTGACAAAGTTTCTCTGTCCTAGACTTGCTTTGTGGACCAGGCTGGCCTAGAACTCACAGCGATCCGCCTGCCTCTGCCTCGCGAGTGCTGGGATTAAAGGCGTGCACCACCATGCCTGGCTATTTAAAAAACATTTTTTAAAAAGGCAAAGAAAGACCAGCAATAAGTCTCAGGTGGTAAAGGGGTCTGTCCCCAAACCTGATGACCTGGGTTCGGTCCCAGAACTCATATGGTAGAAGGAAGGAACTGATGTCCTTCAAGTGTTCGCTGATTGCCACACAGTGCTGTGGCTCACACATGCGCCATGCACACACACACACACACACACACACACACACACACACACACACTAAAGAAACAAACAAACAAACGATTTAAAGGCCAGGAAAAAACAGCTTCCTAGAAAATAAAAATCTATGTCACAATCAGACTTAAAGGAGCCCCTAGAATACTCAGAACATAAAATTTTCTGGTGACAGTAAAGCTTTTCTCCCTGGTTTTTTATTTTTGTGGAAAGGTACCAATAATGGTGTGGAGTACAACTGGTGGTACTTTAGGTTTTGTGACATTATCAATAATGTAGATACGCCAGCGGTTTTAGGCCTCTGGGCAGGAAGACAGTGGGAGGACAGCGATAAGAGCAACTCCCCCTCAGACAGGTACCAGCCCTGCACCTCACCGACACCATCTAACTTAGTCATCATCGTAACCCTGTGTGTGGGTTGCCTTACACATGGTTACAATTGTCCTTGGCATCGTACAGGAAAGGAATAAAATGCCATAAGGATAAATGCTAGGCTGGAGATAGAGCAGTTGGTAGAGTGCTAGCATACACGAAACCCTGAGTTCAGTTCCCAGCATGAAATAAGGCAGATGCGGTGAGGCAGCCTTGTAATCACAAAGTAGAGGCAGGAGGACCAGATCGTGAGTCTTCTTTGCCACCCAGAGTCTGAGTTCTTTCTGCAGTCTTTGTTCAATCCCACTAGTCATTCTGCAGGACAAAGCCTAAAACAAATCAGCAAACACGCAGGTCCGAGGCTCGGAAGGAAGGAGTCAGCTCAAAGATGTCTTAGCCAGGCATGGTGGCCCAAGCTTGGGATCCCAGCAGACGGAGTCGGAAGCAGAAGGGTCGCTTCCAGTTCAAGACCAGCTTGAGCTATAGTGCACGACCCTGCCTCCAAAAACAAACAAATGGTAAACTCCGGTAGAATCAAGTCTAAAGGCAGGAACCCGTAGCTACTAGAAAGACTGAGGCTGGAGGATTGACCAGCGCCCCAAGAGTCTGAGGTTAGCATGAGCAGCATAGTGAGACCCGATCACTTAAAATAATTTAAAAGACATCTTAAGGGAGTGATGCTCGGAAGCAGAGGATGTGGTTGGCATGCAAAGCCTTGGCTTCAATCCCTGCCTTAACTCTCTAGCACCCATGAACTTGAGACCAAACCCCCGACTGAGTCTGGCCTTGTTGTCCCCTCCAGCCTTTTCTCCCATCACGATTCCTCCTTCACTCTTCTCCTGTACTGTTTTGTGGTACCTGGGATGGAGCCCGGGGCCCACACGTGATTAGCAAACACTCTATCACTGAGACCCCGAGCCCCTTGTATTCTTTCTCTTCAGCCCCAAACCTCACATTAAATCCAGTCTGTACTTTCCTCACTTCTGGATTTTTGTCCCTGCCACCCTTCCTGCTCTTTCTAATTTGTGTCAACTGTGTCTTATGAAGTTCATCCCTTCATAAGGCAGAAGGCATCTTCAGCCCTTCCCCGTGGGCTGTGTTTATGAGTGTGTCTCGACTGAGCTCCAGGAGCCCAGGGTGATACCCACAGCTCCCCTTGGCATCTCCGCCCCCTTTTCATCCTGGCAAGACAAGCTCATGTCTGGTTTTGAACACTTCATCCTCATGAAGGGGTAAGAGCAAGACTGACAAGGATGAGAAGGTGCCCGTGGTGGGCTGTGCTGGAGCGTGAAGTGCTGGATGGGCAGAGAGACAGCCTCCGTGGCTGTGCCCTCTCCTGTAGGGCCACATTAAAAACTGGAGCTCAGCAGCCGGGCATGGTGGCTCACGCCTTTAATCCCAGCACTCGGGAGGCAGAGGCAGGCGGATCGCTGTGAGTTCGAGGCCAGCCTGGTCTACAGAGCGAGTCCAGGACAGCCAAGGTTACACAGAGAAACCCTGTCTCAAAAAATTAAAAAATTTAAAAAAAATTAAAAACTGGAGCTCAGCAGCAATTTCACAACAAAACCGTCAGGAAATCCAGGCAAATTCATTCAGTGTTGGTGTGCAGTTAAGGCCTGTCCACGGGCGGGGAAGAACTTGCCACTATGAGAAGATGAACACCGAGCCCACTGGCCTCCCTTCTCAGCCCAGTAGCAGTGACTCAGCAGGAAGGCAGCCAAGGCTTGACTCACTGCCCCCTCCTCCTGCCACACCCAGGGGGGTTTTCCTCCAGGACTTGGAAAGTCCGCTTGCAGCTGGAAGCCAAGCCTGTACCTGAGTTTACCCAAGTCAATGAACTCATTTCTGCAACAATTTAATACCTTAGTATTTAGAAGCACAAACTCTGCAGCGGTGAGGAGTCTGCCTTGGCTTCTTGTGCAACCTGGAGCAAAGCCCTTGGCCTCCCTGGCCACAGTTTGCCCATCTGTAAATGAGAACCGTGTGCTGGGTCCCTCACAGTAACAAGAACGTGGAATGAGAGCTCTCCTTTTCAACACACCAGGCCCGGCCCCAGTTCAATGCCTTCAGATAATGTCTAGATCGATTTGCCCCAGTTAGCCCTATGGGCAGCTATCTCACTTGTGGGGTTTTTTTGTTTTGTTTTGTTTTGTTTTTTGCTAAATATTCATCTTATAAACCGCCTCGAAAGACAAAAGCTAGGTCTAGCTGCTGCTTCGCTTGCTCTGACTTGGTAAAGGTAACTTCTTTTATTTGAAAGTCATGAGTCAGGGAAGCCCCTAATCTACAAAACAGATGGAGCAATCCCACAAGGGAATTATCAGAAAGTAGGTTATAAGGTGGAAACAAGGAAACACAACAAAAGGGGGTGGGGCTAGAGATGCACTGGCTGCTAGGCAGTTTGCCTACTATGTCGGCCAGCATGCCCAGTACCCTGAGTTCAATCTCTAGGACTCCCAAAAGCACACAAATAAATTCTGCTTAGCTAAGAGGGACCTTCCTTGCCACACTCACTCAGGCAGACAAGAGACACCTGTTTATGGAAACTGGCTGTCTGTCCTTTAAACTTTCAGTTTCATCTTGTGGCTTTAGCATCAGTGACTCCATTTTGATTCGGTTCTGTCCCATGAGGTCTAGTGCAGGAAGGAGCTCAATCAAAAGAACGGCTTCCCATAATTTTTGTTAACATCCTTTTCTTTACCACTTAACCACTATCCATCAATGGATGGATTGTCTCTTGGCTTCCCACAACGCACGGCAGCATCCCAGTTCCATGTTTGTCCATTTTCCTCACGGCTATATTCCCAACGCTTAGAAAGCTGCTTGGTTAGAAACAGCTCTCAATAAACACAAGTGAAACAAATGACTTATTCACTTTTTTTTTTAATAAATCATCAATTCATATATATATATGTATATATCCAAATAAAGTTCACCTTTTCTATTCCCTTAAACAACCAAGTCAGAGAAAGTTTCCAAGTTTCAAACCCTACCACATACAAGGCCACGTTCAGTTCTACGCTGCTTGGAATAAATGACCCCTCAACACTCAAAAGCAACTGCTGTTAGTATAGAAAACCCAGTTAGTTCCAGAGTTTGGACAGAAGTCTGATGGGATGGCCAGGCTGTGGGAACCAAGAAAGTCTGTGATTTCCCTTCTACCTGCAGCATTTACATTCAAATTTTAAAGATGACTCCTAGCAGCTAAGCACAACTCTAGACCACATCCCCTGATTCTGGTCTCAACTGTAGACTTACCTCCTGCTAGATACTCCTGACTTAAAAATAGTCAAGTATTAATTTATTAGTTAATGAATGAATATCACCCAAAGCTTCTGGTTCTCCCCGAAATGACTTTTCTGCCTGAGGGCATCACCATGGTGATAGCATGACCCAAGACAGATTTCCTTGGCCCAAGAATCAGTTGCAATTTTTAAATTATTATTTTAATTTTTAAACGTGTGTGTGTGTGTGTGTGTGTGTGTGTGTGTGTGTGTGTGTGTGTGTGTAAGTTTGTGCATCTGAGTACAGGTGCTTCTGAACCACCTGATGTTGGTGCCAGGAGTCCAACCCAGGTGCTGTACAAGCCCATACTGGCTCTTAACCACTGAGCCTGCTCATCTCTCCAGCATCTCAATCACAATCCTGATTTGGGCTGCTTTGCTGAGGAACCCCACAAGCCCTCTGCCCAAAGTTCAGTCAAGAAAACTCATCCCTGTTAGTCTCAAAGCTGGGGAGAACTCCTGAGATGAAAGAACAGGTGAACGAATGGGTGCTGATGGCCAGTGCCAACCATCCAGACAGAATCTCCCTTCAAGAATACTGTGTCCCTGGCTCCTCAGGGTGAAAGTCCACTAGCAAGAGTCTCCAGATTGGGATGACCCCACCCTGGTCCCCAAGGACGATGAGCGGGAATTTGCCTCATGTTTGCAGAAAGGCCCGTCCTGGTGAAGTTCCCAAACAAAAGGAGACAGCTGGGAATAGAAAGCGTTCTTACAGATGGAAATTGCCAGCACCCCTCCCACGCTCCCCACCTCCGCCACGTGGCATTTTCTCATTGAAATAGAGGGAAAGAATTAAGTCACCCTCTCACACACACCCGCAACAAACAGATGGGGTAAGGAGCCTAGGATGGACTTGAATTCTAATTTCCATTCAGCCTCCCCCTCTCAACTGTGAGACAGGAAGAATCATCGAGTACCTTGGGAATATTAAATGAAAATCACTTCCTGTCTGTTCTGAGGTAGCTCCGCCCCTGGACTAACCGCTTGGTGGAGTCTTTGGCGTAACCCCTTGTTCAGCTCCCATCCAGGTTCTAAACTACAGCCAGCTGATGCACTTGGGCTAGTGGAATGTCAGTCATTTCAATTGCAATTTAGGTTCAGGCAGTGGGTGAGGAGCCTAGACAACCAACCCACGCAGCAGCGCCCAGTGCCCACCACCACCCTGCGACGCAAAAACACTTTGAAATGCATGTCTGTGCAGCTTGCAGCTTGCCGTCACCACCTCCTCCGTCCTCAGCTGTGTACCAGCCCCACTGTTTCTCTATAACAATCATTTTTATACAAGCCTTAAATCCTCAACATCTCGTTGACAAACACAGGAGTGGGTATTTTCTGGTACTTTTGGCCGGAAGCATAAGCCCTAAGAGATATCACTGGAAGTGGTTGGAAGACCCACAGCACAGGGCCTGGAGTGCTGAGACCATGTCTTAGTCCCACACTCAGACTTTACATCTGGTGTCTGGTCCTGCTAAGTAAATGTTCCTTAGCTGTAAATCTTAATGGAAGCCAATCAGACCGGTTTTCTCTTGCACCCCAACTGCTGATGGAAAGAGGTAAATATAGGATCCAGGCCTTCCTCCCATCCCCAGTCCTAGTCTCCTGGAGTGACTATGTATCACCTCTTCTGTAGGCCTGACAGGGGTTCCTCTTTGTCATCACACTAAACCTTAAATGACCAGAGGAGAGTTGGACCAGGAAGGCCCTGGAACAGCGGCTTTGCCACTAACCCGCAAATAACTTTATTTCTTCTTCTTCTTCTTCCCCCTTCAATTGAAAGTAGAGTCTTTTCTCATCCAATATATCCTGACTAGAGTTTCCCCTCCCTCTACTCCTCCCAGTTCCCCTACCTCCCACCCCCTCCACCTCCTTTCAGTCTTTCGTTAGAAATGAAAAGAAAAGGCTTCTAAGAGATAACAACCAAACATGACAAAATAAAAGGTAATAAGATAAAGCAAAAAGTATCACATCAGAGTTGGACAAGGCAAACCAAGAGAAGGAAAGGAGCCCAATAGACGGCATCAGAGCTAGAGACCCACTCACTCACACACTCCCGAGTCCCATAAAAATACTAAACTGAAAACTGTAACTAACACACACACACACACACACACACACACACACACACACACGGGCTCTAGTGCAGACACATGCAGACCCATGCAGAGCCGTGCAGACCCGTGTAGAGCTGTGCAGACCCGTGCAAACCCGTGTAGACCCCGTGCAGACGCATGCAGACCCGTGCAGACCTGTGCTTCCTCCTCAGTCTCTGAGTTCTGAGGCGCTTGGCTCAGTTCTTTTAGAGGGCCTTGGTCTCCTGGTGTCCTCCATGCCCTCTGGCTCTCATACTCCCCCTACCCCCTCTTTTATGGGGTTCCCTGAGCTCTGAGGGGACGGATTTGATGGAGACATCCCATTTAGAGCTGTGTTCCAAGGGCTCTGTCTGTGCAAAATGTCTGACTGGGGGGGGGGGGGGGTCTCTGCGTCTGTTCCTGTCTGCTACAGGAGGAAACCTCTGTGATGACGACTGAATAAGTCACTGATCTATAAGTATAGCAGAATATCATTAGGAGCCATTTTATTGACACTGTTTTAAAGACTTGGTTTTAGCCAAGTCTCTAGGTTATCTGGCCTATGGTTCTTGGTCACCCAAGCAATGTCAGGTATGGGTTTATTAAGTGGACCTTAGATCAAATTAGACTCTGGCTGGCTACTCCCACAAGTGCTGTGCCACTGTTGCCCTGCCGTATCTGGGACTAGGACAGTTGGTACACCAAAGGGTTTGTCACTGGGTTGGTGTCCACGTTTCTGCTTTGGTAGCCTGTAGAGTAACTTAGCCTTTCTGAAAGGTCTAAGATGGAATCTCAAAGTAGTTTTGATTTGCATTTCCCTAATGGCTAAGGAAGTTGAACATTTCTTTTACTGCTTGCAGCCATTTGCAGTTCCTCTATTGAGAATTCTCTGTTTAGATCTGTACCCCCATTTTTTTTAAATTTGTTACTTTACATCCTGATGTACCGCATTTTTAAATTGGACAATTTTTTTTATATCTAGTTTCTTGAGTTCTTTATATATTTTGTGCAATAGTCCTTTATCAGATGTAGAGATGGTTAAAAAAAAAAACCTTTTTCGTTCTTTAGGCCACTGCTTTGTCCAAATGACAGTGTCTTTTGCGTTACAGAAGCTTTCCAGTTTCGTGGGCCCATTTATTAATTTTGATTTTAATGGCTGCACTGTTAGTGTTCTCTTCAGAAAGTCTCTCCTCTGCCAAAAAGTTCAAGGCTGCTCCACATTTTCTCTGCTATCAGGTTTGCGTGTCTGGTGTTTTTTTTTTTTTTTTTAAAGATTTATTTATTTATTTATTTATTTATTTATTTATTTATTATGTATACAGTGTTCTGCTTGCAAGCCAGAAGAGGGCACCCGATCTCATTATAGATGGATGTGAGCCACCATGTGGTTGCTGGGAATTGAACTCAGGACCTTTGGAAGAACAGTCAGTGCTCTTAACCTCTGAGCCATCTCTCCAGCCCCTGCGTGTCTGGTTTTATGTTAAGGTCTTTGATCCACTTGGACTTGAGTTTTGTACAGGGTGATAAATATGGACCCATTTGCATTTCCTCTGTGTGGACATCCAGATAGACCAGCACCATTTGTTGAAAATACTTTCTTTTTTCCAGGGTATATTTCTGACTTCTTTGTCAAAAATCACCATAGGTGTATTTATGTATGTATTTATGGGTGGGTCTTCAGTTTGATTCCATTAATCAACCTGTCTGTTTTTGTGCCAATACCATGCTGCTTTTATTACTATATCTCTGTCGTACAGCTTGAAATGAATTGTGATACTTCTAGCAGTTTCTCTTATTGTTCAGGATTGATTGTTAGCTTCCCTGGGGTTTGTTTTGTTTTGTTTCCATATGAAGCTGAAAAATGTCCTTTTAAGGTCTGTAAAGAATTATGTTGGGAAAAAACAAAAAATAAAAAATAAAAAGGATTTAAAATTTTAAAATAAAAAAAAATTATGATGGAGACTAGAGAGATGTCTCAGAGGTTAAGAGCACTGGCTGTTCTTCCAAAG
The DNA here is from genome assembly GCF_964271855.1 of Acomys minous. Classification (NCBI taxonomy): domain Eukaryota; kingdom Metazoa; phylum Chordata; class Mammalia; order Rodentia; family Muridae; genus Acomys; species Acomys minous. The sequence goes on along the minus strand of NC_140485.1, from coordinate 55,788,478 downwards.
GTCCTGAGTTCAATTCCAGGCAACCACATGGTGGCTCATAACCACCTATAATGATATTTTGTGCTCTCTTCTGTCCTGCTTGCTTACATGCACACTGAAGACTTAATAAATAAATAAATAAATAAATAAATAAATCTTTTTTTTTTTTAAAGACAGGGTGTCTCTGTGTAGCCTTGGCTGTCTGGACTTGCTTTGTAGACCAGGCTGGACTCAAACTCACATCGATCTGCCTGCCTCCGACTCCCTGAGTGCTGGGATTAAAAGAGTGCACTATCACCCCCAACTGTAACTTCATTTCCAATCTGGAAAGGCTGTGGTTGGCCCTGGCTGTGCCTCTGCTGTGTGTCGGGGAAGCACACCATCATGCCTATCATCCGTTTGGTTAGGAAGCGCCGCTGGACTGTAAGAATCCTGGATTTCAAAACCATCCCATCTCTCCTCAGAAGTAGAAGAGGCTGTGGCATCTCAGAGTGCCTAGGATGCCGATGGAACGTTCCAGGTTGTTGTCTGATCTTAGAAGGTGAGCAGGGCCAGGCTCAGCTAGTATTTGCAGGGGAAACAAAGGGCCTGGGATATGGAGACAAGCCAGCCTGGGTTTGAGAGTTTGGTGTGCCCTCTCCCAGCAGTACTGATGTTGGGCGAAACAGATGACCGCTCTCAGCCTCATTTTCCTCAGCAACAAAATATGACCACTAATACCTCCCTTGTGTTATTGAGTATAAAGTGGAATGGTATATACAGACCTAACCCTGCTCGTAGCACATAGTGGGCTCCTTCCATTGTTGGTCCCTGCTCTACTCTAAAGCTATTCAAAGCAGATTTGAATCCACACGTGGAGTTCCAGGACTATACTACCAGCACCTGGAGGCAGAGGCCGGCGAAACACAAGCTCTAGGCCAGCAGAGCCTACAGAATGGGTCCTGGCTCAGCCTGAGCTATGTAGTATCTCTCTCTCTCTCTCTCTCTCTCTCTCTCTCTCTCTCTCTCTCTCTCTCTCTCTCTCTCTCTCACACACACACACACACACACACACACACACACACACACACACACGTGGAGGAGAAACATGACAACTCAAAGGTGAGTCTCTGTGCCAATTATTTCTGCTAACCTCTGAAATCTTTGGCTTCAGTTGGGTTTCTAAGAAGGAAATAGATTGATTACACCTGATATATGAAACAATCCTGGGCTTCCTCTCTGCAGCCCACGTGTGGCGTTACCACGAAACCCCCGGCACTGTCAACTTTCCATTCTGGGCTGCTGCCCTGGAACAGGTATTTCTTTGAAGAAAAAGGGAAGTCTTCCTTCCTCATTGCTAGCTTTATCCCAGAGTCTGGGTCACTTTCTCTGAGAGCCTGTTCCTGATACCTGCCCTACCCCAGCCCCACAGTTCTAACACCTCCCGTAGCTCTCTTTCTCCTTTCTTTCCTCCCTTTTCTCCATAGCACTTATAATCACTGAATACACACACACACACACACACACACACCTGTGGCAAGTAAGCCCCAGTTGAGTAAGAACAGCAAGGACCACCGCGTGCACTGCAGTGTCTTCAGAGGCAGGAACAAGCAGTGAATAAAAGCTTGTTGAGAGAAAGGACCCAGGCTTCAGCTAATGCTAAGCTGGCAGTCGCGGCCAAATGGCTATAAAGCATTACATGAAGCCCTTGCTTCCAACCCCCTCACTGCATTTACCAGATCCTGTGCAGATTTTGCCTCTGGTCTTGGGGGGGGAGGGAGCACACTCAGAGACCCCTCTGCCTCTGAGCTTTCGGCAAGCCACCTCCTTACTCTAATCTCATTTATCCTTTATCTGTGAAATAAAAGGCAAACCACTAGGTCCCTTCTGGCACTGAGACTTTTAAACCTTTAAATCCTCTGACCGATTGTTAACTCTTTAAAGGGCGGCCTCAAATGATGTCACCCCGAAAACCACAGCCTCAGAACCTCATTCATCAAACTTTCTTTCCGACTTCCTCTCGCCCAACCTCACCTCTGGGAGGAGGCACTCTGCCAGGTGCACAGTGGAAACTCTGGCAGGAAGGTCTCGGCAAGTGCGAGCTGTTTTGTGATCAAAGCCAGAAATTTTAGTTTACGAATAGCTGAGTGTGTGTGTGTGTGGGGGGGCCAACATGCAATCCCGGCACTTGGGAAGTGGAGGCAGGAGGATGGAGAGTTGAGAGTTTGAGGCCAGCTTGGGCTACTGGGAGATCCTGTCTGAAATAGCACAAAATAAATACATACATAATAAAATCTTGGCTCCGGTGTCAGTCCTCTGGGGAACCTTTGTCTTCAATCAATCAATTCCCTGCTAACTCAGACTTCTAGCTCAGCAAGCTGCCTCTGGGCTCTTTTCTAATTCCTCATAAGCACACTGCTTGCTGCTCCTTAAACAAGCCCTGCACTTCCAGAAATCAGCCACTTCTAGTGCGTCCCTTCTGCTCACAGGAGACTGTGGGCCTCCTTGGACTTGCCCTAAGACTTTCAGGCATTTCTCCCCCATCCCATTCACCATAAGGCTCTGCCTCGGTTAACCAGCCCATTCATTCAGTCGTTCATAATTATTTACTATGTCCTATGTCCCTAGTATTGCCAGATACTCACAGCTCAGGGCCCTGGCGTGATGACTAAAACAAGATCCTATCGTCACGAAGCATACAGTCTAGAGGGGGCATGGACACAACAGACAGACAAGAGACGGCACCAGGACACGTAGCATCACATGGGTCCGGCAGTTAGGCAGCCCTCTCCAGGAAATCACATTTAGGGAAGACCTTCAAGACAGGAAGTGAGCAACCATCTGCAGACCAGACCACAGGGTATTCCAGACTTAGGGAGATACAAGTGGAGTCCCCAACGTGAGAACTATTTTTCAGGCAGCAAGAATAAAAGAGCATGAGGGGTGTGTCAGAAGGAGAGCAGCTCAGGACGAGCCTGACAAGGCATTTTGACTTCTAGGGAGTAGCAGAGAGCTCCAATTAATGCTATTCCAAAGAGAGTGCTATGGTGAGGTGCATGAAAGTTGTTTGGTTTTTGGTTTGTTGTTGTTGTCAGAAACACACTTATCACGAACATTTGTTCAATTATTTTTAATTACAATTTAATATTATGGAATGATATCCTGTCATTTTCATAAATTAAAAAAAAAAGTATTCAGGGCTGAATCCCATGGTTGATATATTGATCTTTGGATGGAAACATGCCTTCTCATGCCCACCTTGCAGAAAACAGACTCCAAACAAAATTGTGCTTCTCTCTCATCATAGAAGAGTGCCAGAGGTGTGGCCTAGCCTGGACCAACTTTTACTTCTTCTAACATGGCTGCTGAGATACATATTTTAGGGACTAGAACGGTGGTTCGTACTACTTACTGTTCTTCCAGGGGGCCCAAATCCAGAGCACCCACGATGGCAACTCATAACTGCCTGCAACTGTAGGTCTAGGGTGCCCAACACCCCTTCTGGACTCCAGGGCATCTGCACATGTGTGCTAGGCACTCAAGATACACTTCACAACTAAAATATTGGGGGAGAGTGTTTTTCAGAGACCAGGTTTCTCTGTGTTGCCATGACTGTCCTGGACTCACTTTGCAGACCAGGCTGGCTTCAAACTCACAGCAATTCGCCTGCCTCTGCCTCCAGAGTGCTGGGATTAAAAGTGTGTGCCACCACGCCCAGCTCAACTAAAATACTTTGGAATACTACTCAGCTGTTAAAAACAAGGAAATGTTGAAATTTGCAGGCAAATGGATGGAGCTAACCCAGACCCAGAAAGACACGCATAGTATATACACACTTATAAGTAGATATTAGCCCAACATAGATGGGAGACTCCACACAGTGGGGGGACAGTAAGCAGAGCGCTGAGAGTGGTATGGAAGAGTGGGGGGATAGAAGGACCCGGAGGGTTCAGGAGCCCCACAGGGAGACCATCAAGGCTGATGGATCTAGACCCGCAGGGGCCTACACAAACTGATGCACCAACCAAGGGCAATGCATACAGAGAGCAACCTAGACCCCCCTGTTCAGATATAGTCCCCAAAGTTGTGGGGGAGCCTCTGACATGAGCTCACTTCCCCTTGGCAAGGGAGGCCTTGCAGGCACACAGAGGAAGGGGATGCAGGCCATCTAGATGAGACCTAAAAGGGTGTGTGGTCAAATGGTGGGGGAGGAGGTGGCCCCTGTCAGAGGTCTAGGGGAGGGGAATAGGGCAGAAGAGGGAGGGAGGGAGGGTGGGAACGGGAAGATACAAGCATGAGGATAACAATCAGAATGCAAGATGAATAAATAATACTAAGTAAATAAATAAAATTTAAATATATATATATTTAAAGCGTATGTTTTAAAAGGCAGTTCTGGCTCCTTTTGTACCATTAGTTATGGGAAGTCCAAGAAAAGAAGCCAGAGGACTGGTGTGGAGGGTCTTAATAGAGGAGATATGGCCAGAGCTGTGGGGGGATATGGGGAGTGTGTGGTATGGGGGGCATAGTAAAGAAAAGTGGAGGGGTCCTGGTGCTTCTGGTGGACTAGCTTCTAAATATAATAGGGGGGATCTAGGGTAATAGAGTGGAGAGAAACCAAGATTTCTACATCTGTGGCCCTCTTCCGTGAGCTTTCCTGCCCTGTTTCCCTCTTTATTTTTCTCTCCACATCAACTTTCTCATTGTCTTAAACCTACCTTGTTTTTGTTTTACATTTGTGGTGTGTGCGTGCGTGCGTGCATGCGTGTGCGCCCGCCCACGTTTATGTGAGTGCCTGGCAGCAAGCACCTTTTACCCCTTGAGCCATCTCTGCATGCCAACTTTCCTCATTTCATAGGTCTCTTACTGCCTGGCTGCACCTTGCACCCTCCTTTCTGCCCCTCTCAGTCCCGACAACCTTCGGTCCCTGGGCCTCTGGCTCCGCGCCAGCAGCATGGCTCTGTCAGGAGATGTTCTGCCCCCTCTTGTATAAGGTGAGTTCTTTCAGAGTAAATTCCCAGGCAGAACGGTGGCGTGGAGTGCCACCTTGGCTGTAGGAAACAGCCAGAATTTCTCTCCTTTCCTTTTTTTGTTTGATTGTCTGTTTATTATGACACCAGACAAGGTACCAAGTTGCCAGATGTCAACTCAGAATTAAAAGTGGATGGAGGCAGATGATAAAGTAGGTGCGGCACCCAAACCCTTAGTAAAGATTTGGAACCTAGGCAAACCTTGAAGAAGTGCCGGCTGTGCTGTCCACGTCAGGAGTAGGATGCCGCTCGTAGCTCTGGCTACGGCTTTGAGCAAAGTGCTTTCCCTCTCTGCATCTCGGTGGACTCGCTGGTAGAGATTAAGTCGTAGATACAGTTAAACTCTGAGAATCTCAGCGCCATCGTCCTACTGGTTAACAAAGTCAGAATCCACAGGGTTCCCCAGAGCGTGTGGGCCGCTCTGCAATATTACGGCGCCCTCTGTTGAGGCTCTGGACCAGCGTTTGTTACAGCCCTAAATCGTGTTTGTGAAAGGAGCGACAACCTGCACTGTGAGCTAGGTTTACAAAACAAACCAGGAAACAAACAAACAGCCTATCTTACTTTCATATTTCAAAAACTTGTGCCTATTCCATTCATTTGACGGACATTTTAAAGTTTGTGGGTTTTAATTTATTTTGACATAATCTCAGACTTTAAAAAAAAAAATGGCGAAAACCAAAACGAGAAGTTACTGGTTTATCATTTCCTTTCTCTCTCCCTTTCCCCCTTCCATCCCTCCGTCCCTTCCTTCCTCCTTTCCTCCTACGTATCCCCCCAAATACATTTGTTCTGAATCATTGGAGAGTAAATTATATTATCTACTTTATTGATAGTGAGGCCGCCTTGTTATTCAGTTGTGAGACTTTATCCAGTTTCTCAAATTATCTCCGTAATCCCATTGCAGCAGAAGAAAACCTTATATGCAAGTGGCATGTCTCTTTATTTACCTGCATTCGAGAGTAGCTCCTACCTTTTCCTTTGTCTTTTGTGCTGTTGGGGTTTTTGTTTGTGGTGGTGGAGTTTAGAAGTGACACGAGGGACTGTTCAGAATGTTGCTCCGTCTGGGCTTATCGGATGTTTCCCTGATGACTACAGCCAGGCTGTGCGTTTTTGGCAGTCGTACCACAGACGTGTGGTCGCTCTTGAGTTGACAAAACAGTATGTGTTTACTCCAAAGAAGTGTACTAATGGCATAGAAACCTGTTATGATGTGTAGTACATGTGATGCATTTATGTAAATAAGCATTCCGACAGGTTTTAAAACAAACTGATAGTCACACTCCTATGACTATTAAGGTCAAGTGTTGCTTGATTGGGGTGTGTGTGTGTGTGTGTGTGTGTGTGTGTGTGTGTGTGTGTGTGTGATGTACATATTCAAGTTTAGGTGTGTGTTCCCCTGTATCTGTCTGCATATGGAGGTCAGAGGTCTTCTTTAATTGCTCTTTAATTTTTGAGATAGGGTCTCACTGAACCTAGAGCTAACCAGGTTAACCAGACTGGATGGCGAGGAGCTCCAGGGACTCGGTCATCCTCACCCACCCAGGTGGGACATACACACTGGTGCCCAGCTCTTCAGGTAGGTGCTGGGTTCCCAAAGTTGGGTTCAAACGCTTCCGTGCACGGAGCTAAGAGCCACATGTGGCCCCCTGCCCCATGTCAATCAGATAACAGAGGGGACACAAAGTTGCAAAGTTTCTCCTTGTCAACATCCGTCTACTGAGGCTGTTCCTCGTTCTAGCCAGAAGAAGGAAGGCAGGAAAGGAGAGCCTCGTGTTATTTGATTCTAATCTTTAATGAGTTTAGATCACTGACCTCTACTTTGCCTTCCTTTAAAGTAAAGGGGGGGATGTTTATTTTATGTGTAGGTGTTTTGCCAGGGTATATATGTGTGCCTGGTGCCCTCCAAGGTCAGAAGAAGACATCAGGTCCCCTGGATCTGGAATTAAAGATTGTTGTGAGTAGCCATATGGGTGTTGGGAACTGACCCCACAGCAGAAGCACAGGTGGTGCTCTTAACCAACGTGCCATCTCTCCAGCCTTTGCTTTGTCCTCCTCTAAAAAGAACATTCAACAAGATACCGAGATCCTTACATTTTAAGACAGACTCTATCAGAGGAGAAGGACTTTCAGCATGAACTCTCAGAAGCTGTCTTTGGTGTGCTGCAAATGTGGTCTGCGTTCTAAGAGTGCAGCGATGTTAAAGAGGAGGCATCGCCAAGGCCAACCTGGAACCCAAGGCTCTCCAGCCTTTGCTTCTCTAGTAGCTGGGGCCACAGGGATATGCTACCACACCACATCAAAAAGTCAGAGAACAACTCAACATATGCTAGGGGAAATTACACCGTGTCCAGAAAAAGACTCAAACATAGAGGGGTAACACTGTAGGTGATCTTTATTTTTTTCTACATTTTAATTTTCACATTTACCTTTAGAAAATTGCAAGAATTTTATGCATAATTTCTTTCTTCTTTACATAGCCCAGGCTGGGTGTGAATCATAATGTGGCAAAGGCTATTCTTGAACTTTAAATCCTTCTGCCAATACTTCCTAGCTATGCTATGATCCTTTCATATATACCTCTTTGCTTGCTTTGTGCTCTCTCTCTCTCTCTCTCTCTCTCTCTCTCTCTCTCTCTCTCTCTCTCTTTCTCTGAAGCAGGATCTGGGACTCACCACATTTCTCAGACTTATTGTGATCTTGTGATCTTCTGGACTGAAATAATTCTCCTGCCTCAGCCCCCTGTATAGCTGTTTTTAAAATACAACATGGTATTTTTTAAATGTTTATAACAAACAGTCATTCATCCAACAAAACTCAAAAACTGTCTTAGGGTTTTGTCTTCATGCATCAAAACCAAACTTTTTTTTTTTTTAACTTAGATCTGTCCAAAAGGCTCAGGAGTGACAAAACAAAATATCAACGTCTGGGTTGATTTAGTAGTATGGCTGCATTTTAGTCACTTTTGTTCTTAGGAAAAATAATTGGAAAAATATGTGGGCCATCTACTGTAAGTCTTACAGAACAGGCACAGAGCGGGGTCGGAGTCTTGGCGGTGGGTAAAGTTACTTCCCCTCTCTGGGTTTTATTTCCTTATTTATAAAATGAAAGGACTAGCAGCTGGGCATGGTGGCTCACACCTGCTGTTGCAGTTCTGGGAAGGCTGAGACAGGAGGATTGCTCTGAGTTTGAGGCCAGCCTGGGCTATAGAGTGAGATACTTTGTGGGGAGGAAATGGGCTAACTTAGACAATGTCTAAAGGAGGAGCCAGGTTGGGTTCTTATCACCCACATGACGGTCAACAACTATGTGTAACCCAGTTCCAGGCTCTCACACCCTCTTCTCCATGCGGGCAAAAATACTCATACACATAAAAAATAAAAATAAATAAGTAAATCGTTTTTTAAAAATTCATTTCTTTTTATTTACTGTGCTTATTTCAAAACACTTTTGTTGAATTATAATTGCATACAAAGAGCTGTGCATCTTTAATTTGTATAGTCTGATTAATTTGTACATTAATGCAAATACTCATTGTATCTTTATAACTGAGGTAATAAATGTTTTTTATAACCATTGATTTAGGGAGCTAAGCCATCTCTCCAACCCCAGAGCTCAAAATATTAGACAACGTACTGAGAACGATGCACACAGGAAAGTTGTTGATAATCATGGCAGCTCCAGGGGCGGGGCCAACCACTTCCTTCTGCTCTCTGTCATCATTTCCTGTAACATTCCAGTGAGGTGAGCATGTGGGTTGTTCCCATTTTATGAGTGGTAAAGCTGAGGCTTGAAGAATTTTGCCCGAGGAAGCAAGTGAACACAGTCGACTGAGTCCAAGCCTATGCCTTATGCTTCACTACATCTAGCTAAAGGGACAAGACAGACAGACCCATGGCTGGTTGCGTTGGGTATTATCTGTGTTGTCATCCTACCTTAGACATTGGGGACACAGAAGTGACCCCAACTATGTCTCCACAGCAAAGAAGTAAGCAACACATATGTAAAGGAGACCACCAGGAAGTTAGAAAACAGGACGTCGTGATGGGCATGGACAGCCTTGGTGTAGGAAAGCCTGTCTGAGGGATGACATCCAGGCAGATAGCTGAATAACGACAAGAAACCAATTGCAGGGTGAACGGTGACATCCACAGAGCAAACACCCTATGACAGGCAGATCTTGGTGAACCAACAGACCAGAGGGGCTTGGTGGCAGCTGGGAGGAAGAAGAAAGCAGTGAGGGTGTGGCCAGAGCGAGCCAGCTGTCCCTGCCTTAGCCTCAGGAATAGCTCTGCTGCCTCCACTGTGGGAAAGAAATGAAAATGTAGCTGGCCACCCAGGCAGCTCCCGGCCAATCATCCATCTCTACCCTGACCACCCTGGGAGCAGCTGCCCTTTCATCTTACCCTAATTAAAGTGTTGTCATCTGACGTCCCCAACCTCCCCCCCACTGATTCTGTGGTAAAGTCAGTCAGTTCATTACGCCTCAGCCTGTTCCTCTCCAAGTGCCCCAAGTCACTCAGTGGTGCCCAAAGACAGGCTGATGGCCTGCTGGACCCCAGTTTGTCTGCATCTCCCCTGGCCTCCAGCAAGCACTGGCCTCCTTCCTGCCCTAATGCAAGTCAAATCCTGTCTGGCTCAGGGCCTGCTGCTTTGAGTGCCTAGCTGGCACTCCTTGGTGAGTTCCTCAAAGTGCACGGTCTTATTTCCCTAAGGCTTACCTCAGTGCCATGTTCTCAGAGCAGCCCTCCCAGACCACCATATTCAAAACCCACAACCGACCTTTCTGTTCTTCTTATCATGAATCTCCTGCCATGGTATATGCTTTCTCATGCCTCGTGTCAACATTTGCCCTGTGTCTTTTTGTTTGGTTTGGTTTGGTTTGGTTTGGTTTTTTGAGACAGGGTTCTCTCACTTTGTAGACTAGGCTGGTCTTGAACTCACAGTGATCTGCCTGCCTCTGCCTCCCGAATGCCGGGATTAAAGGCGTGCGCCACCACACCCAGCTTGCCCTGTGTCTTTAACTCCTCACTGGGAGATTCTCTTTTCCATGAATACAAAACTCTGGTTTGTTCCAGGCTAGACCCTCAACCCCTAGAATATGTATACAGTTAGTACTCAAAACATGTTTTTTTTTTTGAAAGACAAATATAGAAACATTTGTAGAAAATAAATGTAGAAACAAGTAAATGTAGAAACATTGAGCTCCTGTCATTTAGGGGTCCTGATCTAGAGGTTAGTGGGTCCATCTCTTGGCATGGTGAATGTGCTATAACCTCCTTCTTTCTGTGGCCTCCTAGGTTTTTATAATTAATCAAATGAAACAATGCACTTTTTTAAATGGGGAGGGGCTAAAGACATGGCTCTTCAATGAAGAGCACATACTTAAACTGCTCTTCCAGAGGATCTGGGTTTGGCTCCCAACACCTATTTTGGCCCGCTCACAACCATCTGTAATCCATTTCCGGCGCTCTGAAGGCACTCTCCTACCCTTTTGTGGGACTCTGAGAGTCAGGAAAGCCTACCAGGTTAGTGAAGATACTGCATCAGTTCCTTTGGTTCTTCTCAAAGTTATCAGCAGAAATCCTGACACCTGGCAGATTACCAAGCCAGCCCACAGGCACAAGGAGATGCTGCCCTGGACCCATGGGCCATCGGGAGTGCCAGTCCTAGAGAAGGCTACTGGCTGACCGCACCGCAGGTGGCTGTTGCTATGCGATCTGGAGCCAGTGCAATGTTCACCAGCTGTTCCCCCACTGCTAAATCCAAGTAATGTCTGCAAAACACATGGCTAATACCTGCTTAGGGCAGTCAAGAATTAGAAAAGAAACAGGTAAAAATAAAATGTAAGGATATGTTTTCTTAGGCTGGGGAGAGCTCAGTCGGTAAAGGGCTTGCCTTGTAAGCATAGACCTGGGCTCGATCCCAAGAACTCACACACAAAGCCAAGAGCAGTGGCAGGTGACTGTTCATCCCAGCACTGGGAAGACGTAGGCGGACCCTTAGGACTCACTGGCCCACCAGCCTAGCTAACTAGTGAAGCAGCAGGCTAGTAAGATGCGCAGTCTCGGTAGTAAGGAGGATGTTACCTGAAGAACAAGGCTGAAGGTGGGCCGTGGCACACATCTTCAATCCCAGCGCTCAGGAGGCAGAGGTGGGCAGATCTCTGTGAGTTCAAGGCCAGCTTGGTCTACACAGTGAGCTCCAGGACAGTCAAGGCTACATAGAGAAAGCCTGTCTCAAAACCACAGCAAGACTTAAGGATCTCCTCTTCCCCCTTCTCCCATCTTTCTTCCTCTTAACAGGGACCCTCTATATAGTCCTGGCTAGAGCTGAGTTTGTTAAACAAGGCTGGCCTCCAACCCACAGGGCTTTGTTCAGCCTCTGCCCTGACCCCACCCCTACATACCCAGCAATACAAAATTTCTCTTTAAACTTGTATTCCAAAATATATTACCACGTCAACATGTAATTATCATAAAAGTTACAAAATACATATTTTATATTCTTTTTTCATACAAAGATTGAACATTGAGAGTGTATTTTTTTTGTCCAACAGCACATCTCTCACTTTGAGGTGCCTTCTGCCCCAGATCTACAGGGCTCCGTGGAATAGACGGAGCCAACTTAGGGTTCGTGGGCCTCATGAAGGGGATTGGAACAAAATTTTGCGGCAGCAGTAGTAGCTCCAGGACAAAGCAGGCCATGTTGCCTCTCCTTTCCTAGCCCCCTTCCCTGGGCCACTTGTGTTCTGTGACTCCCTCGGGTGCTGGGGCTTCTCACTTGCTGGTCTTTTCAGCACCACGGAGCTTTCCACGCCTAAATACACCTCTGGACCCATTGGGAACCAGACTCAGGACAAGTGAGTGTCTGCGTTCAGCCTCCTCCACCAAGAGGAAGAGTTTGAGAGACCAGACTGTCCCAGCAGCCCTCAGCATCCGCTCTCCCAGCAGCCCTCAGGAATGGAATACACTCAATGGGTTTCTCATCTCCAGAGAGAGCAATTGCACACTCATACCCAAAGAACCCTCAGAGAAGACAGGAACAAGCTGGAATTTCTGTTCAGTAATCTTTCCAGGAAAACAGAAGAAAACCACACCCTTCTAGAACAGTTTTCTTCTGTTACAAGTGAGATTAGCAGACTGGTTGCCAGGGTGATGTTTGGAGTCGCTTCTGCTTCTCATGAAGCTGTTCCTCTGAATACTCGGCTACCTGCTCTTGTTTGGCATCTGCTTCGTGGTCCAGTGTTAGCCTGGGCCACTCCGTCTCCAAGACTTGCCTAGTTCACTCACCACCCTCCCCGCAACCCCACAAGTTCATTTCTGGCTTTTCTTCCACCGCATCAGGCTCTGTTGTGGCTTTCGATGGTTTCCCTTTTGTTTAATCATTCTGGTAAAAGGGGGACCCAAAATAGAAAATAAGATAGTATCGACTCATGTGGGAAATACAGCCACAAGAACATCAGGCAACAATGTGCTAAAAGCTTTGTCAGCGTGCATCTCTATGCACAGAGTCAGGGCAAGTCAGGCGCAGTGTCTTAACTATGCACCCAATTGCGTGCACTGTAGCACTATTGTGAACAAGGCTTTATAGTGCAGGCTCAGAAAACAGACACGTTTCTGCCCTGAAAGACCTGGCAAGAGGAAAGAATGGTGCTTGCTATCACTACAAGGCTTAAATCAGCCTAGAAGAGAGGAAAGTTCCTGGACGAGGCATATTTGAATTGGGATTTGGAAGGTGAGAATGTGTATATGCGCGCACGTGTGTGTGTGTGTGTGTGTGTATGTGTGTGTGTGTGTGTGTGTGTGTGTGTGTGTGTGTGTGATGTGTCTGTCTGTCTATCTGTACATCTGTGTATGACTTGTGTGCAGGTGCATTTGCCCATGATACATGTGTCTTCAGTCATTACCACCTTTTGTTTTGTGGTTTTGTTTTTAGAAGCAGAGTTTCTCTGTGTAACCTTGGCTGTCCTTGACTCATTTTGTAGACCAGGCTGGCCTCTGCCTCCTGAGTGCTGGGATTAAAGACATGAATGCCATTGCACCTGGCCATTTACCACCTCTTTATCCCCACCTTATTTTTTGAGATCAGGTCTCTCACTGAACCTAGCCTTCACAAATTTGGCAGCCTGTGGGAAGGATTGTAACACTTGTCACAGGTGAAAGCAGTCTTGGCGGGCTTTGCCCTTGGACACACCACAGATACTCCCTGAGATTAACCTTGAGATAGACTGGGTGGAGCCATCCTGGGCCTGGAATTCAGGAAGAACACCACTTGGATTATTGTGTTTCTAATCGATCGACGATGAGAGGAGGAGACCGGCACTTGCACATGAGAGACAGACAGGCAGCAAGACCGAGAGGAGCAGCAGGTTCAGACTGAGCTCACGTGGATCGGGAAAAGGATCAGTGAACAGGCTGGACTCTTGTTTCCCTTTAACCTTTTTTTCCTTCTTGTGTAAGCTAGTTGGGTTGTATAATAAAGTTTAATTGTTAAGAAACAGAGCCAACAACAGCCAGCAAGCCCCCTAGCTCTCCTTGCTCTTACCCTACAGTGCTGAAGTGATGGGTGTGTACTGTACCCTATTTTTACATGAGGGATATGGAAATGAACCCAGATACTCATGCTTGCTCAGCAAACACTACTCGCTGAGTCATCTCTCTGGCCCCAAGGATTTTAATGTCAAGGTCATTAAGGACCTGGCTGCCTTACAAGTGGAAAGCAGCAGGAAAGTATGTGCTGCCCCAGGAGTAAAAGGCACACACCCATCTGGTCCAGGAGAGGCTTCTGCCTGATTGGTCAGTGTTGGTGATGAACTGAAGGGTCAAAGTTTCGCACATCATCCCTTAACAAAGCACAGATTCCCAGCCAGCATATGTAAGTGTGAATGTGAGTGCCAATCAGAGCCCAGAGGCGGCAGGTCCCATAGACCTGCTGTGACAGGTGGTTGTAGGCTGCTTGAGCTGGGTGCAGGACCCACACCGAGTCCTTTCAGAGGGACTTTGAGTGAGGATGGAAGGTGGAACCTGACAGGATTGGCTATATAAACTATGGTAGTTTTGTGCACTGACAATACGTGCACGTCTATAAAGAGAAAACTCTCTGTGAAGCAAGACAGGATGGTCCCCGAAACCTAGTAACTGGAAAAGCTGGGTACAGAAAAGGGTTAAGGCTTCCTGTCACTATCTTAAAAAGAGGAGTGAGGATGTAGAGGAGGGAAGGTGCCTGCATATCCATTTGTTTATACAAACAGTATATCAGCCAGGAAACAAACAAACAAACAAACAAAAATCTAATTATTCTGACTCTAGGGAGGGAAGTGGGTTATTTAGGAATAAAAAAGAGGTCTTTTGCCGGGCGTGGTGGCGCTCGCCTTTAATCCCTTGGGAAGCAGAGGCAGGCAGATCACTGTGAGTTCAAGGCCAACCTGGTCTACAAAGCAAGTCTAGGACAGTCAGGGCTACACAGGGAAACCCTGTCTCAAACAAAAACAACAACAACGAAAAGTCTTTTGTTTGGTTAGTTGTTGTTGTTGTTGTTGTTGTTCTCCTAACTGTAAACTTTCACATAACTTTCTTAGTTCTAACTTTAATACTGTATTACTTTTTCAAAAATAAATTCAATTAAATGCATAATTATGTCAACTCCTTATAAGTATATTTAATTGAAAGAGTTGGCAAATGTAATGGAGTTTCAGGAAATGTGAGCCAGTAACCCTCCCATTCTCCTGAAGCCACCACCCTGGGTCACAGCTCTTCCTCTCCAGGCCTGTGATCCTCCCTTCAAAGATGAAGATTGGACCTGGTGGCAGCTGCCTCTCTTGCTGAAGGTGTGTGTAAGGAACAGGTAAACAGTAGCCTGTGGTGGCAACAGAAATTCTCTCCATGCCAATGTGTCCTGTAAACAGAATGAAAGAATATCATCATGTTTACCTTGTGGGGAGCTTTACAAAAACAACTTCGCTTGCTTCCTTCTGCTACTAGATAAAATAAACTTGGCTCCGGCTCTGAGTCAACTAACTTAGCTGGAAGCCATTGTGCTTAAAGCAAATGTCTGGGAAAGTGGTAGCATTCTCCTCTATGCCTGGTGTTCCTTGGCTATCTGCAAGAAGTGTCCATCTGATGCTGAAGGCAAGGGTCTCTGGGAAGCCTCAGTATCCACGAACTGTGCATGGGCAGTTCAGGAATCTGGACAAATCTCCTGGCTGACTTCCAAAGGCAGGGGTATGACCCGGGCGGGCACTGAAGGGCTTTTGCAGTTGGCTGAGTGAGTGCTCTGCAATCTTGAAACTCTTACTGCCTTTTAAAAAGGGGCCACATATTCATGTTGTATTGGGCCTTGAAAATTCACTCAGTCCTCTAGGGAATACTCCTTGAAACTTTGTCTACCACAAATGTCAGGTCATTCTTTGGTGAGAAAATTTATATGTATTTTCTTCACTAGTCACAATTTCAGTGTGTACTTATGTGTGTGCATGCATGGTGTGTGCGTGCCTCTGTGTGTGTGTGTGTGTGTGTGTGTGTGTGTGTGTGTGTGTGTGTGTATAGTAGTGGTGGGGTACCACAGAGCATGTGAGGTCAGAGGGAAACTTGCAGGAATTGGCTCTTTCCTTCCACTATGGATGCTGGGGCTCTAACTCACATCAGGTTTACACAGAAAGAGCCTTTATACACTGAAGCATCTCAGTGTTTCTGAAATTTCTCAGATCTTTTCCCATGAAATCTGTTTTAGAAGAATCTGAAGGTCCAGGCACTCATACCTGTAGCCATATGCAAACAGAAGGCCACAGCAGAGGTTAAGAGGCCATAGGAACTTGGGACACAGCCAGGCACATATGCCACTATAGAGGGACTAGGAAAGCCAGATCTCAATTGCCTTCACCCCTGGGTAGGCACTTTTAGGGATGGAAAGGGAGCTGAGGCAGTTACCATTGCCTGAGCCAGGACTGTCCTCTCTACCTAGAATGACTGACTGAGGAAGTCATTCTGAAGAAGACACAGGGACGATGCCTTTAGTTCTGCAAACGCTTGTTCTTTCATTCAGAAAGACATCTTTGGAGTGCTGAGGGTGTAGCTCAGTAAGTGTAGAGTGCTTACCTAGCATTCATGGAGCCGCGGGCTCAGTCACAAGCACTACAAAAACCAAGAGTCAGATGTAATCCTAGTACATGAGAGGTGGGAGCAGGAGGATCCGAAGTTCAAAGTTATCTTCAGCTTTGTAACAAGTTCAAAACCACCCTGGACTACATAGGACTTGGTCTCTATGTTTTCTTTCTTTCACCTTTATTTTTTGTGGAGAGCTATGTACAGTAAGCACACCTGTCGTCCCAACTACAGGTTGAGGGAGGCTGAGGTCATCTGAAGATTGAGCCACAGGTTGGGTCACAGCGAGACCCCACTATGAAAAAAGAGGCAGAAATATGAGTGGAACTTACAGGTCCTGAGATTCAGTAGGAAAATGCTTCTCCTTCCTTCGTGACGTGTAGAATGGTGGACTAGTCAGTGAGCAAGTATGTGAACACAATAAGTGTGAATTTTGTCAACTGTCATAAAGGGAAACACAAAAACCACCAAGAAAAGGTGGGGGGCCAGAGAGATGGCTCGGGGACAAACAGAAAGATGGCTCAGGGACTAACAGGGAGAGGGCTCAGGGATGAAGGTGCTTGCCAACTCAAATGTCAGCTAATGATTTGAAAAAAATTATCATGTATTCTTTTCACTAGTCACAGTTTGTGTGTGTGTGTGTGTGTGTGTGTGTGTGTGTGTGTGTGTGTGTTAGGGTTTCTATTGTTACAAAGTGACACTATGACCACAGCAATTCTTATAAGAAAAACATTCATGGCTGGAGAGATGGCTCAGCTGTTAAAGGCTAGGCTCACAACCAAAAATATAAGAAAAACATTTAACTAGGGCTGTCTTACAGTTCAGAGGTTCAGTCCGTTATCCTCACAGTGGGAAGCATGGCGGCATGCAGGCAGACATGGCAATGGAGAAGGAGATGAGAGCTCTACATCTGGATCCTTGGGTAGCAGGAGACTGTGAGTCACACTGGGCATGGCTTGAGCATAGGAGACCTCAGAACCCACCCCCACAGTGACACACCTCCTCCTACAAGGCCACACCTCCTAGTAGTGCCACTCCTTGTGGCCTATGGGAGCCATTTTTATTGAAACCTCCCCAGTATATGTGTGTGCACAAGCACATGTGCAGGTGGTGTGGTAGGTGTATTTGCATGGGGACGTAAGTGTGTGATGTGGAGGGTGCCACAAAGCACATGTAGGTCAGAGGACAATTGTCAGTACACATGGTTCTCTCTTTCCACCATGAATGCCAGACGACCTTAGTTCAATCCAAAAAAAAAAAACTACACTGTAGAAAGAAAGAATCTAGCCCCTCAGGTTATCCTCTGACCTCCATGCATACTATGGCATGTGCATGTGCCATGTGTATACTTGCACCTGCACACGTGTACACGTACATGTGTGCACACACACACAGGGCAGAGGGAAAATAAAATAAAAAGACTAAATAGAAGCTAAGAAGGGTCAGGAGTCCCACCTGAGGTGATCAGAGACAGCTTCTTTGCAAACATGGTCTTTTTCAGCCTAGTCTTGGGCCATAAACAGAAAGAGCTATATGAAGAATGGAGAGGGGCAGATCAGGTAGGACAGTTGCCGGGGAAAGCACACCAGGACGTTCCAGTGTGTAGGGACTCAGCATGCTCATAGGTTGGATAGACCTAGAGACTGCAGCAGCTGCAGTGAGGAGGCGGGGTCAGGGAGTGGGCGGGGCCAGATCCTCACGTGGTGGGGGGGCACGGGACTGTGGTCACTCCAGAAGTATCCAGCAACCTTTGAAGACTTAATAAGGGTAGTCATGACATCAGATTTGTATGTGAGAAAATTCACACTGGCGGGTGTGTACACACTGGAATGGAGGGGGACAGAACTCCAAATAGTTACTAATAAGTTACTGAGTTAGGTTTAAAAAAAAAAAGACAGAGTCTCAGGTGGGTGAGAGTGTAGGAGTGTGCTTTACAAGGGAACACACAGGATTTGATAGCAGAGCCGGGATGGCTGCAGGTGACTTTTATGGAATTCTAAAAACACAACAGATGAAGAGACTCCTTCCAAAGGCTAACTGGACACACTGTTTCACAGAGGATGTGATTCCCACCGCGCACTAGAAAAGGCAAGGCAGGGCGAGGCTCTGTCCAGAGGCCCCTGGGGAGGACAGCACGGTCACAAAAGAGCAGAGCCTCACTTCCTGCTCCCTCTCTCCCAGTTGCTGGGACTTTTGTCTCTAGATTGAGAAAATAAAAATAGCAAGACAGACAGACAGACAGGCACAGAGATGAACGGACTGAGAGAGTGAGAGGGACAGAGGGACAGAAAGAAAATTTAGAAATATGGGTGCAAAGTAGGAAAAGGCTGAGGAGAAATATCAAAAAGGATGGAGAGAGAAAGAGAGAGAGAAGGGGGTGGGGGAGAGAAAATATCCAGGATAGATTATCTCTGAGTTATTTGGAGCCATCAGTGATCTCTCGTCTTTATCCCGATCCCAAGCGCCTCCGTTTAGCACTTAGCATGCCATTGCTCTGCAGAACTACAAGGTGTGTTCCTTTATGGACAGGATATCATGTATTTCAGGCTGGCCTCACACTCCCTGTGTATCCAAGGACAACCTTGACCTCCTGAGGCTTGTGCCACCGTGCTCAGACTCTATGCATAGTAGCCAAGCACTCCGCCCGCTGAGTCACATTTTTAGGCCCTCCGCTTTAGGGCGCTAACCTTTCTCGGGGGTATTGAGTTCTGAGGCTTACTGGATTAGGAGGGTGCCCTGCACCAGGGAGCCCTCCACTTGTCCAGCACGCCAGGGCTCACAAAGAACTTTCACACCCATTACCTCATGTGAACCTCTCAATAACCAAAAGCATAGGTTATCATGAGTTCCATATCACAAAGGAAGTTCAGGTTCAGAAAAGTGAAGTGATGTTCCTCAGCTGTGCGGTGATACGGGCGATCCACAGCTAAGCCAGGAAGCTGGTGACATCACTTTCTGAAAAGGCTGCTTTCGTGTTTCTTGTATGACACTGACGAGAACTACAGGCTCTTACAGAGTCGCGAGCTTCTGTAGAAGGTTCCACCCAGTCTCCTTGTCATAAGGCGAAAGAAAACTAAGAGACTCTGAAAAGGACGTTTGCGGCAGCGGCAGGACGAAACCCAAAGCTCTAGCCCAGTTCGCTTTCTGCTTCACCCAAGGCCTCCTGAGTTCTGGCTCCCTCCATACCGGAAGGTTAGCCCTTAAGTGAGACAAGCTTTGAGGAAAAGGGTAATAACCACACCGGAAAGGTGAAAGGTTGCTTAGCAACTAGGAAAGTAGCCATGTGTGACTGCTTTGGCCACCTGGCATCGATTTCCCCTTCTTCCCGGTGCCATCACATCTCTCTCTGCTTCTCCGCCCCCCCCCCCCCCCCGAAGCAGCTGGAGCTCAGCATCTGGGTTGAATCCGTTTCCAGGACTTCATTTTCCTTTCCACAATGAGGGACATGTGACTCAGGTTTGACCAATCAGAACATTATATCCCTTGCCACTTAGTGACTGAGTCAGGAATGGACACGTGACCTAAGCTTAGCTGGTTGCCTTTTCTCACTCAGGACCCTCGGATCTTCCAAGCAGTGGTAAACAGAGCAGATAAACACCTGCAATCCTTTTGTTTGTCCTGCAGCAGGCTCCGCTTATCAGCCACAGTCTTTAGCCCTCTCGACAGCGCCGCACCCCAACTACAACCCCTCTGCAACCCTTGGGGAGAGAGAAATAGCACAAATTATATTACGTCTTCACCTGAATAATCGCTGCCTCCGAGGACAAAAACTTTGTTCCTAAATCCTTACGTGGAATGTGAAACCCAGGGCAAGGAAGTTAAGCTGACACAGTTTCCCCCTTGTCTTTGACTCCTTGTGCTAGTGGCGCTCCCAGTGAGGCTAGCAGCACCGCAGCAGCAGCAGCAGCAGCAGCAGCAGCAGCAGCAGCAGCACGGGAGAACATGCTGGAAACATCTCGCGCTCCACTCTCAGCTTCCTGCAGCAGAGACTCTGGAGGATAGGCCTGGAGCTGAGGAAACTGTTGGGGAAGGGGGGGCGGGGCGGGGCGGGGGGTGGGGGTGGGTGGAGACTGCAGGATGTCACTGCTTTACGCTGTGACTTTCCATTCTGGATGAATTCAATTTAAACATCAGACTATGAAGAAAGATGCTTAAAAGTTGTCTATGAGCCAGCATCACAGGGGCCCACACCTTTAGTCTCAGACAGAAGTAGCCAGTGAATTCAAAAGCAGCCAAGACTACACAGCGAGACCACGTTTCCAAGGGTGATTACTTTAAACAGAACTAAATTCTCACCCTCCATCTACTACACGCTCGTTGTGTAGCTCTGGGTTACACACTTCACTTCTTTTATACGTGTGTGTAAATATAATGTTCAAGTGTGTGCACTCATGTGTAGATGTGTGTACATACGTGTATGCACTCGCAGGCATGTGGAGGCTGCAGGATAACGGGTTGTTTCACAGGAACCAGCCACCTTTTATTCCTTTTTTGAGACAGGGTCTCTTACTGGCCAGGCTGGAGGTCTGTTTCCTCCTCCCCACCGCTGGGTTACAAGCGCACGCTATCATACCTGTCCATGTGTGTTCTCGGGGGTCAGATTACGGCCTTCTGTACGCAAAGGAAGCGCTTTCCTGACTGAGGTGTCTCCCCGCCCTAAGCCACTTCTGAACATCTCAAAGCTCCTCATCTGAAAAGCCTGCGCTAATAGCATGCCCTTCGTGGGTTACTGCAGAAATTAAATGAAGTAACGACTATAAAATTGCCAGCACATAATAAGCACGTCATAAACTTGCAATAAATTTCAGCTCCTAATTATTATGGGTGTGAAATTAGGGTGACTAAGTACCTGTTTACAAGCACCAGCTCCCCTTCCTGCCTCATGCTGGCTGAGAACACATTTCCTGTTTGTCTGAAGAAAGACATCTATCCTGAGAGCACACAGGCCTGGCATTGCTGGCAGCTGCCTGTGTAACACCTGGTGAGTCCCTTTACTGTCCCTAATCCTCACTGTGTGACACGTTAGCCTACAGGACATTAGGCTACTGGGCTCCAGTTCACTGTTGACTCCAACACGCTGAAATCTTATGTCGGTAGGTGTGATGGCTCGTGCGTATAATCCCAGCACTTGGGAGAAATGAGGCAGGAAGATCACGAGTTCTAGGCCAGCCTGAGCTACATAATAAGACTCTATCCCCAAACCAAGAACTGGGGCTGCAGCTCAGTCGGTAGAGTGCTTGCCTAGCATACACAAGGTCCTGAGTTTTATCCCCAGTTCTGCCTAAACTGAGTATGGCAGTGTATACCTGTCACCCCAGCTCTTGGGAGGCAGCGACAGAAGGATCAGGAGTTCAGGGTCATCCTTAGGTGCATAGGGAGTTCAAGGCCAGTCTGAGTCCTTACCCAAAAGGGAAAAAAAATGTGTAAAGGAAGGAGGAGGAAGACACAGGAGACTCCGCATCCTCTGGGCTGTGCCCTCCGCTCGGAACCCACCTTTCCTTTCTCCAGGTAGAGGGTCATCCTCTCTGCTCTAATGGTTCCATCTCCATTTAGCTGAAAGTAAGAATTCAGACGCCCTGGCCAAGAGCCCTCCCAAAGCAGAAAGCAGAGGAGCCTCTACCCTCAACAGCTGTGTTCCCCTACACTGAGTGTTGATCATTTCTGCTTCAACCTAAAAGCTTTATATGTATTTATTTATTCATTTAACCCAGACTCAAATTTGCTCTGTAGTCGAGCTTGACCTTGAACCTCCGGTATTCCTGCCTCGCCCACCTGAGTGCTGGGTTTACAGGCACACAAGCACCATGTGTCTAATGTTGAGGGTGGAGCCCAAGTCTTTGATCATGCTCAGCAAGCACTCTGCCCCGTGAGCTGCATTCCCAGACCTAAACACAGTAGCTGCAAGTGAAGATCTTCACCAAGCACCCCAGTGGCCTCCCTTGGCGTCCACGCATAGGGGGGCTAGAGGCCCTCCTTTAATGTGGGGACTCTGTGACCCTCGAGCCAGGCCAGCCCCTTAGGAGCTCAGTGTCCCCTTTTCTCTGTTGTAAAGAGAAGACATGACCGTAGTGGGAGGAGGGAATCGGCTCTTCACATGTGACACTCTCTCGACTGCAAAGCGCTATTCAAGAGCTGGGCGGAAGTCTGAAACACTTCCCCGGCAAGATCCCGAACTCGAGCCTGTCGTCACTATGAGCCAAGCTGTAGCATGAATGATCCACCCGCAGCAGAACTCCGACTCCTAAGCAGGGAGGAGAGGTGAGCTTGGAAGGCTCCGATCCTTCGCCAGGCTCCTGAGCTCATGCAGTACAGACCATAGAGGTAGCAGAACCGTGAGTGTGCGGCGCTCACAGCTGAAATGAGGCTGTGAAAGCCCAAACTGAGAAAGTGAGCCCTTAGGGCCACACAGAAAGCAAGCCACGCCAGGACTCTGCTTTTATGTTGTAAGAGCGGTGGGCCCAGGGTTTAAAAGAAATAATAAATTGACCAGATGGTAAATCAGAGGCCCCCTCTCAGCCACTGAGAGGGTGGAAAGGCTTGTCAAAAATAAAGAATACCCTTTGGCAACCCTAACTCACCCCTCCGTAGCCAAACAGACCTCAGATGTGTTTTTCTCAGGACTTGTGGGACAAAGGGCCTGCCTGGCCTGGCCTTCTTATCTCTTGCTCTAAATCAGACACAGTCCATTTTAGCTGCCCAACAGGAAAACCATGCTGAGGCCCCAGAGTTAGTCTGAAGGCCACGCTGGGACTAGTTTAAAGGGAGAAAATGCAGTGGATGTATTGGACACATCCCAGGATACAGCTGCATTCCTTGAGGCACCCACATCCTTGTACACGGAGGCAGTGTGGTGTAGTAGAAAGGGCAATGGGGCCAGCCAACAGGCCTGGGTTCTAACTGAGCCTAATTTGCATTGTATGGATCTGGGTAGGAGAGTTAGGCTTCTGAACCTCTGTTTTCTCATACAGCATAGGCAAAATAGGATGACACCATTTGCCTCCTGGGGTATGCGATGGTATGTATAATATCAGTAGCTTTGGGCCTGGGGGAAGGAATTCTGGATATGTTTATTTTCCTCATGCTCAGTGTGTGGAGTTGTGCTAGATAAAGAGTTAGCGGTTCCTCTGTGCCTTGGAGGTGAGCTGTGTTGTGACGGTCATAGCCTCTGTGTTAGGTCTGGGGAAGGCAAAGAGGTTCACTGGTGTGACTAATCCCATCTCTCACTGAAAATTTAATTTCCTAGCTTCTGCATGGAAAGCTTAATGCCTTTGCTGCACCCCAAGACTGGTTGCGAAAGTGTCCTAGAACTGTAAAATGCTATAGCCGTTTTATGAGGAGCACTGGTATGCAATCAAATCCCCTTGTGACCTTGGGCGAGTCGTTAAGCCTCTCCAAGCATCTCGGTCAGGCTTCCAGCAGGAAGCAGATGGTACATGCCAGCTTCCTAATTTGATTACAGAGCACTCACAGGGCTTCTTAGAAAGGTGCACACAGGAAATAGAGTGTTGCAGTATCTCAGGACTGGATGCAAAACTTGTAGCTAACCCCAGGCCTGGAGAGAATAAAGGAGGCAGGGACTTCAACAGAGATGGTCACAGCACAGGGCAGGTCACCACACAAGAGCCGTGGCCATCAGAGCAGAGAGACACAGCTCATCCAAGGTGTCCTGGCAGGGGGAGGGTTGAGCAAACGCACAGCCTTCCCTCAGTCTCCTCCTGCCCCTCATCTTTTTGGGCAGTGGCTTTGGCCTAGCCCATGGGCACAGTTCACACACATCAAGTCTCCCAGGGCACTGCACGGTGGAAAGAGCAGAGAGCAGGCTTGATGATGCGATTGGCAGGTGTCCAACACCCCCCACCCCTGGCTTTTTATGTATGTCACAAGCAGAGGAAGATGTTTGCTGAGCAGATGTCTCTTTCCATCTCTCATCCTTACAGAGTATCAGCACTTTTCCCGAGTTTCCTTTGAGAGCCAAAGGTAAGAAGACTCTAGAAGGGAATCCCAGCCCTCTCCTGGGGAGACCTTTAGCCTTCCTGATTAATCAGGAGCCAGGATGTCCGGCACTCAAAAGCTGAGAGGATTTCTTGAATCCAGGAGTTTGAGACAAGCCTAGGCAACATAGAGACACCTCCCCTCCCCCCCCCCCCCACACACACTTCAAACAAGAAGAGGAACCAGGGCGTGGTCAGGGACATCCTTTTCTGGCAGGTGCAAATTCAAGTTAAATTTTAGTATGGGACTCAAACAGTGGGCAAGCCAGCCACAAAGGAAGGGAGTCTATGGATTATTATATTTTAGTACTTATTTTTCTCTTTTAGCTAAACTGAGCCAGGTGTGTGACTCAAACGCTAAACAGACGTCTTTCTGCATTGACTCATGGAAAGCCATGGAGAGGCTCCTGTAGGCCTTATCTTTAGAGATAATAAATTGCATCCAAGTGAAGACTCTAGAGCAATTTAATTTCTTCCTGTGCCTTCTAGCTGCCAGTCAATGTGGCTCCCAGGGGAGAAGCCAAAGTGCTGAATAATCCTGGGGAGAGGACACAAGTCACATGCTTCAAAAAGAAAAAACAGTAAGCAGGCTTCCCAGGAGTCTCGGCACAGACAATTTGGAACAATGTTTAAAATCAATGGTTTTAGAGCCAGTAAAATCCCCCTGAAGTCCTTTCTCTGTTGTTTACTCACCACTGCAGGTGCACAACAGTGCCCAGGTGCTTTGGAGCCTTAACCGTTGCCTTCGCCTGTTAGCTATCTGTGTGGTTGCCCAGCTCTGGACACATCAATTACAGTGTTTCAAGCACTCAAGGCCCTTGCTGAAGAGCACTGCCTTTCTCCCAGAGCTGCAGGTGCAGTTTACCCACTACAGGGTCACAGGCTCCATTCCAGAAGCAGTGATCTTGGAAAAGTAGTGGAGACATTCACAGGATGAGCCTGGTATGAGCTCATCAGGTCAAGGGGAGCATTTGTCCGCAGAGGGGCTTAAAGCCAGCCTAAAAGTAAGTCAGTCTCGTGAAAACGGTTACTCCTAAAAAGAGCATACCTGGCCCTGAGCCTCTCTAACTTCTGGTCTTCCTGTCTGAGCTCCCCCACGAGTGCCCCCACAACGCCTCTGAAATGTGATATAGCTAGGCAGACCTCGGGGAAAAAAAAAAACCAGTGCCATGCTATTGAACTTTCAACCTTCAAAGCAGTAAGTAAAAAGAACCTTTTTTCTACGTAACCATCCAGACTCAGCTGTTTTGTCACAGAGCAGAAAGAAGATTATGCCCAACTGCTGTATATATGAGGAAGTATTTAGCTCCCAAAGCAAATCAGAATCATGAGAAAATGGTGTAGAGCGTGTTATAAAATACAGCATAAGAAGCATCTGGATTGCCAACGATCTAGAACCAGATGAGCCTCTACACCAGATGGGGTCTAGGAGACTGACCGGCACAGAATCTACATGACAGGCCAGGCATGGTGGCGCACGCCTTTAATCCCAGCACTCAGGAGGCAGAGGCAGGCAGATCGCTGTGAGTTCAAGGCCAGCCTGGTCTACAAAAGTGAGTCTAGGACAGCCAAGGCTAAACAGAGACACCCTCTCTCGAAAAACAAACAAACAAACAAACAAACAAAAACAAACAAACATGACAACAGGCTGTATAATCCAAAATAGTGTCTGGGAAAAGGCTGCAAGAAAGGAAAGGGTGAGGGTTGAAATCTACCTTTTTTATTTCTTGATGTCAATCCATTTCTATGTGTTCCCCCTTTAATTATTTACCTTTTCTTTATTGCTCACTGGTAGGTCTCTTCCCCGGGAGTCTCACAAGTGAGAGCCACAGCTCCAAAGAAGCTCTATCTTCCCTCCCTGCAGCTGAAGAAACTGCATCCCAGAAAGAAGTGGGAGCTGGGAAATGGCTCCCAGAGTAAGAGCACTCGCAGCGTCTGCAGAGGCTCCAGGCTCAGTTCCCAAACCCCACATGGAGGCTCACAACCATGCAAACCCCCAGAGAATCTGATGCCGTTTTCTGACCTCAGGTACCAAGCACACACATGGCACACATAGATAGAGATAAAGCAAGCACTCACATACATACAATAAAAGTAAATAAATCTCAAAACATCTTTTAAGACAGGGAAAGTGAATCCAGTGTGGTGACACAAGCCTGTAATCCCAGCTCCTGGGAGGTAGAGGACAGAGCAGGAGGTCAAAGTTCTCCTTGAGAACGCTGGGAGCTTAGGCCAGCCTGAGCTACATGAGACCCTGCCCCACCCACAAAAGGGGGAAGTGAGGGACTTCCCAGAATCACATGACTTTTTAAAAAGTAGAAAATCTCAACAAAGTGCTGTGTATCACACCACTCTTTCAAAGCTTGCTGTGGGACTCTAAATAACCTCATGTGTGCTTAGGTATACCTGTTTAGTCAGCGCTGCTTTCTCCAAAGGGTTAAAAATGCTATATCCTTACAGTGTACCTACATACGCCTCTTGGCTGGGATACAGTCAAGTAACAGAGCATTTGCCTGGCATGTTTGAGGCAAAAGGACCTTTACTTCCTGTCTGTGTCCTGCTCATATTTTGTACCTACTCTGTGGGGTTATAAACTATTGGCCCAAAGAAGCTATCCAGGGACTTAAGGTGGTGTGTATCCAGCCTTGTCTTCAGTGTGGGCCTCAGGAAGTGGCAAGAACGTCCTCTACCTCTACAATTCTGACTAATGACCAGAGCTTAGTTGGTAGAGCGGTTGGCTAGAGAGAGCCTTTCATGGGCGGCACCGCATAAAACAGGGGTTGGAGAGCATGCCTTAGTGCAACCACTTGGAAGGTGGAGGCAGGAGGATTAGAATTTCAAGGTCGTACTAGGCTACATAGGGATTTTGAGGCCAGCCCAGGATACATAAGACCATTCTTGGGTTGGTTGGTTGGTTTTTTTTTTAGGCAGAGTTTCTCTACACATACCTGGCTGCACTGGACCCCACTATGTAGACCAAAGTGGCCTGGAACTCACAGCGATCTGCCTGTCTCTGCCTCTGGAGGGCTGGGATTAAAGGCGTGCACCACCGTGCCCAGCTGGTACTCTGACTATTTAAAAAATAAAATAGCCACACATGGTGCCACTGGTCTTTATTGCCAGCACTTGGGAGGCTAAGGCAGGCATAGAGAGCTCCAGGCCAGCCAGAGCTACCTAGGTGTGACAATCAATCTAAATAAATAAGAAATAAAATAGAACCCTTAGCCTATCATTTTTTTTTTTATGCTTCCTTCCCCCTCTTTCCAGCCCACTGGGGCTGCTCCAGGGCCCAATGTTCAGGCTGCTTCAGGAGCTACAAGTGACCTCCCGCCTTGTGCTAATCCAATCAGTTCTTCACACACTGCTGGTTAGTTTTTTCTAGAAGGGTACTGGAGTGTCATCACCATCATCCAATTACGTGTGTATTTAATTCAAACCTTCCAGCCCAACCTCCAGGTCAAACTCCAGGTCCTCCTCACTCACCTCTCTCTACTCTGACATCAACATCATTTCTCCAATACTTCTACTGGACAGAGTCTCTACCTTCACAGAAGGATATATCCATACCCCCCCCTGCCCCCCAAGTTTCTCCTCTCCTCCTCCTTCCTTCTTCTCAGTCTTCCTCCTTCTCTTCTTCCATTTCCTCTTTCTGCTTCCCCTCGTCCCTCCCAGCTCCATCCCTCCCCTACAAGAAGGCTACCACTGGTGCTAAGGTCGCAAAGCTGGCATGTGCCCAAGTTCACCTGCTTCTTCCTGGCTGGCCCGATGCCTGCCTTTGAATCAAAGCCTGTGGCGTGAGGTGGATAGGACGATTGTAGCAACCCCCTGAATTCCCTCAGCTTGATGTCTGGGCAGGTTTGCCTCCAAACCGAGTCCAGATATGTCCCAGTTGTGTACACCCTGCAGGCTTATCTGCCACGGATCTTCCTCCTGAGTTCACCAGCTAAAAGGCGTGATCTTATCCAATATCCTCAGTTCATATGTGTGTGTGTGTATCTGTATTTACTATGCATTATTTGTTTTTATATATATATCTTTATTATTATATATAATATATATATCTTTATTTTTATTGTATGAATGTTTTGCCTTCGTGTATGTATGCCTGGTCCCAGTGAAGGTCAGAAAAAGGCATCAGCTCCTCTGGAACAGGAGTTACTTGTGGCTGTGAGCCACTGTGTAGGTGCCGAGATTGAAACCCATGTCCTCCGCAAGAGCTGCCAGGGCTCCTAACCCCTGAGCCATCTCTCCAGCGCTAACATTTTGTACTTTTTTTTTTTTTTTAAGACAGAGACTTACTATGTAGCTCTGTCTGGCCTGGAATGTACTTTGCAGATCAGGCTGATCTTGAAGGCAGATATCTGCCTGCTTCTGCCTGCCGAGTACCAACACACCTGTTTTTATGCAGCGCTGAAATCAAACCCAAGTCTCCCTGCACGCTAAGCAAGCATTCTATCAATGGAGCTATACCCCCAGCCCTGTCATTTTTGCAAGTAAATTTTTTTTTATTGGAACGTAGCCACACTTGTTTATTTGTATACTGTCTTTAGTTATTTTTATACAGCAAGAGCAAAGTTGAGTAGTTTTGTAGACATTAAATGACCCCCCCCAAACCTATATTCTTTCTGGTCTTTTATTTAAAGATTTATTTAAAGATTGCTAACCCCTGGTCTATCACATAAACTCAGCATGCCTTCTTGATTGCTATCTTTGGCAAGGGTAATGGGTCAATCTGAGATCAAGATCAGGGTTCAATCGGAGGCCATCAAACAGCGCAGTTCCAAAAGTTATACGGTGCCTAGGGCTTTTCTCCAGCCGCGTGACCTCAAAGATTGCCCTATGTCCCCACCTCTTCCGGTATGACTTAAAGGGGCTCCAGAAGAGCATATGACTTCATAGCCAGGAGAGGAAAGAATGTGCATAAACGAGAGCTGGATTTTCAGGAAACAGCCCTCACTGACCCCATCCTATATCCATGGCATATTCCGCACCCTATATGTGACATCTAACACAAGAGGAGGTTGCCGCGTCCCTGTTTTCTCTGGAAGCCAAAGAGACTCTTAACAATACTGCGCCTGATTTTGAAACAAGCTTTTGCTCTCACATGAAGCCTAGGCAATGCCTTCGTTGGAACGATGGGGTTTCCAATCACACTGCGCATGCTCTTCTGCCTACTTCAGGGCTCTTCTGCTAAGTACGTCTGCTTAGCACTTTGGTTCCTTTAGTGACAGCCCCCTATGCCCTGCCTGGCAGCCCTGCCTCCTGTTCTCTCAATACACACATTAAAGTGGATCCTAAGCGCTCCCCTCCCCCTCCCTCCCTCCCTCCCTCCCTCTCTCTCGCCACCGCCCCATGCCTCTCTCATTTATTGCTCACAGTTCTGGGGTACCGAGAGTCCCTAAGTCAGCAGATCCGGTGTCTGCTCAGAGCCTTCTGCTTAAAGATGACATTTTCTCATGTCACAACCTTCCACACACTTTGTAAGGTCACGAATTCCATTCACGAGAGCCAAAGCGCATGACTTAGTCACTTCCTCAAAGATTTCATTTACTAATATTATTACATAATTAGGTTCCACTGCATTAACATGGAAAAGTCCCAACATTCAAGATATAACAACATTTCGACTTTTCCAGTGAAAAGTAACCTTCTTTTAAATGTAACTATATTTCAAGCATATCACAGCTTGTATAATGCTGCTTTTAGACCTTTCTCGTATTCTCATTTGCCTATAAAGCACAGAGAGGCTTATGTGGTACAGCCACGGACACCAAGCCTGGCACCCCTAGAATGGACAGAGAGGGACCAAATCCTGCAAATTTTCCTCTGACCTCCACGTTTGCCCTGGCAGACATAGACACTAAATAAGTAAAAATGTAATGTAAGTTAACCAGAACTAACAGAACCCCAAACTTCCTCTGACTTCCAGAAGGCCCAACTGTCTCAGCTGACCAACCAAACAGGTATGGCTCTTTCCTGGCCACATCCCCCAGGTTGATGTCATTGGGAGTGTGGCTTACTTATACCACCACAGTGTTGGCACACTTCCGTGGTTAACGGACAGTCCCTCCTACCGTTATGAAGGTCATCCTTTCCCTTCAGCTCCCTCCTGGAAGAGAGTTTCAGACCTGGAACAACCTGAGAAGTGCATGCTGCGTGACTGGATCAAAAACCTGGACTAACTCGGTGTTGCACACACCCAAGTGCTGTCCGAGGGCAGGCAGTGTTGTCTGCAAGGATCTACTTAACTTGGCCTGGCGCTGCCTGCAAAAGTGGATATATACAATGCTGACACGTAAATATATACGTTTGTACCTGTTACATATGTAATGTGCTTTATATTTGCATTCACATACAACATACATGTATAGTTTATGATACGTAAGTATAAGTTATTTTATAGTTCTTTAATGTCTTTATTTAAATGTTTTTACATTTATTTTTATGTTGCATCTGTGAGTGTTTTCCCTGCATGTCTGTGTGCCTTGTGTGTGCCTGGTGCACTCAGAGGTCAGAAGAGGCAGCCAGATGCCCTGGAACAGGATTTATGGATGATTGTGAGCTGCTGTGAGTGCTAGGAACTAAACACAGGCTCTGTGCAAGAGCAGTGAGTGCTCTGAACCACAGAGCCATCACTCCAGCCCCAGCTAATTATACGCTATAACATATAATTATGCATTTACTATTGGATACATATTGTATAATTATATATGAGTCATTTGTAATAATAAATGTAATACATAATATTATATGGTATTATGTGACAGTACTCTGCCACTGAACTGCATCCCAGCCCTTATTTGTATACATGTAATTAACTGAATTAGCGATGAGTTCTGAGATTGCACCTCCTATTTCTGGTACTAGAGGTAAAAGTCACCGCACTTCACATGAGCGGAAGAAGCCCGGAGACAGGTTCTGTCTGTGTAGTTCAGACTGGCCTTGGGCTTGTAGTGGTTCTCCTCTCAGCCTCCCCAGCACTGGGATGGCATGCTTGTGTAAACACTACTTGTTCGCCTGATAAAGTCCACTGAACTGCTTGGATCCAAGGTGGCCTGAGTGCATGAAAGAAAATACTAATAAGGCACAATTTCTGCCCATGAATAACAAATCTCGAAGCTACTACAGGGAAGGAAATACATGAATGTATATGATATCGTGTAAGAAGCCTGCCGTGGTGGCGCACGCCTATAATCCTAGCACTCGGGAGGCAGAAGCAGGCGGATCGCTGTGAGTTCGAGGCCAGCCTGGTCTACAAAGTGAGTCAAGGACAGCCAAGGCTAACACAGAGAGACCCTGTCTCGAAAAACCAAAAAATAAAAAATAAAAATGATATCATGTAAGAAACATACATGATAATGGTATGATTCAATGTTATAGGAAGCAAAGCACGAGAGAGGGATGTAACCAGACAGAAGGGAAGAGAACACCCTGAGCCTGAAAGGAACAAGGAGCCAGTGTTAGAAACAGCGGGTTCCTGAACCTGCCAGGCTCATCAGAACCTTTTGAGAGAACTAGAAAAATTACAGACTCCTTTCCTTTGTGCTTGCACCGGGGAAGTCTGAGGAGGCCTGGAAATCCGTGTGGTAAGAAGGTGATTTCAGCAACTTGATGGATTAGAGCCTGGGGTGGGATCCGAGCCACAGCCCCTAGCGCCCACTTTCTCTTGAAATCCATGTTCCATGCTTTCTCACTAGAATAAAAGGGAAATGAAAGTCCCTAGAGCTGGCTGTGCGGGTGAGCTTTCCAGAGACCTGAGGTGGCAGACACAGTGAGGACAAGTCTCCAGAGAGTTGTGGACATGCTTCCCACCTACTGGTGGGGACACATGGAGCATATGGGCAGCCTGGCCAGGACAGTGGCCCGAGAGCAGGAGTCCTGATGACGAACCTTCAGAGCAGTCTGGTGTCTGGATGTCCACATCTACTAAAGACCTTTCTTGACTTCCTTGCCTATGATCTCTCTAGATAGATAGGTAGGTAGGTAGATAGATAGATAGATAGATAGATAAATATTATACATAGAAATAGATATTTGGATGGATTCAGTGCAAGGTTAGAGGGCTGAAAGGTGGAGTGTATGCCTAAAGCACTTAGGCACACACACACACACACACACACACACACACACACACACACACACACACACACCTATGCGTGCATGTGCATGCAACAGAAAGACCAAGTCTTCCCATCCATGAATGTGAACTATAAGTTAACCAACTCAAAAGTCTTCTTTTGAATAAGTCAATGAAATTAACAAGCTTCTTACCAGACTAGCTCTGTGTGTGTGTGTGTGTGTGTGTGTGTGTGTGTGAGAGAGAGAGAGAGAGAGAGAGAGAGAGAGAGAGAGAGAGAGAGAGAGAGAGATTACTATCGTCAAAAATGAAAGAAAAGACATCACTACAGATCTTCACTGACATTAAAAGGATAACAAAACACCATAGGGCAGGTGGTTCCCTAGTTATACCACCTGGTGCACCCTGATGGTGTACTCAGTAAATCATAAAATAAAATAAAATTTAAAAAAGAGGAAAGGAAGGAAGGAAGGGAAGGGAGAGAAAAAAAGAGAAAGATTAGAAAGCTGGAGTAGGGGGAGTTAACTTGAAGACTACCCTCAAGGGACTAAGAGATGGTTCCAGAGTTAAGAGTACTTGTTGCTCTTTTAGAGAGCTGGGTTCAGTTCCCAGGACCCATGTGGTGACTCACAATCATCCATAACTCCCTCTAGGAGATCTGACATCTGAGAATACCAGGCACATACATGGTGTACATACATACACCCAGGCCAGATATCCATGCACAAAAAATATAAAATCTAAAAAAACAAAAACAAAATTACTATGCTAAACCAACCCATCTTTTTTTTTTTTTTGAGAATTCAGTGGCAATGTGGATTTGTAACACTTATTTATTTATTTGTATGTGTGTCATTTTGTGTGTGTGTGTGTGTGTGTGTGTGTGTAGGTAACAGGACAACTTGTGGGAGTTATTTCCTTCAGCCATGGGGGTTTTGGAGATCAACCTTGGGCCATCAGATCTTGTTGTAAGTGCCTTTCCCCACTGAGCCATCTCAGCAGCCCACAATGTGTTTTTACTTTCAAATTCTGCTTGTTCATTGCTGATATATAAGAAAGTGACTGACTTCCAAACATTAGTCTTGTATCCTTATTCTTGCTATCATCACTTATTTAAGAATACCCCTCAGATAGTAATATCGCTATTCTTTCTCCTACTAACTGTTAGCGTGGCCGGATCCTCCCCACCTTAGTATTTGTTTGTTCGTTTTGTTCTGTTTGAGATGGGATCTCACGTTGCCCAGACTGGTCATGAACTTACTAGCTAGCTGAAGATGAACTTGAACTCTTGATTCTCCCACCTCTACCCCCCAAGTGCTGGGATGCTGGGCCTGAGCCCTGGTACCCAACAGAGTAGAGCTTCCTAATTGGGATACATGGATTGTGCTGAGCACTCACGTCTTCAAGAGGTATATAAACCTCTTAAAACTGTGTTGTATTTTGTGGGTGTGGTAAGTTCATCCATTTCATTAAAGCCTCAAAGAGATTTCCCAGTGCAAACAGGATTAAAAATGATGAATACATCCTTTAGCCAGGACAGGACTGTTTTTAGATTTCCTCCCCCTAACCTAAGGAGAAAACCAGATACAAGAAAGGAATGTGACAGTTCCTAGCGGGAAATAATAATAACAGTAATACTTTAGTAATTACTTTTTTCCTCTGTGTTGATTGGGACCAAGATCTGGCTTTGGGAGAGAGAGAGAGAGAGAGAGAGAGAGAGAGAGAGAGAGAGAGAGAGAGAGAGAGAAAGCGAGAGAGAGAGAGAGAGAGAGAGAGAGAGAGAGAGAGAGAGAAAGCGAGAGAGAGAAGAAAAAAAGGGAAGAAAGAAAGAAAGAAAAAAGAAAGAAAGAAAGAAAAAGAAAAAAGAAAAGAAATCCCATGAGTTGAGCTGAGACCAGGAGGATGCATCTGTTTCCTGATTCCGCCAGATCAAATGGATATGCACCAGGAACAGCCTGTGCTGAGGTGACCCCCTAGTTCAGAGAAAGATGGAGGAGCAGGCTCAAAGAAGTGAGGAAGTAAGTCCAGGCAAGAGCAGAAATATGAGCTGCATTTGAGATAATGCCAAGAGGTTCTGTTTAGTTTTCCTCTTTCCTTCTCAGTACTGGATGGGAATAGAAGCCAGGGCCTTACACACAGTCCATTTTACCACTGGGCTCCAGGGCCGCTGGATTTAGAGGGTGGTGAGAGAGGTGTCTGGGCCTTACTGGGTAGCCTAGGCTGGCCTAACCTCATGATCTCTTGCCTCAGCCTTCCAAGCGCTCTGATTAAGGCCGTTTGCCACTCTATCTGGCACCAAGAGACTTTTTTTTTCTTTTTTGATGATAGCATTGTTTGAGACAGAGATCACAATGGAGCCCACGCTAGCCTCAAGTCCACAGAGATCTGACTGCTTCTGCCTCCGTCTTTCAGATGCTAAGATTAATGGTTTTGGGGGGAGGGTGTTGGTTGGTTGGTTGGTTGGTTTTTCTCATCAGGGTTTCTCTGTGTAGTCCTGACTGTCCTGGAACTCAGAGATCTGACTGCCCCTGCCCCTGCCCCTGCCCTGTCTCTGTCCCTGCCCCTGCCCCTGCCCCTACCTCTGCCTCTGCCTCTGCCCCTGCCCCTGCCCCTGCCCCTGCCCCTGCCCCTGCCTCTGCCTCTGCCCCTGCCCCTGCCCCTGCCCCTGCCCCTGCCCCTGCCCTGTCTCTGTCTCTGCCCCTGCCCCTGCCCCTGCCTCTGCCTCTGCCCCTGCCCCTGCCCCTGCCCCTGCCCCTGCCTCTGCCTCTGCCCCTGCCCCTGCCCCTGCCCCTGCCCCTGCCCTGTCTCTGCCCCTGCCCCTGCCCCTGCCCCTGCCTCTGCCTCTGCCCCTGCCCCTGCCCCTGCCCCTGCCCCTGCCTCTGCCTCTGCCCCTGCCCCTGCCCCTGCCCCTGCCCCTGCCCCTGCCCCTGCCCCTGCCTCTGCCCCAGCCTCTGCCCCTGCCCTTGCCCCTGCCCCTGCCCCTGCCTCTGCCTCTGCCCCTGCCCCTGCCTCTGCCTCTGCCTCTGCTTCCCAAGTGCCGGGATTAAAGCCGTGAGCCACCACCACCACTACCAGGACCACAGTTCTTCAGTTTGTTTAGTTGAGGTAGTGGTGAGGACACACACACGACTGTCTGTCTTTCCACCATGACATCCCAGGGGATCTAACTCAATCAGGCTTAACAGTAGGCACCTTTAGCTGCTGAGCCATCCCCTAGGCCCCTTACCTGAGTTTTTCTCTTTTTAAAAACTGATTTATTTCTATCTGTGTGTAATCATGTGCACACGTGGGTAGGTGCTCTCAGAAACCGGCGATGGCATCAGATCCCCTGGCTGAAGTCAGAGGGGATTGTGAGCAGCGTGCTGTGGGCGTGAACTGAGGTCTGCTGGGCCCCCACGCCAGCTCCCACCTGGGGGCTCTTAACATGGCACCTGCTCCACACTAAAGGTCTCTCAAAACAGCTTTACATTAAACAGTGGAAACTCTGGCTCAGTCTGCCTGGTTTTATTTCTGCAAGTGTGACGTGGTACCTTGATGCTCACTCCTCCGTCCTCTCCAGTTCTCCACACATCTGCTGTGACTAAGTCATACTTAATTCTTTCACAAGTTCTTGGTCCCCCGGGACCTTTACACTTTCTGTTCTCTCTCCTTAAACCACCTTTCCATCCCGTGTCTCCGTGGTATCTCCTCTGCAGGCCAATGGGTACCCATGGGAACCTCCTCTCCTCTGCAGGCCAATGGGTACCCATGGGAACCTCCTCTCCTCTGCAGGCCAATGGGTACCCATGGGAACCTCCTCTCCTCTGCAGGCCAATGGGTACCCATGGGAACCTCCTCTCCTCTGCAGGCCAATGGGTACCCATGGGAACCTTCTCTCCTCTGCAGGCCAATGGGTACCCATGGGAACCTTCTCTCCTCTGCAGGCCAATGGGTACCCATGGGAACCTCCTCTAAGCCCTTAGGAGGAACTAAGCAGTCGCTCTTGTCCTTGAAATCTGTAAAGAATGCTTTGCTCAGCCTCATCCTAGCGTCCATTGAGACCATCCCACTCTACGCCCCTTGACAGTGGGAAGCACGGGTTTCACCTGTGGCACAGGCTGGTGCCTGACACGCGATGCTTCTGCGGAGTGTGTGTGAAATGATCAAATGGTTGATTTCCCACCAGGGTCATGAAGTGACAAGCCCTTGCCCAAGGATCTTTTGAGAGTGACAGAACTGTGCTGTCCACCACCATCCCCCGCCCCCTTGGAGAGATGTGGTTTTTAAAACTACTCCCTTCTCCAGTCCAAAAACAGTGCAGTATACCTTACTTGATACCACAGAAGCCTTAAAAAATAAAATTTAAAAAAAAAAGGAGGGAAAATGTGTGGTTTCATTTAAGAAAACAGACCAACACAATAAAACAAAATAAAAATTTGGTGCTAGTTTTAAAAATATCCTTCTTATTCTGAAGATATCAGACTGATGTTCAAGGGAAATGGCCATCGTAAGTCTTTTTTTTTCTTTTTTTCCTTTTTTTTTTTCCTTTTCTTTTTTTGAGGCAGGATTTCCTGTGTTTCCCTGGCTGTCCTGGAACTCACTCTGTAGACCAGAGTGCTGGGATTAAAGGCATGTGCTACCACTCCCCAGAAAGATTTTTTTTTAAACTGGCTACATGTATAATATAAATCTCATTAACTTAGCTGGGATGCAGCTCAGAAGAGTGCTTGCCTAGCATGCTCAAAGCCTTGGGTTTCATTCCAAGCAGCATGTAAAACAGACATGGTAATCTATGCCCGTTAATTCAGCACTTAGGTGGGAGGGACAGGAGTATCAGAAGTTCAAAGTTAACATAGTATGCATATACACTTCAAGGCCAACCTGAGATACAGGAGAGAGAGAACATATATATATATATATCATAATAGCATACTCCTTTAATCCCAACACTCAAGAGACAGAGGCAGGGAGATCCGAGTTTGAGGCCAGCCTGGTCCACATAGTGAGACAGACCTTGCCTCAAAATAAATAAATGATTAAAAAAATCAAATATATATATATATTACATGTGTGTGTTGTTTCTACATTTTAAATTGATGTTTTTTCCAAATGCTGAAGCAGAGCTGCTCACTGAATCACATGCTTTTTAGCTTTGAACTTAACAAAATGCAGCCACAAAACCGGAAGACTGTATAAAGCTATGAACACTCTACTCCAAAGAAGGAAAACTGAAGCTCCCTTCCTTTCTTTTCCTGGAGGAAATGAAATGAAGAAGAGAAGGAAACTGGACCAGAGACCAATGACTTCACGCATTCCATCCAACTGGGAAAAGCTAGGTCTCTGGTCCCTGGAGGCGCTTAAGGCAAATGGTGTGAACACGCCACACAGAAGGGATGCTTTGGCTGGGCGGCAGAATGCTTACCTAGCATGTACCAGGCCTCGAGCTGGGTCCCAGCACCAAAAAGAAAGAGAAAGCAGGAAAGAGGGAGGGAGGAAGGCAGGGTGGGGAAAAAGATACAAGATTCTTTGATTCCAGAAATAGGATTTGAAATAAATGAAATTCTCCTTTCTATTTTTTTAATTAATTTGACGTTTTGCCCTCTGACATCCACACTCATGCTCTGGCATGCACAGGTGCCCACTTACATTCACTTACAATAATAGTAATTTTTAAAGTTTAGCTTTAAAAAAAATAAGTCAGTTGTAATATGATATTTTCACATGTATTTATAATTTGAAAGTGTTAATTCAGGCTGATTAGCAAGTCCATGCCTTCACATACTTTTTTAGGGTACAGAAATCTACTATTGGAACAGACTGAGCACTAATGTAATTTTTTTTTTTCTTATAGAAGGAATCTCTTGTGTCTGTATGGAAACATCGCCTGTCAATAAAAAGCCAATGGCCTATAGCTGAGGTGGGAAATAGAAGGTAGGACATCCTGCAGGGAGAAAGGATTCTGGGATAGAGCTAAGCATGGAAGATTCACCAATTTCCAAATAGGTAAAATGGTTGTAATTGTGTTTAACTTGTGACATTGACTGAGGAGTGAACAGTTAATAAACAGTGCCCAGTATGTTGTCTACTACTTAGCAGGTTCACATCAGACTCAATACATCTCACCCTATGAAAAAGCAGGCTCTAGGGGCCCCCTGCACTCACACGCTGCCTGGGAGTTAGACCCTTTGACTTCTTTGCAACTGACAAAGTGTGACAAAGATGAACAGAGTTCCATCCTTATAGAACATGCTAAAGAGGCCCTGTCCAGGCCTGGCTTGAAGAAGTAAGGGACCCACATGGCAGTGTACAGTGGGCAGCCTGGGTGGCTAATAGCAGTTCCTGTTGTCATCCATCCATAAGGAAATGAATTCCCAACAACCTGATCTTGGAAATTAACTCTTTCCTAGAAGAGCTCCTGATTAGAATGCAGTCAAGACACTACTTTGATTGAAGCCTTGTGAGGCCTTGATTAGAAGGCACAGCAAAGCCTAAGCCAGAACCTAGCATAAAGGACTGTGATGATCTATGTGCTGTCCTCAATTACAGAGCAATAAAAAGGCATAATATGGATTAGACTGACGTTTACTTTAAAAAAACATTTTATTATGTTTTATGTATTCTGTGTGCACGTGATGAGGTGGGACGGAGGGGTGGGTGTGCCCATGCCACAGCATCCAAGTGGAGGAAAGAGTCCCTGTCTCTCTTTCCATCCTGTGGTGAGTCCAAAACCAGGTTATCAGACTTAGCAACGTCAGTGAAGCGCAGCATGGCGGCACACACCTGCAATCCCAGCACTCTGGGAGGCAGAGGCAGGTAGATCTATGTGAATTCAAGGCCAGCCTGGTCTACAAAGCGAGTTCAGAACAGCCAAGGCTACACTGAGAAGAAACCCTGTCTCTAAAAGAAAAGAAAAGATATGTCAGCGATTATATGTAGATCCAAGGTTGAAGTAGTATCTTAGCTATATTAGGTTAAATCAGATATACTCATAAAATCAATTTCTTCTTTTTCTTTTCACTCTTTTCAGCGTGGTTACTATAAAAACGTAAGCTTCTTTTATAGTTTAGATTATAGTTAGATTTTATTGGACAGTGCTGCTCTAAATGTAACTACGAACCCCAAGAAAAATACTGTACAGGCAATGCAGGGGTCAGCAGCAAGAGGGCTAATGGGTCCAGGTGCTTGCCGACAACCCTGCGTACCTGAGTCCCATGCCCAGGACACAGCACGTAAGTAGAGGGAGAAGAGAACTGGCTCCTGCAAGCCCCCACAGTGGAGCTGGGACCCGTGCACAGACACTCACTTCTTACTGAAGCAACAGCCCAGCCTCATTTCTACAGAGGGAGGCCTTGCTCGTTGGAATTTGGCATTCTTAGAAACTGTGTTTTTCTACTTGGCCTTCGCCAGTCACCGTGGTCCTCAGATCTGCAAGCCATGCCCTAGAGCTGGCGCTGACACATCAAGCCAATATGTCCCTGCCCTGAACCACCAGCTAGAGCCTGATACCAGCCCTGTGCCTGAGAGCCACTCCGATCCTTCAAGCTAGCCTGCTCTGAGCATCTCACCCTTCACATTCTGCCTCGGTTACTGACATTTTGACAAAGGACATCAGCCTATGCACTGGTCTCTCTCCCCACTGCTTCCTTACCCGACCTGCGCCTCTCCATGGGGCCCTGTGGAAACACAAGTAATACATTCTGTGTGTGATCCACTCAGACATCTCTATAAATTAAAATCCCATGTGGACCTAGGGATGTAGTTCAATTGCCATAGACTTTACTTACCATGCATGGAGCCCCGGGTTTGATCCCTACCACAACATAAACTGGGTGTGGTGACGCATGCATTTAATCTCAGCTCTTGGAAGGTAGAGGCAAGAGGATAAGAAATTCAAGGCCATTCTTAGCTCTATAAGACTTGGAAGGGGCTGGAGAGATGGTTTAATAGTTAAGAGCACTGTCTGCTCTTCCAGAGGTCTTGAGTTCAATTCCCAGCAACCACATGGTGGCTCACAACCATTGATAATGAGATCTGGTGCCCTCTTCTGGTGTACAGGCACATATGCAGGCAGAATACTGTATGTAATAAATCTTTAAAGAAAAAAAAAAAAAGAGCCAGGCATGGTGGTGCATACCTTTAACCACAGCACACAAGAGGCAGAGGCAGACAGATTGATGTTTGTTTGAAGCAGCCTGGTCTACAAAGCGAGTCCAGGACAGCCAAGGATACACAAAGAAACTTTATCTTGAAAAAAACAAAAGCAAAACAACAACAAAAAGACTTGGAGGTTAGCCTAGAATATAAAAGACTCTACCTCAAAAGAAAACAGAACATGCACACACACACATGCACGCATGTGCGGAATGACTGAGACCCCTCTACCTCAACGTCCTAGAAGAGGAAAGAATCTTACACTCATCAGAATGGCTAAGATCAAAAATTCAAGTGGCGAGGATGTAGAGAAAGAGGAACACTCCCTCATTGCTAGTGGGAATGCAAACTGGTACAACCACTTTGGAAATCTACCAAAATCTTCCAAAATCTACCAAAAATCTTCTCAGAAAAATGGGAATAGGGCTTCTTCAAGACCCAGCTATTCCACTCCTTAGAATATACCCAAAAGATACTCCAGCACACAACAAAAACATTTGCTCAACCATGTTCATAGCGCCCTTATTCATAATAGCCAGAACATGGAAACAGCCTAAGTGTCCCTCAGACACTTAGAATGGATAAAGAAACTGTGGTACATTTACACTATGGAATACTACTTAGCTATTAAAAACAAGGAATTCCCAAAATTTGTGGACAAATGTATTGAACTAGAAATGATCATAATGACTGAGTTCACCCAGAAGCAGAAAGAGTCAAATGGTATATACTCACTTATATCTAGACACTAGCCCCAGGGGCATGTCCCATGAAAGTCTTCACTTATCAGGAAAGTGGGACAGAGGGGAGGACATCCTATTGGGACTCTAGGTGAGAGAAGCATGGGAGATTGGGGAAATAGAAGGATCCAGAGCGTCCTAGAAACCGATGAGAAGAACATTATGACTGGCAGATCTGGGCCCAGAGGTCCTGCTCAAACTATGGCACCAGCCAAGGACAACACGTGCAGTAAACTTCGAGCCCCTACCCAGATCTAGCCAATGGATGAGACATTCTCCACAGTTGAGTGGAGAGTAGAGTCTGACTTTCACACGAACTCTGGTGCCCCATATTTGACCACGTCCCCTGGATGGGGAGGCCTGGTGGCACTCAGAGGAAGGATAGCAGGCTACCAAGAGGAGACTTGATACCCTATGAGCATATACAGGGGGAGGAGGTCCCCCTCAGTCACAGTCATAGGGGAGGGGAGTAAGAGGGAAAGTGGGATGGAGGGAGGAATGGGAAGATACAAGGAATGGGAGAACAATTGAGATGTAATATGAAAAAATTAATAAAACATTTTTTAAAAAGAGTAAAGAGCGAATTCCTCTGTAGACCCTAAGATAATCTGTTTCTATCACTTGTAGGCTACAGAATCCAGACTTACCTAGAGACCCTAAGGTCTACCCAAAGCTCTAGGACTTGCATCTGGATAAAGCGATCTTTTCATGCTAATCACACATAGATCAGGAGAGGGTCTGAAAATACTTGCTTGGGCCCAAAACGCAGTTCTTAAGTCGGTGGGGCAGGCATATGATTACACTTCCGGATGCGGGGGAAATCACTGCTGACTGTTGATTTGGAAGATAAACCAAGAAGGCAAGGGATGGATGCTGCCAGGCCCTCCAGAGACTCCTGGTGTGCCCCCACCCAAAAGCTGCGCCATTCCCAGGCCATGGGCGTAGAAGGAAAAGGAAGGGATGTGGGCATGTACTGACGCCTCTGGCCCAAGAGGGTGGAATTTTGGGAAGGGGTGTGTTCTGAAAGTAGGGAGGAAGTTGCCACCCCATTGGAAAGAATCTGCCACCCTGCCTCTTCCAGCTGAAATATCAGATAGAGGCAGTTCTTCTCCAGGACATGAGGGAACTGGAATGACCAAAGGGATTTACTTTTTTCCTGAGGGACTGAATAGAAGTACACGATGTTTCAAGTTCACAAAGGGGAAAAAAGATAAGGGGAAAGTGGCAAGCTAAAAAGTCCATTGTGTGTTATCTCTGTTATTTTAGAATTAAATAATAACTCTCTGGTGGGCTGGGGTCATAGTTCATGCCAGCCTAGTAAGGAACCCTTGCCTTAACCCTGCAGTCTTGCAGTTAGCATTTTTGGCAGAGCTTACCCTAGCAGTTTTCAGCCCTGAGCCTGGCTAAGAAAGAGAATCGAGAAACCACTGAATCAAGCAAGGTTGGGTTGTTGGGGGCTGGGGGCAATGATGTGGGCCTGAGAGAGTGTTTGCCCAGCATGTGTGAGGCCCTTCACTCAACCCAACTCCTTTCTCTCTCTCTCTCTCTCTCTCTCTCTCTCTCTCTCTCTCTCTCTCTCTCTCTCTCTCATTCACTCACACAAAGGACACAAATCAGCTGGGAAGAGGTGGTTCACCCTTTAATCCCAGTATCTGGGAGACAGAGGCAGGTGGATCTCTGAGTTTAAGACAAGTATAGTCCCCATAGGAAGACTCAGGCTATCTAGGGTTCTAAGGTGAGACCTTGTGTCAACCACCCAACCACCCAACCAACCAAGATAAACATTCATTCAGGCTTGGAGAGACAGCGCCACAGTTAGTCATAGTGCCTAGATTCAATTCCCAGCACCCACACGGTGGCTCACCACCACTAGCAACTCCAGGTCTAGAGGATTTGACACCTTTTTCTAATTTCCAAGGGCACCAGGTACACACGTGGTGCACATGCACACATGCAGGCAAAAACACATACATAAAAAAATAAAATAAAATAAATAATCTTAAAGAAAAAAAAAAGAGAGAGTAGCCTAGAGAGAAAAAAATT
Source organism: Acomys minous (assembly GCF_964271855.1). Classification (NCBI taxonomy): domain Eukaryota; kingdom Metazoa; phylum Chordata; class Mammalia; order Rodentia; family Muridae; genus Acomys; species Acomys minous. The sequence continues at coordinate 55,745,407 of NC_140485.1, read as the reverse complement.
AAAACATTCAATGGTTGAGTTTTATTTACAACCATAGAGCTTAATCTCTCCGCCCCCTCTCTGTCTCTGTCTCTGTCTCTGTCTCTCTCTCTCTGTCTCTCTCTCTCTCTCTCTCTCTCTCTCTCTCTCTCTCTCTCTCTCTCACACACACACACACACACACACACACACACACACACACTCATGCACACATACTGTTATTAGCCCAGGATGACTTTTATTGCAAGCAATGTACAGCAATAGTTGTGCGATAGCTGTATGCACAGTGTAATCCCAGCACTCATAGACAGAGGCAGGAGGAGGGTCATGAGTTTGAGGCTACATAGTGAGATCCTCTCTCAAAAAAACAAAATACTCATAAATGGTCACTTTTCATTCTATACTGTTCTTTCTTTCTTCTTTGAGACAGGGTCTCACTGTGTAGCTCTGACTGACGTGGGACTTCCTATGTAGGCCAGGCTGGCCTTGAGACCTGCCTTCCTCTGCTTCCTTAGTGCTGGGATTAAAGGAGAGGAGAGCTCCCATGTGTCCTAACTTTGTACTTTCAGGGCTGTCAATTGTTTGCTGCTGTGCTAACATGTCACACCTTTGTTTCTTTTTTATATATACACATTATTTTATTACAATTTTTAAAAAAAAACAACAAAGCAACATCCTAAAAAAATTACTGGTAATACAAATTCCTATGAAGTGTTTTTGTTTTTGTTTTTGTTTTTATTATTGCTACCATAAGAAATTAAATATTTAGGAACATTTAACATCAAAAGATTTAAATCTAACTGTTTATTATAGCCTTTGAAAAGGCTACAAATTCCTTTTTTTTAAAAAGTATTGTTTTCTACAAAGACTCTTATCAGCTAGACAAAGTCTGTACAGTTTTTATACTGAAGCTATTGCTGGGCTGCACTTGAATTTCACATTCTTAGCAAAACAGTTGCCTGAGCACATACGCTCCACACATTTTAGGACAGCCATTTATTCCTCCTCCTCCCTCTCCTCCTCAGCTTCTGCTTCGTTCCTCTTCTTTGAGCCTGCTGGCCTACCAGGCCCTTCTTTCCTGCTTCCCTTTTGCCGTAGCGCGGTCTGCAGCAATGTCCTTTCCATTCTTCTCCTGTAGTTTAGTTTAGCTGCTTTCTGCTCATAGGGTTGTTTATCTTTGGCAGATTGTTGAGACCACATCTCACCCAGTTTCTTTGCAGTGTCTCCAATAGACAGGCCCGGGTGTTCACTTTTGATCTTTGGGTGACTATCAGTGCAAAACAGGAAGAAGGCAGACGATGGTCTTTTGGAGCATTAGGATCTTTTTTCTTTCTTTCTTTTTTCTTCTTTTTTGGTTTTTCAAGACAGGGTTTCTCTGCGTAGCCTCGACTGTCCTGGACTAACTTTGTAGACCAGGCTGACCTTGAACTCACAGCGATCCGCCTGCCTCTGCCTCCAGAGTGCTGGGATTAAAGGCGTGCGCCACCACATCTGGCTAGAATCTTTCTTATCCCCTTTGGGATGAACGTAATTCTTCATCTCCCTGTCATATCGAGCTTTGTCTTTCTTGGCCAATCTTCAAACTTCAACTTTTCCTCTGCAGACATGGTCTTCCATCTCTTCGAGCATTTCTTCAAGAATCGCTGAAGCTGACTGAGGAGTCGGGGTGCTTCTTGTGCTGCTCCCGGCACAAAGAAGGCGTATGAGGACATTTTGCCTCCCCTGCCCACGCTGACCCTGGCGTCTACCTGCGGAGGAGAAGGCCACTCGTCATACCTCTGCTTCTTGCTAGGCAAAAATAATGATGGTAATAAATGTCAGCGGAAACATTTCCCCATCTGCTTAGCGATTTTCTTCTCTTCTCATTTGCTCTGGAAAGTTCTTTAAAACCCTTCTGCTCGGTGGGTGGCAGTAGCCCTTGGGAAGCAGAGGCTGGCAGATCTCTGTGAGTTTGAGGCCAGCCTGGTCTGCAGAGTGAGTTCCAGGACAGCTAAGGATACGCAGAGAAACTGTCTCAAAACAAAGCGGGAGGCTATGGAATAACGCTTTGAAGCGTCATCTGGACATGACATGACCTTTGCACTCAGGAACTCACAGCAGTTGTGGTTTCCTGCACAAGATCTACACAAGATCAAGACAGCCAAAGTTCCAGCACGGATAGGAAAGAGTTGGAGAGGGTCCACCCCTAGAGGAGGAGCTACTGGAGGGCATTTTAGGGTGTCCTTTATGAGGGGGGGGAGAGTGGAGGTGGATATGATCAAGGTACAATGTATATATGACATTTCTAAAGAATAAAAATATTTTAAACGAAAACAATAAGCCACAAAATACTACAGGCAAACAAAAAGCTTCATGACAGCACGCCCTGGTAACCAGATGTGCTCATTTCCACCTCACCACTCACTAGCACCCGAGACCCTCCTGATGAGCACTCTGCTGAGTCCAGAACACTTGCCATCTCTCCCTCTTCTTTTTTCTTTTTTCTTTTTTTAAGATTTATTTATTTATTATGTACACAGTGTTTTTGCCTGTGTGTACTCCTGCATGCCAGGAGAGGACAGCAAATCCCATTATAGATGGTTGTGAGCCACCATGTGGTTGCTGGGAATTGAACTCAGGACCTTTGGAAGAGCAGTCAATGCTCTTAGCCTCTGAGCCATCTCTCCAGCCCCCTCTCCCTCTTCTTTCTCCTCTTCTTCCTTGTCTTCTTTTGAGACATGACTTCGTACAGTCCAGGTTAGACTCACACTCTAGGTAGCCAAGAACTAAGAACTATGGTTTTTTTTTCTTTTTGGTGTTTTTGAGACAAAGTCTTACTGGGTAGGCCCAGCTGGCCTGGAACTCCCTATAGCAGGCCTCAAACTCAGAGAGACACCCCTGCCTCTGCCTCCAGAATGTTGGGATTGCAAGTGTGAGGCACCATACCGGGCGTGAACATTTTTAAAAAGAGAATTACACAGTGTGTGTGTGTGTGTGTGTAGTGTATGTGGGTGTGCACTGGAGGCCAGAGGTCTGCATCAGGTGTCTTCCTGAACGGCTCTACACTTTACCTTTGAGATGGTCTCCTGTTGGGTCAGGCCCTCACCAATTGGCTGGACAGGCTTGGCAACCCCTTCTGAGACGCCCCCTTCCCCCCCCCCCCATCCCATACCTCCACCTCCCAAACTAAGCGGTACAGACACACACATGCCTGGCCTTTTCGTATTCGTGCTGGGACTCTGAACTCAGACCCTCTTCCATGCTCAGCAAGTACTTTACCAAATGAGCCATCCCCACTAGCCTGCCCTTGAACTCTTTGTTGTTGTTGTTGCCTGGAGGTACGGGGGTTTGCTTTGTTTTGTTTTGTTTTGTTTTTGAGACAAAGACTATGTATCTGGCCTGAAACTCACTAAGCAAACCAGACTGGCCTCCAACTCACAGAGAGCTACCTGCCTCTGTCTCCCAAGTTTTGGTATTGATGGCATCAACCACTATACCCAGCATCTGATATTTAGCTCTTAGTCCTGTTGCCCCATGCCAGATACTGGGATAAAATGTGTTCTGCCATGCCAGGCTGCTGCAGTGCCAGGGACAGAGCCAGGGCTTTATGTGTGCTGGGCAAACAGTCTGCTGATTAAGCTGAATCTTCACCCCACTCCACCCCCTAGCATATCCAGGCTTCCCTTAACACTCTTTACCTCTATTTAAGACTTGCAGTCAGCTTCTACTCAATCCTTGGGACCGACATTGGGTTTTTTGTTGTTGTTGTTGTTGTTTTGTTTTGTTTTGTTTGTTTGTTCTTTGGTTGGTTGGTTTTTTGAGACAGGGTTTCTCTGTGTATCCTTGGTTGTCCTGGACTTACTTTATAGACCAGGCTGGCCTTGAACTCACAGAGATTCACCTGTTTCTGCCTCCCAAGTGCTGGGATTAAAGGCCTGCGCCACCGCGCCCGGCTCCCCACATTGTTTTTATAGGAGCTATGCAGCCTAACTCTCATCTCTTATGTGCGTCACTGGCAGAGCACCAGCTAAAATTAATACCATGTGCAGCCTTGAAGTCTGGCCAAACTGAAGTCCTGACTGCAGGGTTTCCTCCTCACTCTGCTCTCGAGGATACTGTGCCTAGCCAGCCAACGTTATCTTGGGCCTTTGTTATAAGATATGAGGATACAGCCCAGTGGTAGAGGATGTGCTTAGCAATGTCCTGGTTCAAACTCCACCCTCTCAAACACACACACACACACACACACACACACACACACACACACACACATTCATTATCTCATAGACTATGTGCAATTCCTGCTCCTCCCTGATTGGCAGGCTTTAATTCCCTCCCAGACCACAGCATTATCCAAACAAGCCAACCATACCCTTCCTAAAGGGGCAAAGGGCACCTCACCCTCATTACAGCCCCTTGCAGTCTACTCTAAGTGCAACCCCCTCTGGCCCTGTGAGGCAGAGTTCCTAGGGTGGCCACCTGTAACTGATAAACTGTTGCTGCTGTCATTTGTCCAGTTGTACTGCATTTGGCTCTCATTATAACAGGAGGGCAGGGATCTCTCTTTTCAACAGGGTGTATAGGAGTTAATTGAAACAAGTAGTTCAACTTCTTTTAAAATTTTATTTTATGTGCATGGGCTTTGTTTACATGTACTTTCTGTGTATGCATTTAATGCCTTCAATCTCCACACTAAGAAGGCAGCAGCAGACAGGTGTCTGTGGTTTGAAGCCAGCCTGATCTACATAGTGAGTTCCAAGCCAGCCAGGGCTACATAGTAAGACTATGTATCAGAAACAAATAAACAGAAACACATGTAAACTAAGAATCCTAAGAATAAGAGAATTAGTCTTCCCCAGAGGTTAAGCCCAAGTGTTCAGCCGTGATAGCATATACACACAAGCAACACTAAACAGACTTAGCAGATTATATTTATATATCTATATGTTTATACACATAAATAACAATAGCAATTAAATATGAAGAGGCTATAAATTTGGAGGCATGGAAAGAGTTGGAGGGAAGGGAAGAGTAGAAACAATGTGCTTATATATATAAACAGGGTTTCTCTGTGTAGCTCTGACTGTCCTAGAACTAACTCTTGTAGATCAGGCTGACCCTAAAAAAAATTTTTTTGGTGATTTTTTTTCTTGTTTTTTGGTGTTTTCTTTTTGGTTTTTGAAGACAGGGTTTCTCTGTGTAGCCTTGGCTGTCCTAGACTTACTTTGTAGACCAGGCTGGCCTCGAACTCACATCGATCCACCTGTCTCTTCCTCCCAAGTGCTGGCATTAAAGGTGTGTGCCACCACGCCCAGCAGTATTTACTTTGTCTTGTTTTGGTCTTGGTGATTTTTTTAAAAATTATGTCCAGTAGTTACCAGGGCTGATTATATAATAAGGTTCTACTGTAATATTCCATCTAAAAGAAATTTAATTAAAAGAAAATCTTGCCTACATCTATTCTGTCTGCTAGATTAAGTGTAGCATTATGCCAGGCATGGTGGTACACACCTGTGATCCCAGCACTCTGGGAGGTAGAGGCAGGCAGATCTCTGTGAGTTTGAGGCCAGTCTAGTCTACAAAGTGAGCCCAGTACAGCCAAGGCTACACAGAGAAACCCTGTCTCAAAAACAACAACAACAACAACAAAAAGAAGTGTAGTATCTTTTTTTGAGGAAACATTTAAGATTCTATTTCAGTTTTCATTTAAGTTTGAAACATTCTGGATCATCCTGAGCTGTTACTTTGTGTCCCATGGCCAACCGCTGCTTAGGGTTTTGTAAATGACACTTTATAAGATTGCTTTCTTTATTAAAAAAAAAAATCAAGTTTGTACTTTGAACTATATTAAACTTTTCAGATGGAAAAAGTTTGGTGTGTATATACGTGCATTGGTACACATGCATCTTTCTCCACCTTGTTTTTGAAGCAGAGTCTCTCGGAAACTGAACCTCACTTACTTGGCTAGACTGGCTGTCCAACAAGTCCCATCATCCTCCCGCCTCTGCTTCCTCAGCATTGAAAACTACAAGCATACACAACACTGGCTTCTTATATAGGCGCTTGGGGTTGAACTCGGGTCCTTACATCCCTGCAGCAAGGGTTTTACGGCCTGGGCCCAGTTACTCTAGCTCCAGAGGAATCCGAACCTCAGGCCTCCACTGGCACCTGCATTCGTGCCCTTGCCTTTGTTTTGTTCTGAGACAGGGTGTCACTATGTAGCCTAGATTGGCCTTGAGTTCATGATCCTCCTGCCTCTGCCTCCCAAGTGCTGGGATTTCTGCTGTGGACCGTCATGCCTGCCTGTTTGTTGGTATTTAATATAAAACAACCTCAGGTGACACTCTCAAGTGGTTTCACTGTGAGTGGTAACTAGGAGTCTCACTATTGACAGTTGCTACCCCTGTGAAAGGTTCTGTCGTGCATCTGTATAAAGAAATGATTAGAGTTTCGGAGGAGGTCCCTGACAGGCTGAGTTCTGTGTAGAATTTTCAGTACAGAGTTAGGTGTGAACTGTGTGCGCTCTGGAAAGGAACGAGCTGGCGCTGTATTGTTCTGTGAGCCCAATTCCTGTTCCCTGAGGTTGTTTGGGGTTGGACTGACCTTTTGAACTGGATTTCTTTTCAGATGGGTGTATTTTTCCTTATTGCAAATTTCCTCCAATTCATCAGCAGAAATTATAGCCACTTTTCTGGGAGCTTATGACCCTGGTTTGGACGGCTTATGAACTTACCTTTCAATAAATCCTTTTTCAGTTTCTCCATGGCAGCACTGCTCTCTCTCTGCAATGCCGTTTTAGCGTTCTGTCACCATTTTTTTTGTGCCCTCCCACTATGAACCACTTCCTTTGAGTCACTGTGTTCTCTTGTAGGAAAACCAAAACAAGCAAACAACTTGAGGTATCTGCCTCACCATTCCCTAAAGTCCCCGGTCCTTCCGACTTGAGTGCAAGTCACACTACATTGCTCTATTTTCCACCCTATAAGGATCGCCATGATGTCTCACACAAATCTACATTGGGTAATTTTTGTTTCTTTAAGATGGGTCTGTCATAGAAAGACGGGTTACTCTTTCTATATTTGTCATTATTACGGCAGTAGCTTTCTTTTTTTTTTAAGATTTCTTTATGTATTTTATGTATATGAGTGCTCTGTCTTAATGCAGCCAAAAGAGGGCATTAGATCCCATTACAGATGGTTGTGAGCTGCCATGTGGTTGCTGGGAATTGAACTCAGGACTTCTGGAAGAGCAGCCAGTGCTCTTAACTGCTGAGCCATCTCTCCAGCCGGCAGTAGTTTTCTTTAACCAGCTAGTTCCCCAATGACTGACAGAGAGAGTATGATTTATTTTTAAGCTGTAAGCATTAAGCTGGGCAGGTTCTGAGCTATTCTAATCTGAATACCTTTAAACCCCACGTAAAAGCCAGTTGCTTGCCAATCTGATGACTCCATGGGCAGCTTCTGCTCCATCAGTCTGTTCCCACAGCCACGTGCTCAGCGCCATCTTGCCTCATCGAGAGTCCTTTCTCCTCCACTCCTGCTGCTGCCCTGCTGCATCCTCCCTCTCTCCTCTCATCTCTTGCCCCCAAGCCCAGGAACCTAAAACTCTGCCCACCTCTCATCGACCCAGGCATAGGCTTCAGCATCTTTATTTAGCCAATCAGGGATAACTGGGGAACATTCCTTATCATCACATGGCTACAGGAGGTTGTTCAACATTCGTATGTAACAAAGCTCATGGCAGGGCCGTAACCAGATCTCAAGGCATTGAAATTAACATTTGAAAACACAGTTGGACCTTCCTGCAACATGGGTCTCACCAAACTGATCTTGAACTCTTAATCCTCTGGTCTCCACCTCCTAAGTGTGAGGATTCCAGGTGTGTATTAGCATGCCTAGATTTCATCATGGCTAACTCATCAAGGCAGGGCTCTTATAAATGAAACTATCTGCTACCTTAGACAATTAACTTCTTTCTGGATTTTCCTATCCACAATATTTAATCACCCATTCATCAGTTTCATCTAAGGCCAATTATAGAGATATAAACACTGTGGCAATGAATTAGACATGAAAAGCATACAGCAAAGCATAAAAGCAAGATCCAAACGGGATGTGGTGGCTCACTCCTTTAGTCCCAGTGTTAGGGAGGCAGAGGTAGGGGGATCTATAGGAGTCTGAGGCTAGCCTGGTCTACAAAGCAAGTTCCAAGACACCCAGGGCTACACAGAGAAACTGTCTCAAAACAACAACAACAACAAAACAAAACATAACAAAAAACAAAGAGCAAGATTCGTGTCAGGAAGTCTTTGTCTAGAAGCTAGCTCAGGGAATGGGGGTGGGGTTAGGGGAAGCATGCTGCTCAGTTGGTAAAGTGCTTGCCTAAGATGCAGAAAGCCCTGAGTTTAATCCTGCACACCCCATAAAATATGCATGGTGGTACACACATAGCCCCACCACTCTGGAGATCGAGGTAGTAGTACCAGAAATTGGAAGCCACACCAGATGCAATCCCAGCCCTTGAGAGACAAGCAAGCAGCTCTCCAATTTGAGGCCATCGCTGTTACACACAGTTCTAGACACACTTGGGGCACTCTACCAAAACGGTTTTTTTAAGCCTCAAGTCAGTGAGATGACTTAGCAGGCAAAAGCACTAGCAAAACTCACAGCAAAAAAAAGAGAACCAACTCCCAAAAGTTGTCCTCTGAGCACTACATACACACCCTCTGAAGCATGTGCATACCATTACTCAGACACACATAATACACATACAATGGTTTTCCTTTGTTTGGTTTTTATTTGGTTTGGGTTGGGTGCTGTTGTTGTTGTTGTTGTTGTGGGGGTTTGTTTTTTGTTTTTTGTTTGTTTGTTTGGGTTTCTTTTTGTTTTATTTTGTTTTGTTGGTTTTTCAAGACAGGGTTTCTCTGTGTAGCCTTGGATGTCCTGAACTTGCTTTGTAGACCAGGCTGGCCTCGAACTCAGAGATCTGCCTGCCTCTGCCTCCTGGGTGCTGGGATTAAAGCTGTGAGCTACCACCTCTAGCTGAATGATATTTTTTTTTTTGAAAAGGCAAAACGTTATTTCCAATGTGTCTCAGTACGTGTTTGCCTGCCTAGTGCATGTGACTTCTGGGGTTCAATGCCCAGTACCCCACCACACACACATACAAACATCCCTTTTCTTGAAAATCTAGAATTCTCTACCTTGTCCATCCCTCCCTCCAACCTAACCCCTGGGTTTTTAGCCTAGAATGAAATTCAGTTCGAGTGTGCTGAGCATTTGGACATGGCTCAGCAAGATGGTAGTGTTGGACACTACATTCTTCTACCCACTACCAAGGTTCATATTCTATATTTCTCACAGAAACCTGATTTAGCTCCTTCCCACTAGGGCCCCTCAGTTTAAGCTCCACGACAAAAATAGACATACTGTTTCCAACTAGAGTTAAAAAAAAAAATCAGCTTAGCAGAGTAAACAAGTTTCTATCAGTAAAATCCAGCTCTTGCAGCCATTATTTAATTGCTTTGGAGGCTGGCAAGTTGGCTCAGTAGGTAAAAGAACTGGCCACGAAAACATGACTAGCCGAGTTCAGTCCCAGAGTCCACTTAAAAATAAAAGAACTGACTTCAAAAAGCCGTCCTCTTATCTCCTACACACATGCACATGCCATTTTGAACGCACGTTCATTTGAAGTTGGACACAGTTCTTGTTCTGAAATGCAAGCACCTCAGGAGGATAACTGGCACCTGAACTTCCAGAACTCTGCTGCAGTGTGGCTGCGATGCAAAGAAAACACTAGCTGAGTGTTCTACACCTGGGGAGAAATGCAAACCAGGGAAAGGTATGGGTCAGCGTGACAGCTGAGAAATGTTAAGCCAGGAGTCTCTTCTGGATCAGCATTGGGTCCACACAGGCTATGGTTATCAAGTGAGATTTAAAAAGCATGGGGAAGCCAGGCGTGGTGGCGCGTGCCTTTAATCCCAGCACTCGGGAGGCAGAGGCAGGCAGATTGCTGTGAGTTCGAGGCCAGCCTGGTGAGTCCAAGACAGCCAAGGCTACACAGAGAGACCCTGTCTTGAAAAAACAAAAACAACAATAAAAAGCATGGGGAGAAATTGTTTTCTCTAACCAATTTGGTCTCTGGTAGGGTAAAAATTGAGATAAACACTTCTCTAGAAGCTAAAGTTCACCAAAATATTGACTTGATTTGTTTTGTTTTGTTTTTTGTTTTTTGTTTTTTTGAGACAGGGTTTCTCTGTGTAGCCTTGTCTGTCCTGGACTCGCTTTGTAGATCAGGCTGGCCTCGAACTCACAGAGATCTGCCTGCTTCTGTTTCCCGAGTGCTGGGATTAAAGGCGTGCACCACCACACAGGGCTGACATTTTAAGATTATGTCTTATTTTTGCCAGTGGGTGGTGGCACATGCCTTTAATGCTAGCATTTGGGAGGCAGAGTCAAGTGGATCACTGTGAGTTTGAGACCAGCCTAGTTTACTCAGCGAGCTCCAGTCCAGCCAGGACTACACAGAGACACCTTGTCTTGAAAAATAAACAACGAAATTATGTTTTATTTCTTGAGGGAGGTGTGTGCTGTGGTGTGAGTGTGAAGGTCAGAGGACAACTTGTGGGAGTTGTTTGTCCCCTTCCTGTGTGTGGGTTCTAGGGAGCAAACTCAGGTTGTCAGGGGCAGACGTCTTTACCTATGAGCACCACTGGCCTTAAGTGTTTGGTTTTTTTTTAAGTAAAATAGAAAGATTTTCAAAAGTATGTTACCAATTTTAGAAATTTCAAGAAACAGAGACTTTCAAAATTGTGTTACTAAAAATAGATCTGACCCTTGGTATTTGTCTAATGAATCCTCCAGAGTAGAAAAAAATTTCACCCACTGAGGATACAGTGGAGCTAATTCATCTGCGGTCTTTCATTTAATTGGTTAAACTCTTCCAGATGGAGAACATTTGAAGCAGAATAATGGTTCTGAGCCTTTGGAATTGTCAATAAGTACAACAATATGTTACAAGTAAAGTCTCCTTTGCCTTCACCTAGCAAACGAGGAAGTCGGCATTTGGTAATATCATTTTAGTTTGGCCACTGAGAAAGATCAGCTCTCATTTTATCCAGTTTTCAGCAAGCATATATCTGGTGCTCACTCTTCCCCCTGGATAAAATCAGGCCGACCCTTCCCTCACAGACTTTCAGAATGTCCCGGAGGTCACTGTGCGTGCATGGCGTGTGGTGGAGGCTGGGTCAGCGGGGTAAATGGAGCAGCTGAAGAAGGAGCTACATTCATAAAGCCCTGAGCAGGGGACTTCAGTCAGAGGGGCACGTGGGCCCTCCAGCTGTCAAGTCAAGCTTTGCAAAGACGTTTACCAGGCAGGAGCGAGTAAGAACTCTAGACACAGAAAATGGTACTTACAAATATAGTACCATGTATTTAGACAAAAGCTAGTGATTTGGTGTGGCTACAGAGTGATGTGAGCGTGGAATGTGGCAGAAGGTGGTGAGGCCGCAAAGATAGGATGTGGGTTCATATGGGGGGACCCTGAAAGCCAGTAGGCTTAAGTTTGATCCTTTATCACTTGGTCGTGTTTGAGAGAGATGACATAAGCCATAGTAGTAGAGGTTGTGTGGAGGGAGAAAGAGAACAAGGCGGTGAAGGTGAAGAGCCTTATTTGGTCCAAGCACCAACTTAGATCCTCGGCCTCCTTTAATCCTACACTGTTCCCACCGGCTCCATAGCATTGTCTTTGTTTTCAGAGGAGGAAACTCATACTGGTTGTGTAGTTGTCCCCAGATCATACAGCTCATAACAGACAGGGCTGAGATTAGAAACTAAAGTTCTAAAGATCTTGTTAGAGAATAAAAAGACCACTGAGCTCGTGTAAATTACTACCAGGAAGCACACAGTGGAAACATGGAGAGAGTTAGTGAGCGATCAAGGAAAGAAGAGCGGCGGCGCACAAAAGGATATTTACAGCGAGGGAGCCGCAACACAGGAAGTGGAGAGATAATCATAGAAAACCACAACACGTGTTTTTAAATGCAACGTCCCAAGGAAGAGAGAGCCAGGATAAGGCTCAGCCGCTCACACAGGCATCCTTAGCATTTGGCATCACTCTTCGTCCTCTCTCTCTCTCTCTCTCTCTCTCTCTCTCTCTCTCTTAAACTTTAAACAATTTGTTGAGAGTAACAAAGATCCAGCTCATGGTCCTGCAACTTTAATGGTCTAATCAGAGACAAATGGGGCCAGTTTCCTAGAAACTGCAGAATCCTGAGGACCACATCCACGCTGCCCCACACCACTGATGTCGGTCCCTTCACAGGTAGTCCAATGAGATGGCTCAACGGTTAAAAACATTTAAATAAATAAATAAATAAATAAACCACTTGTGCAAGCCTGAGAAAGTGAGTTAAATCCCCAGAAACCAAGGTAGAAGGAGAAACTGACCCCTGGAAGTTGTCCTTCACCCTCCACACGTGCTCACACACACAGAAGCATGATGGTCAGGTATGATGGGGAAAGCCTGTAATCCTAATATCCCAGAGGTGACTCAAGGCTAGCCTAGGGTGTCCATAGTGAGCCTGACTCATGGTGGGGAGAAAAGAAAGACAAAGTTATATTTTGAGAGGGTATGCGGATAGTTTTATGGCAATTTGACACGGGCTAAAGTCATCTGGGAAGAGGGAACCTCAATTTAAAAAAAGAAAATACCAACAATTAAGATCCGGCTGTAGGCAGCTGGGCAGAGTAGTTCACACCTGTAAGCCCAGCACTTGGGAGGCAGAGACAAGCAAATTTCTGTGAGTTTGAAGCTAGCTTTGTCTACACGGTGATTTCCGGGACAATTAGAGCAAAATAGTGAATCCTGTCTCAAAAAACAAAAACAAACAAACAAAGATCTGCCTATTGGCAATCCTGTAGGGCATTTAATTAGTGATTGACGGGAGAGGACGCAGCCCATTGTGGGTGGTGCCACCCCTGAGCTGGTGGTCCTGCAGTCTATAGGAAAGCAGCGTGAGCAAGCCAGTAAGCAGTAGGCCTCCCCGGCCTCTGCATCAGCTCCTGCCCTGTTTGAGTTCCTGTAGCACAAGCCAACTAAACCCTCTCCTCCCCAAGCTGCTTTGGTCACGGTGTTTCACCACAGCAACAGCAACCCTAACTAGGACAGGGAGCTTGTTTGTTTTAGGAGACAACGTGTTGCTGTTTACATAGCTCCAGTTGGCCTAGAACTCATGATTTAGACCAGGCTTGCCTCAACTCATAGAGATCTGCCTGCCTTTGCCTCCTTAGTTCTGGGATTAAAGTGTGTCGCTACATCAGACTAAAGTATGCATTTTAGTCAATAGTACGTTAGCACTGGTTCATTAGTTATGTCAATTGCTAATATAACCTGTTAGCCACCGGAAATTAAAGGTTTATTGACAGAACAAACACTGCATGCCTGTGATTGTTTCCTTGGAATAAAACACCTGAGAGTGAAATGGCTTAGTCAAACAATGGAAACGTTTTTCTCCTCCAGAGAACATTCGTTTTAAGGTATTATTGTGACGAGATGAAAGGGAGTGTGTGTGTCTCCATTAGTTTATGTGTGCTACATATATGCAGGAGCCCAAGGAGGCCAGAGAGGGCGTTGGATCCCCTGGAGCTGGAGTCGCAGTTCTGAGCTGCCGTGTGGGTACTGGGAACCAAACCTAGGTCCTCTGCAAGACAACAAGTGGCTTAGCATCTGAGCCATCTCTCCAGCCTTGGTTTTTAAATATATTTAAAGAATGAGTTTAGCTCCTGGCATGGTGGCGCACACCTGTAATCCCAGCACTCTAGAAGGCAGAGGCAGGCAGATCGCTGTGATCTCGAGGCCAGCTGGTCTACAAAGCAAGTCCAGCACAGCCAAAATTACACAAAGAAACCCCGTCTCAAAAAAAAAAAAAAAAAAAAAAAAGGTTCAGACCCAACTAAGAATTGTATGACTAAATAAATGGGCAAGGTCATAGAGCCTTTCTGAGTTACTGAACTCACAGGTAGGCATAGTGGTGCATGCCTGTATTCCAATATTCTGGAAGCAGAAGTGATGGATCAGGAATTCAAGGTCATCTTAAGCTCATAACAACTTTGAGATCAGCCTGGGCTACATAAGACTTTGTCTCAAAAAAAAACAAAACAAAACAAAACTTTTTTTTTCAGAATTTCAGCACCAGCCTCCTCGACCTCCTGTTCTTCTCACAAGGGTCTTGGAGAAATGAAATAGTTGGTGTGGAAAGCTTCAGACATGAATGTCACCCGAGAATGAGAACAAAGGGAGCATTTTTCTACTAAATAGTCTGTCTTAGCCTAAGAAAGTTCATTTCCTTGCCTGTATGGTCGCTAGACAAGGAAAATCCCAGACTTGGCATCAGCAAGGAAGACAAGGGCAACAGAAAGGAAGTGAGAGAATTGTTAGACTTCTTGGCTAGGTTTCAGAAACAAATACTTGCAGTGCCTGGTATTGTCAGGCCAGCATCAAGCAAGCCCAAGAAGACAGACAAGGAACATTACGGTTACAGACTTGGCTCCGCACACCGTTACTCAGGAGAAATTGGTGCGTAAGCAGGGTCCTGGAAGGTGCGAGAGAAACATAACAATCATTGGGTGTGGACCTCTGACTGCCTGTGGTTCTGCCAGGCCTGAAATTGCAGTCACATATTTCAACTTATTTAATTTCCAAACATTCTTACAGGAGTGACAAAGGCTAGCTAAAACAAGATGAGAAGCCTGGGATTTAGGAAAGCTTTGGCCTTTGACCTCTAGCTTGAGCCTCTTATCAAAGTACCAACCTGCTCAGGCCAATGAGCATGAGGCTTCGCTGGATGAGAAAGCAACTTATTTTATTTGCCTGGTGACTCTTTTGGCACCTGCATAGAAATGAAACTTGGTGGGTAAAATAAGGAAGGAATAACATTTCTAAAAGTTCTATTTTTGATTTGAACTTTTTCACCCTTTTGAAAGAATGAGCAGAAGGGGTTTGGGGGGGATGGGGTGGTTTTAGTTTTCCAAGACAGGGTTTCTCTGTGTAGCCCTGGAACTCACTCTGTAGATAAGACTGGCCTCAAACTCAGAGAGATCTGCCTTCCTCTGCCTCCAAAGGTCTGGGATTAAATGCATGTCCCACCACAACCAGGTGAGCAGAAGAGGTTAAAGAACTTTCCAGAGCAAATGAGAAGAGAAAATCACTAAACAGATTGGGAAATATCTCCACTGATATTTATTGCCATCACTATTTTGCAGCGCAAAGAGCACAGGTGTGACATGTTGGCACAGCGGCAAACAGTTGACAGCCCTGAAAGGGCAAAGTTAGGACACATGGGAGCTCTCCTCTCCTTTAATCCCAGCACTAAGGAAGCAGAGGAAGGCAGGTCTCAAGGCCAGCCTGGCCTACATAGGAAGTCCCACGTCAGTCAGAGCTACACAGTGAGACCCTGTCTCAAAGAAGAAAGAAAGAACAGTATAGAATGAAAAGTGACCATTTATGAGTATTTTGTTTTTTTTGAGAGAGGATCTCACTATGTAGCCTCAAACTCATGACCCTCCTCCTGCCTCTGTCTGAGTGCTGGGATTACACTGTGCATACAGCTACCGCACAACTATTGCTGTACATTGCTTGCAATAAAAAGTATTGTTAGAATCACTTTGGGCTAATAACAATATGTGTGCATGACTCTGTGTGTGTCTGTGTGTGTGTGTGTGTTGTGTGTGAGAGAGAGAGAGAGAGAGAGATCTTTGTGATTGTAAATAAAAGCCAACTATTAAATGGGTTTTAATTTTTTTCTCTTTAGGCTGCTCTTTTCTTTCTTTAATCTTTATTTTATTTTTTATGTATGTGAGTGTTTTGCCTGCATGTATGCCCTTGGAAGTTAGAAGAGGATGTCAAATCCCCTAGACTTACCAGTGGTTGTGAGCCACTGAACTGGTGCTAGGAATTGAACTTGGGTATTATGATTAACTGCAGAGCTATCTCTCCAGGCCAGAATGAACTTTATTCTTCGTTGGTTGCTTGGTTGGTTGACACAAGATCTCACTTTATAGCCCTAGATAGCCTGAGTCTTGCTATGTGGACCATATTTGTCTCAAACTCACAAAGATCTACTGTCCTCTGCCCCCCCAAATACTGGGATTAAAGGGGGAACCACCTTTTCCCAGATGAATTGTTGTTCTTTGTGTGAGTGTGATTGGGTGGGGAGTGTGTTTAAGTGTGTGTTTTGTGTGAATGTGTGATTGAGTGTGTGTGTATATGTGTGTGCAAGTGTGTGTGTGTGAGTGTGTAAGTGTCAAAATGAATGTGTGGGTGTGAGAGGACACCTTTCAGGAGTTGGTTCTCACCTTCCACCACGAATTCCTAAGGTCACACTCAGGTCCTCTACCCCGCACTGCAAGCATCTCCACCCACTGAGTTACCTCCCTGGTCGCTTTTATGTTCTTCTTTGATTAATGTTAGTCCTAGTTTAATAACAGCTTAACTAATGCCGTTAAGACCCCTACACATCTAGCTTCTTATTCATTTGTTTATTTATTGATTTAGTTAGTTTGTTATGATTTTTCAAGACAGGGTTCTTCTGTGTAGTCCTGGATGTCCTTGAACTTGCTTTGTAGACCAAGCTGGCCTCGAACTCAGAGATCCAGCTGCCTCTGCCTCCCAAGTGCTGGGATTAAAGGTGTACTACCACTGCCTGGCTCACATTTTGCTTCTTGTTGGTGCTTTCAACTCCACCCGTAAGTGCAACTCTCAAAAATGGATGAGAAATGCATTACACTCAACTGATAAATCCTATCTGACTCCCTCATACTGACACTCAAAGGGAAAAGGCTCCCAAAAACACACTAGAAGACAGACAAGGGTAGGAAGAGCTAAAAGGCTTCACTGGTAAAGACTGTGTGTGTGTGTGTGTGTGTGTGTGTGTGTGTGTGTGTGTGTGTGTGTGTGTGTGTCACCAGTCCCTCTAGGAAAGGCAATTGATTATGCTTTTATATGTCATCACTACATTAGTGTTGGGTCATTTCCAGATACACCTGAGCTGGTTTTGATAGGCAAAACCATCTCAGGAAACTAAAAAAAAACAAAACAAAACAAAAAAAAAACCTTTCCTTATTTTGTGGACTTACATTACCACATTTAAAACAAAACAAAACAAACAAACAAAACCAGGCTCTTAGCCCAGCATGGTGGTACCCACCTTTAAGCCCAGCACTCAGAGGCAGATGCAGGCAGATCACTGTGAGTTTGAGGCCAGCCTGGTCTACAAAGCGAATCTAGGACAGCCAGGACTACACAGAGAGACCCTGCCTCGAAAAACCAAAACCAAAAAAAAAAAAAAAAAAAAAACAACCCGGGTCTTACTGTATAGACTTAGCTATCCTGCGACTCATTATGTAGACCAGGCTAACCTTCAACTCAGAGAGATCTGCCTGTCTCTGCCTCCCAAGTGCTGGGACAAAGTTATATGCTACCATATCCAAACTATATGAACTGCCTTTCTAAATATATTCATGTAACATTCCAATATTCATCCCTTGGACCCCCTCCAACTTTCAGAAGTTCTTTTCCCACTTTTCTTCCTTAATAAATTCATGGTCACTCTCCTTACTCTAAAAAAATATAAAATAACATAATATTAATTAATCATGGAACAGAGCGCAACATGTTAAAATTTATGGAAAATACTAAACGAAAAGTGAAAAAGTCAAGACAAAAACACAAAAACAGAAGTGAGAGCAGTGACATACTTCACTTCTCTCACAATTTCTCTTTTTAAATGAAGTTCCTCTTGCAGGGTTATGCGCTAGAGGTTTCCTGGGGAGAACTGAAAAACTCTAGATTGTGTCAGAGCAATTAGTACGCACCTTCGATGCCAGCCTCACTGCTCTAAGACTCCACTTTCTAGAGACCTCTACTCTCCTTAAACAGTGTTCAGGCCGGGTGTAGTGGTGCATGCCTTTAATCCCAGCACTCAGGAGGCAGAGGCAGGTAGATAGCTGTGAGTTCGAGGACAGCCTGGTCTACAAAGTGAGTTCAGGACAGCCAAGGCTACACAAAGAAACTCCGTCTTGAACACCCCCCCCCCAAAAAAAACCCATAATGTTCTGCCAGAGCTAGGCATGGTGGCACACGCAATCACTCTGAGTTTGAGGCCAGCCTGGTCTACAGGACAGCTAAGGCTACATAGAGAAACCCTGCCTTGGAAAAAAAAAAAAGAGAGAGAGAGAGAGAGACTGGAGAGATGGCTCTTCTAGAAATCCTAAATTTAATCCCAGTACCCACATGGTGGCTCACAACCATCTATACTGGGATCTGATGCCCTCTTCTGGCCTGCAGGTGTGAGCACTCATACATAAAATTAATTAAATTAAAACAAAACAAGCAGGTGTGGTGGCACATGCCTTTAATCCTAGTACTTGGGAGGCAGCGGTAGGTGGATCTCTGTGAGTTCAAGGCCAGCCTGGTCTAGAAATCAAGTCTAGGACAACCAGGGCTGTTACACAGAGAAACTCTGTCTCAAAAAATAAACAAATAAATAAACAAAAACCAAAAGAAAAAGCCTCTGAGGCATGAAACAACAAAAGAAAGGAAGGAAGGAAGGAAGGAAAAAGAAAGACAAGATATCTGGCTGCATAGCCTATTTGGGGGAAATCATTATAACCCACTGCCCAACACACAGGAAGGCATACAATTACAACTGAAAGAGTAATTATAGGATAAATCAATATGCTTCCAGGAACTTGAAGTTTAGTTATTATGATTAATAGATATACGCCAATATTTAAAAATCTAAAGAAATAGAAAAATAATAAGCCTTTTGCACTGTGGCTAGACTTTAAGTCATTGTTACTATAACTAATTATTGAAAGTCACTGGCCAAACGATAGGAAACCACGTTCCTAGAACCCTGAACCTAGAACCTGAATTACTTTACTTATTACAAAATAAAGCAAATTAGAGAGAGTGCTCACCGTGAAATAACATTAATTTCCGTTAAAAGAATAGTCACCTAAAAACATCCACTAAGGTTTAGGTGATGTAAAGTGTTGAACAAAGTAGTTTAAAGTATATGCATGAAAATGTCATATGGAGCCAGTTCTGCTGGTGCATGCCTATAGTCCCAGCACCCAGGGAGGCAGGTGGCTTGCTGTGTGTTGCTGCTAATTTAAAGGTATGGTCTAATGTTTATTATTAGCCCTATAATAATTATGACAGTAGTTCCTAACCTGCTATCAATCAATAAAAGGCCACACACCTGTTGTATTTTAGACCGGCCTTGGTTCACCTGGGTCAGGGCAGATATTAATTCCTAAGCTACCTTCCATCATCTCCCTGCCCCGTCCCATGCCATCTGCTTCTGATCATTTCTTTTGAGCTACCTCCCATCCATCATCCCAAGTACTTGCTAATGTTCTTCATCTGGGCCAAATCCTCCACCCACGCCAGCCATGTGCTTCTTACTCCACTTCACCCATGGTGACAGCCTCCTTCTTTCTCCTCTTCCTCTGCTGTCTCTCTTTCCCAAGATCCTCTTCCTCCCCAAGCCCGAGAACCTTAGCCACAAATACTCCAAGTGCCTCGGCTTTTTTGTTTGTTTTGTTTTGTTTTTTTGAGACAGGGTTTCTCTGTGTATCCTTGGCTGTCCTGGACTTGCTTTGTAGACCAGGCTGGCCCCGAACTCACAGAGATCCGCCTGCCTCTGCCTTCCAAGTGCTGGGACTAAAGGCGTGCGCCACCACGTCTTGTGTGTCAGCTTTTTTTTTAAAGATGCATTTTTTATTATGTATATAGTCTGCTTGTACCCCTGCAGGCCAGAAGAGGGCATCAGATTACATTACAGATGGTTGTGAGCCACCAGGTGGTTGCTGGGAATTGAACTCGGAACCTCTGGAACAGCAGTCAGTGCCCTTAACAGCTGAGCCATCTCCCCAGCTTCTTATTCCTGGTCAAGCAGGAATAGGCTTTTAGGCCAGTATGTATCTCCATCATATACTCCCAGCGCCCTCTTTTATCCCCATCCTGGTGCACCCTTCCCTCTTGCCAACAAGTTCCTCCCATACGTTCATGGCTTTTCTGCATGCGTCACCCACTGAGTTTGATTAGGGTTGCTTCAATGAGCATGAGGAATAGGGTTATTTACAGGATCACGGCAACTAGCCAGTAACTACAGCACTGAGGAAAATTACTCCAGCCTCCCAGTAGCCACTAACTCTACCTACAGTTTCTCAGGGAAGGGTAGGGCTTCATGAGCCCACCCATGATGGAATATTGAAAGGCCCTCTCTCTCTCTCTCTCTCTCTCTCTCTCTCTCTCTCGCTCTCTCTCTCTCACACACACACACACACACACACACACACACACACACACACACAGAACCTTGTGTAACCTTGGCTGTCCTGGAACTCAGAGATCTGCCCAAGAGCTGGGATTAAGAGCATGTGCCACTACTGCCCAGGTGACAGGCCGTCTTTTGTGTGGTAACCACAGATATTATGATTTCATGAGAGCATCCACCACAATGTGTGTCCAGGAGGCAGTGTTTTTCCAGCACTCCTCCAAATTCTTTATCTCTTACATTCTTTCTGCCCTGATAGATATTTTGAATATGTGGTGAAAATGACACTAAAGTCAGGTTCCCCAAAACATATCCCACTTAGTATGTAGAGCAGGCTGGCCTTGAACTCACAGAAATCTACCAGCATCTGCCTCCTGAGTGCTGAGTTAAAAATGTGCATCACCACAGCCACCAAGTATTCTTTTTTTTTTTTTTAAGATGTATTTATTTATTATGTATACAATGTTCTGCCTGCATGTATGCCTGCACACCAGAAGAGGGCATCAGATCACATTATAGATGGTTGTGAGCCACCATGTGGTGGCTGGGAATTGAACTCAGGACCTCTGGAAGAGCAGACAGTGCTCTTAACCTTGGCAGCATCTCTCCAGCCCACAGATATCCTTTTTAAAGAGATTTTTAAAAATTAAAATTGTGTGTGTGTGCGTGTGTGTGTGTGTTGTGGGGCTCATAGACCATGCCTCCAGGGGAATTGGCACAGAACTGCTAAGATGAAGTATGTTCAAACCCCAGAAATCTCACGTTTGAGACTTAAGATCTCATCCTGAGAAAGTGTGGGACAAAGCTCTCTCAATGTTTTCTGTGTGCCTGCCTCAGGAGCACATGACACAGCCTCAAGGTTACAGGTGGACAGTCAAAGTTACAGGTCAGTCACACAAGCTTGTTTCCTGTTATCCTTCCCCATGCAAATACAGCACTGTGAGCATCCTAGTCCCAGGCAATGATATACAGTCATCATTAAACCTCCCCCACTGCCCAAGGTTTATAAGTCCCTGTTTCACTTGAAATAAACAGGCAAGCAGCCAGGCATGGTGGTGCGCACCTTTAATCCCAGCACTCAGGAGGCAGAGGCAGGTAGATAACTGTGAGTTGGAGGCCAGCCTGGTCTACAAAGTGATCCAGGACACACTACACAGAGAAATCCTGTCTCAAAAAAACAAAAAAACAAACAAAAAAAGAAAGAAAGAAAGAAAGAAAAGAAAAGAAATGAGCAAGCACCATCTATTTTTGCAGTGACCATCTGAGACTCACCTTTTATTCTGGGGAAAGAAGGCCTCCCCTCTGTGGAAGGACTGCAGGCTTTGTCCCAGGTGAAAGCAGTCTTGGTGGGCTTTGTCCCTTGGAAACACCACGGATACCCCACTGAGACTGACATTGTGATAGACTGGAGGGAGCATCCTGGGTCTGAAATTCAGGAAGGAGGGGGGAGTGACGGGGACTCTGGCCAGGCTATTATGTTTCTAATCAAACATCGATGGGGGGGGGGGGCAGGGAGGGATCCTGACCAAGACCAGCCATTGCACGCCAGAAAGAGAGACAGACAGACAGACAGACAGACATAGACACAGACAGACAGGCAAACATATATAGTTTATAAAAAAAGAACTAATTGGATCCTTCCAAGTATTGTAAAGAGGTCACCAATCTCAGGGGCACCCACCTTCTTCACTGATGCAAATAAATCGGGTATGGCTGGTTATAAGTCTGATAAAAATGACTAAGGTGATTAAAAGCCCATTTACATCAGTTCAAAAATCAGAATTATGTGCAATTCTTATGGTATTGTTAGATTTTCCTGAATCTCTTACTATAATTACTGACTCTCAATATGCTGAAAGAATTGTTTTGCATATAGAAACTGCTGAATTTACTCCTGATAACTCAGAATTAACTACATTATTTATAGAACTGCAATAGGTCATCAGAAGCAGAAACTATCCCTTGTATATTACTCATATTCGATCCCATACAGGTTTACCAGATCCATTGGCACAAGGAAATGAAGAGATTGACAAATTATTGATAGGTAATGTATTCGAAGCCTCAAATTTTCATGAAAAACATCGTTAATGGTAAAGGGTTAAAGAAAAGATTCCCTATCACTTGGCAACAAGCCAGAGAAATAATAAGTGTCCTATGTGTTCCTTAGTTAGTCAAATACCATTACCTGCTGGAATTAACCCTAGAGGAACCAAAAGGAATGAAATTTGGCAGATGGATGTGTTTCATTTTGCAGAATTTGGAAAGATGAGGTATGTGCATCATACCATCGATACATATTCAGGTTTTCAATGGGCAACTGCCTTAAGTTCTGAAAGGGCTGTGTGATTACTCATTTACTGGAAATAAAGCCAATTATGGGAATATCTACACAAATTAAGACTGACAATGTCTCTGCATATGTGTCCCTTAAGATGAAAAACTTCTTTATGTATTATAATATAAAACATGTTACTGGTATACCTCACAACTCCATAGGACAAGCAGTTGTGGAAAGAGCTAATCGTACCTTAAAAGAAATGCTTATTAAATAAAAGGGAAGAGTAAAGACACCCAGGGAGTGATTAAATAATGCTTTGTGGACTCTAAATTTTCTTAATGTTAATGATGAAGGGACGTCAGCTGCAGAGAGAGATTGGGTGACAGAAAAAACTGAGGAGCTGGGACAACCAATATTCTACAAAGATTTGTCGAATATGAAATGGAAACCTACAATAGTTTTGAGATGGGGTTGTGGGTATGCGTATGTTTCTACAGGGAGTGAAAAAACTATGGTTACCAACAAAACTTATAAAGATTAGATCTGACCATTTGGCAAATGAATCTTAAGAGCTATCTGGTTCTTACAACTTGACATTGTTTTATACAGCTTGGAGAACTAATGCCCTCTTCTGGCCTGTTGGTGTACATGCAGGCAGAGCCTTGTGTCATTTGCAAAAAACACAACAATGAAGAAGACAAAGCAGGCACCCCGAGTGATTTAACCCCAAAAGAATGCCTCTGGCACTACAAGCAAGGTGCCTCAACTGTTGTTTCCTTGAAAAATTATAAATACACTAAAATACCTATCCTAATTATTTCAAAAGTTTGCTTACTTTCAGAGCAAAAAACGGGACAATAATGAAGAAATTGCATGCATATTAACAATAAAAGGGCTAGCCAAAAGGATTGACCCCAAAAAGACTGGACAAAAACAGATACAGCTAGCTTTTCCAGCACTTGGCCAATATATTATTTTTCTAGGGTACCCAAAAGATGTTTTTCTCCTAAACAGCATAAAGTAATTTTGAGAAAATTTACTCAAAACACTCACCAGTTGGTGGGGTGAGTGTTTCTGGTGGGTTACCAATATTCATTTTTGCCTAAGGGGGTTAGCTATAAATTAATAAAAGTTTCATTTAGGGATTTCTTTCTTCTATCTTTCTGTCTCTCTAATCTTTCTATCCCATCTAATATTAAAGAAAAGGGGGGAGGAAGGGAGGATATAGGCTTATAAAACAAAAGGTAGATTATTGAATCTACTAGCTTCAAAAATCTTACATTGGTATTGTAGATTGATGAAAATTTAAGACTTTTGATTGATGGAAATGTAAGACTATTTTATTCAACTTTTGCTTCACATTGATAAAAACTTAAATGGTATATTGTTATTTTTTGCCTTATGCATTGTGTTATATGTTGATAAAATATTATATATTGTATGTTAGTAGAAACTTAAGATCATTTTGTTGAATGTTTAATGTATAATTCATGTGCCACTCCTTCAAAAAGGTAATGTCTTATGAAAACTAACTATTAATAACCTATTCAGGAAGATCAGAGATAAAAGTTGGTATTTAGTTACCTACAAATCTTACTAGATACTAATTTACTTGGTCATACAGCTGGTTTGTTTAGTTTGGGATCCTGACAGGGACAGGACATTGCATGCCCAAGAGAGATGCAGGCAGAGAGGAGAGGAGAAGGCTGCAGTTTTTGGAGCAGGATCTCATGTGGATTTGGGAAGACAACCAGCTTACAGGCTCGACCAGCATGCAGGCCAGAGACACCTGGGGATCCGTCCCGTGGAACAGATCCCGGAAGGTTTACTCTTGTTTCCCTTTAACCCTTTTCCCCTCTTGTACAGGATAGTTGGATTGTATAATAAAGTCTAATTACTAAGAAACCGAGCCAACACCCCTCCTTCTGGATCCCCAGGTGCTGTGAGGCAGATGCCCCATTTGTCATGGCCAGCTTGGACCTCTCAAAGCCCCCAGCTCTTGACACTTGGATCAGCCCTGGAACCTGTGTTCTAGTGTTTACTAGACTAGACGCAGGTGTTTGCCCACACAGCAGTTTAACCAAAGGGATGTAACACTTTGGAGTCATCACCAGCTTAGGAACTCTGAGTTTTCACTGCCATCTGATACCAACAATCTCATTCTAAAGAGCTAATTGTAACATGGTGGGGAAACTCTTTTCTACATCTTCAGTGAGATTGGACGTCATCACACAGATTGGGCGTTGTCACACAGCCCTTGCTCTAGCTGTTCCTGAGGAAAGTGGAACCTGGGAGTCTGAGATTCATCCATTTCTACCCAGAAGCCAGACATGCTCTGACTGTCCTGCAAAAGAAGTGTGCACTTCGAGTGTGACACATGGTGGCAGCTCAGCAGCAGGAAATATGAAACCGTGTGTGTGTGTGTGTGTGTGTGTGTGTGTGTGTGTGTGTGTGTGTACACGCACACATGCACACTTTTGGATGTAGGTACTGAGAACTGAACTCTGGTCCTAGGAAAGAGCAACAAGCTCTCCTAACCATCAAGCCATCTCTCCCACACCAAAGAAATTATTCTAAAAAGAGATAAAAGCGTGTGAGTCACAGGCTGTGTGTACTTACTTGGAAGTGGGTTTTGAATCAGAGGGTGGGGTAGATGCTTGCCTCAGGTCTAGTCAGCATCTATCCCTCAGGGTGGACTCAGTTCAGAACCTCAAAACTAAGGGGGCTGGTGAAAATCTAGCCCTGACTAACTACAACACCACTTACCTTAAGAGTGTTAGTACTAGGAGAGATTGTGAAGATTGGTGAAATAACACTATCTTCTGAGGGCTGGAGAGATAGCTTAGTGATTAAGAGCACTGGCTACTGTTCCAGAGAACCCAGGTTCAATTCCCAGCACCCACATGGCAGTTCAACACTGTCTGTAAATCTGTTGTTGTTCTAACACCTTCACACGGGTACACATGCAGGCAAAACATCAATGCTCATAAAATAAAAATTAACAAAACAAGAAAACACTCTCCTCTGAGAAACAAGGCCCAGATATGTTTCATGATTTGCCAAAAGGCAAAAAGCTAGCTGAGAGAGACCTAGAACTTGATCCCAAGTCTTCTAATACTTAGCTGATACTGTCCGATATTTCATCCTCAAGTTTGGAACTTAGCCCTTCTTCTGCATGCTTCCCCTTCCCAAATTCTTTCTACCTCTTGATTTTCAGCTGAGAGCCTTTCCTTACAATGTGGTGTGTGTATGTGCACGTGCGTGCGTGCGTGCGTGCGCACGTGTGTGTGTGTGTGTGTGTGTGTGTGTGTGTGTGTGTTGTCCCTCTTTTAAAGTCTCTGAGGCCTCCGAGATTTGCACACAGGAAGAAGCACATAAAGTGTTTGCAGAACAGCATTGCTAGGAGAGTAGAGAAAGCAGGATTAGCCAGAGAGGGGGGGTGGGGGCTGAGGGGATAAGCCTAATCGGGGCTCGGTTTTGGTGAAGAGAAATGACAACATGGCATTTGTGTATTTAGAGGAATAACTTGGGAAAAACAGAAAAATTAAAGGTGCTAAAACAACCGTTTGACCTAAGGTAGAAGTACGAAGAGTATCTCTCTGTAAGCTCAGAGGCAGTTCAACATACAGAAACAGAAGCATTACAGTGCAAATGCTGGTAGTGGGAAGCACGGCTGCAGGGCAAGCCGTCTATTTTGGAGGGGTGGTCAAGACAGGGTTTCTTTTTTGTGTAGCCCTGGGTGTCCTGAAACTTGCTCTGTAGATCAGGCCGGCCTTGACCTCAGAAACCCGCCTGCCTCTGCCACCTGGAATTAAAGTTGTGAGTCACCACGGCCCCGCACAAGTGTGTGTGTAGGTGTGGTCTGCAAGTACATATGTCTTTTTGCATGAGCACATGCAAGTGGAGGCCAAAAGTTGAGTGTCTTTCTGGATCCCTCTCCGCCTTATGCAGAGGCAGGGGCTCTTATCTAAAATCAGAGCTCACTCATTCAGCTAGTCTGGCATTTCCGTGGGTGCTGGGGACCCAAACTCATGCTTACATAGCAAGCCTTTTTACTTGCCAAACTGTTTTGGGTTTTTTTGTTTGTTTGTTTTGTTTTTTTGTTTTTTTGTTTTTTTGTTTTTGAGACAGGGTCTTAGCCATGGCTGTCCAGAAATTTAGATTCACCTGCCTCTGCCTCTCAAGTGCTGGGATTAAAGGGGTAGGCCTTGATCCTGACATAAATTGGGAGGATGACCTAGAACTCCTGATCCATTTGCTTCCAAAAGCTGTCGTGTACTACTGCGCCCACCCAGCTTGACTGCTTTAATTTTCAAAGTAAGCTAAAAGTGAGAATGAGAAAGGTGTGGGTAGTTACATTTACAAAATAAGGCACGAAGGCAAGAAATGGACAAGGGAAATGTGATTGCCGGGACAGAATTATGGAACTGCACAATCTGATGGAGTTGCCAAGGGACATGTTCGGCTCTAAGCTTGGACTGAAGTTGTAGGTAGTTTTATTTACTCGGTCACTCAGAGCGTCTCACTACGTAGCCCCAGCTGGTTTCGAATGAGCAATCCACCTGCCTCAATCTCCAGAATGTTAAGAAATTACAGAGGGGGAAAACAAAACAAAAAAATTCCTTGCACGTTTGCAAATGGAATGGCATTTCTGGTAACCTCAGGAGGTTGCAGCATTGTTCAATTCAACACATCCAACCTGGGTCGGTCACAATGGCACCTGCCGGTAATTCTAGTGCTAAAAAGGGAGCTGCCATCTCAAAACAAGTATTAGTTATGTGGGTGTGTAAAAAAGTCTCGCAAAAATGCCAACACAAGGGCTGCAGAGGTGGCTCAGAGGTTTTAAGAACATTGCCTGCTCTTCCAAAGGTCCTGAGTTCAAGTCCCAGCAACCACATGGTGGCTCACAACCATCTACAATGAGATCTGGTGCCCTCTTCTGTAGCGCAGTTGTATATGGAGGAAAAACACTGTATACATAATAAATAAATATTTTTTTTAAATGCCAATACTAAAGACCCTATTTCCATTCAATCTTCCTCCCTGTTTTGCTGAACTTGATAAAGAGGCTGGGTGACAACTTACACACCAACCTGACGGAGAGGAAGGTGACCCGCACTGAGAGTAGCCCTGGCTGAGGATACTGGTCCCTCAGGCCTCTTCTCCACCGCCTGTCCCCGCCAGCTTTTCAAAATGGAATCACATACAGCCCCGCCCCTTGCTCGAGGCCACCGGGAAAGGGCGCCGCCGCCGCTGGCCACTCCGAGGTGCCCGCG
This sequence comes from Acomys minous, assembly GCF_964271855.1. NCBI lineage: Eukaryota > Metazoa > Chordata > Mammalia > Rodentia > Muridae > Acomys > Acomys minous. Next base: position 55,717,551 of record NC_140485.1, on the reverse strand, counting down.
CGTCGAAGCGTCTTCCTCCCTCATCAGCCTCATGCTCGCGGTGAAAGCCCGCGGCTGACCGTCAGACCTGCGCTCTTCAGCCAGCCAAAGCTGACCAGACCCGGTGCACCCATAGCCCTGCGCCACACCCCCGGAAGTGACGACAACAACGCGACCCGCCCTTGTCCCGTCGGGCCTCGCGGCAACGGCGGGAAGATGGCGGCGGCGGGATCCCTGGAACGGAGCTTCGTGGAGCTGAGCGGAGCTGAACGCGAAAGGCCCAGACACTTTCGGGAATTCACAGCCTGCGTCATTGGTACGGAAAGGGCTTGGGGGAACGGGAGCCATTGTTTTCTTCTCTGGCTCTTCACTTAGGCCGTTGGTCTCCGCCGTGGTTTATCCAAGTCCACATGCCTAAAGCCTGGGCATCACAGCCTCGTTTTTGCCTGACTTCTTTCTCCTTTGCCTACTTCCTTTTGTATGCACTGTCAGTCCCTTGCACTCTTCTTCCTCAGCACGCTTCAGTGCCTGTCATGCCCCGACAACCACGAGTGCAAACCGACCACGTTCATTTTGCAGGGACTGCAAACGCTGTGTTTGGATCGGTGAAATACAGTGAGAGTGCGGGAGGCTTCTATTATGTGGAAAGTGGCAAGTTGTTCTCCGTCACCAGAAACAGGTTCATTCATTGGTGAGTGCTGCATTCCCCCCCATGCCCTACACAGATGTAGCGTTGTCTGATGTGCGATTATTCATGTTCCTGTGCCAAGTTACACATCTAGCAGTAATCCACACATAGGAAAAGCGAACCAGTGCCTTCAGTCAACGTCAGAATCAGTGCTAGGAGAAGTATTCACGTCTCGGGATAAACACAAAGGAATGTAGTTGGGATACAACAGTGAAGACCCATTTAAAACATGAGTTCATGGTGTCCTTGTCATCTTTGAAGCTTCATTCTGCTGTTGAGATTAAGCTTGTGCATGTCATGCATGTTGAGTACCAGAAAAAGGTGCAAGATATTGTAGCTGTGTAAGAATAGATATATAGTGGATTCCGCTTTTGTTGTTTCAGTTTTACACACAAACTAATGATATAGCATAGGTATATAAATGCAGATTTTCGTGCTTGCCCCAGAGAAAAGTCTGTGAGAAGCTAATGGGACAATCAGATGTTACTGGGAGGGGAAGGGGAGGGTGTAGAAAGTCACCGTTAAACTGAGATCTGAAGGATCAAAAACGTGAGCTAGGCTTGGGCAAAGAGGAATCCAGTAGATACCGGGGAAAAGATTAGACAGAACTTGAGAGATGGATTAGAGAGGAGTCCAGGGGCGAGAGACTCTGAATACCAGAGAAAAAATGAAAAAAGGAAGGTGGGTGAAGAAAGAATATACCTGAGGAAGTCAGTGTCTTGACTGAGAGAGACTTGGTTTTGAGGGCAAGGATGCAGATGGGATGGTAGGTAAAGTGATGGGAAGTTAGGCTCCTGAACTTCGGAGGGATCTTCTCACATTCCTGACATGGGTCTGGCCTTGTTTAAGTGCAGGATGTGTCTTAGGGTTTCTATTGCTCTAAGGAGACGCCATGACCACAGCACCTCTTACAAAGGAAAGCATTTAATTGAGGTTAACTTACGGGTTCCGAGGTTCAGTTCATCACCAGCATGGTGGCGGGCGCATAGACGGACACGATGCTGGAGACGTAGCCGAGAGTTCCACATCTCGGTCAGCCAGCAGCAGAAGGAAAGAGTGAGCCGCTGCATCTTCCTTAAGCTTCTGAAACCTCACAGCCCAGCCCAGTGGCACTTTCTAAAACAAAGTCACTCAAATATGAGTCTGTGGAGTTTATTCTTATTCCAGCCATCACTGTGTATATGATCATTTCTTCAGTTGTATGACCTGCTATATGGAATTTTTGTGCCCATTTTTATTTATCCATTTTGGTTTTTAAGAATATTAGCACAACATGCTCTCTATGTTTCTTTTTATGCTGCTTTAAATGATCTCCCACTATGTTATTTATCCCTCAGCAGGGATCAGTAGATTTTTAGAGCTTTTACTCTTGTTTGTTTTTGTTTTTTTTTTTTTTCGAGACAGGGTCTCTCTGTGTAGCCTTGGCTGTCCTGGACTCACTTTGTAGACCAGGATGACCTCGAACTCACAGCGATCCGCCTGTCTCTGCCTCCCGAGTGCTGGGATTAAAGGCGTGCGCCACCACGCCCGGCCTAGCGCTTTTACTCTTATGACTAGAAAAGCCTAGATTCAGTCATAACATTATTTTGTCTTACCTCTGTTGTGGGGAAAATCAGTCATCTGAGTCAAAAACAGTGCCATAGTTACATGGACCAGCAATGACAGTCCCTGCGTAAAGGCTGAATTTCAGTAAAATGAGTCAAGATGAGAAACTTTTAGGTGAAACTCTTCCTGTCATTAATCAAGGGATCAGATGCAGTAGAACTACAGAGAGCCACTTGAAGGAAACCAAATAAATTGAAGAAGGAAAATGAAGGGAATTTGAAATGATAAAACTCAAAAGAAAATTAATGTGTACGAGTGTTTACCTGCATGTATTTTTATACATTACATACATGCCTGGTGCTGTTGGAGGCCAGAAGAGGTTGTTGGAGCCTCTGGAACTGGAGTTCTGGGTGGTTGTCAGCTGCCATGTGGGTGCAGAGAGGCGAACCTTCATCTTCTGAAGGAACAACTGGTGCTCTGAATCATTGAACCATCCTTTCGGCCCCAGAATTGTTAACTGTTTGGGGGGGCTGGGGGGAGACAAGGTCAAACTCCCACTATGTGTTCCCAGGTGATATGGAATTCACCATGTAGCTAAGCTGGCTTCTAATTCACAAAGATTTGGCTGCCTTTGCCTCCAGAGTGCTGGTGTTAAAGGGATGCGCCATCATGTGCAACCAGCTAGAACAATATTAATAAGAGAATATATTTCTTTGAAAGGAGCAAAGAGATAAAACTAAAAGCTAGAAGTTAAAGAGAATAAATTGGTTTATTGTTTGTTTGTTTGTTTGTTTTTTAACATTTAAATTTTAGTCTTGATTGTTGCTGCAAGAAAGAGTTCATTTTATCTTTCTGAAGTCAATATCACTACAGCAAGATAAATAGATGTAAAGGAGAAATCTTTGGCGGTCACTTTAGTGTCACCTAGGGCCGCTAAGAAAAGGGTCCTAATGATAAAGCTGAAGTCCACCGTCCCTCTGAATCGAGGGGCCTGGTTTCAGCACCTCTGCAGACAGCACAGTCTACAAATGCTCTTCATGTTGTTAAGCAAGCAGAGTATTTGCATCTGCTCTGCGTGTCCAGCGGACTCCAGTGCTCCTCTAGCCCATGTTGATGCTTTAAATGCTCTTAGGGAGATGGTAAGAGGAAGAGTGGAGGTACAGCACGGTTTTTGGTTTTGTTTTCTTCAGTGTTTTCAGTCTATGGTTAGTTAACTTGGCAGGTGTAGAGCCTATGGATTTGTAGAGGAGCTGGAATTGGAGCAGAAAGGTTGATTTCAGTTCGGTTTTAGAGCTGCTGGCCCATAATTGAGCTACTCTTGCCTTTGGGCCTGTGGCCTCGCCTCTTAAGGCTTCTCATGTCCCAGTAGTGCCCTGAGGACTAAATCTTTAACACAGAAGACTTTGGTAGACGTTCAGGATCCAAACTAGCATTATACGGGTTGACATAGACCAGTGAGCATGTGCTAAAGGTGTTTACAAATGACATATACTTAGAAGGCAAAGGTAAGACGTACCTTGCAGAATTAGATAAGTGACAGCATCAGTGATGAGTGTAAAGGACAGTGCAGGCAATAGAGGGTGGTTAGAATTATAATATGAATTTAAATTCAGACATAACAACTGTCAGTGAAATAGTTTGGCTCCTGTGTTTTGACTTGGATTTGATTAAAGCCCCCACCTCAGCTCCCTACTGCCAGTTGCATTTATATCTCCTCAGACAGTATTAATTGGATGTCAGCTCTGCATCAGACAGTTTTCTAGGTTTGCAGATATCGAAGTAGACATAGGACTTAGCTCTACGCTCAGAGCTTATTGCCACTTATTCAGAAGCTCTCTTAGAAGAGGGGTAGGAAGTTGGGTTAGCGTTACAGGGTAGAGACTAACCTTGACAGGCTCAACATGCAGTTACTTTTATGCTTTTAAAAATATTAAGAAATGCCGGGTAGTGGTGGCGCACGCCTTTAATCCTAGCACTCAGAAGGCAGAAGTAGGCGGATCGCTGTGAGTCCAAGACTAGATTAGTCTTTGTAGTGAGTTTCATGACAGGCAGGGCCATACAGAGAGACCCTGGAGGGGTCGGGGAGACAGGCAGGCATGGTCCAAGTTAGATTGTTTAATCTTTGGAGAGTTCATTTGGACACTATTATCATACATTGCAGCAGTCATTGAGGGGGGAAAAAACAACTTTAAACAAATCTCTTTGTTTGTTTGTTTTAACAGGAAGACTTCTGGGGATACGTTGGAGCTGGTGGAGGAATCACTGGACATAAATTTGTTAAATAATGCAGTTCGCCTAAAATTCCAAAATTGCAGCATCTTACCCAGTGGAGTTCATGTCTCTGAGACTCAGAATCATGTGATAATCTTGATATTAACCAATCAGACAGTGCACAGGCTAATTTTACCACACCCTTCCCGTATGTACAGAAGTGTAAGTTGATTGCTGTGTGCACTAGCTTTTCCCCATATGACACTAGCTAGTTCCACAGTTGAGGACTGGAATGATAGTCCTTGAAATGGAAAAAAAAATTGGATTCCTTGTTAACCTTTACCAAGAGAATGTTATAGTTACTGTTTGAGATCATCAGATTGGAGATAGTATTCGGTGATAGAGTGCTTGCTCAGCATAAACAAAGCCCTGGGTTCCAGCCTCATAAATTGAGCTTGTGCCTGTAATCCCACTATTTAAGAGATGGGTACAGAAAGATTAGACGTTTAAGATCATCCTGGAGTTCAAGGCCAGCTTGGGCTATATGAGAGCCTGTCTGAATAATGAGAAATCAGACATTTTAAGTTGATAAAATAGTTTTTCTTTTAAAAGGATAGTTTTCAGTAGTACTACAGTGCACATCTGTAATCCCAGTAACAGGGAGGCTGAGGTAGGGGGATTTCGGGTCTCAGAGCATCTCAGTCATACAGAGGAAGTTCATGGCCAGCCTGGGCTACATAATCATAGTCCCACTGGCAGAGGGGGTAGGAAACTTTTGTCTGATCCTCAGCAATTTTTTAAGCTTTGCTTTTATGTGTGTGAGTGTTGCCTGCACGTATATAAGTACACGGCATGCATGCAGTGCCTGTGGAAGCCAGAGGGCGTCAGATCTCCTGGAACTGAAGTTACAGGCAGTTGTGAGCTGCCATGTGGGTGCAGAGAACAAAACCCATGTCTGTTCGAATAGCCACAGGTGCTTAAAGATACTGAGCCATCCCTCCAAACTCAACTTTTTTTTTGGTTTTTTGTTTTGTTTTGTTTTTCAAGACAGAGTTTCTCTGTGTTTGCCTTGGCTGTCTTGGACTCACTTTGTAGACCAGGCTGGTCTCAAACTCACAGCAATCTGCCTACCTCTACCTCCCAAGTTCTGGGATTACAGGCGTGTGCCATTGCACCCAGCCCGCCCCCCCCCCCCGACATTTTTTTAAATAGATATTTTTAGTGAATGAGAGGAACTAAAAAAATTCAGGTTATTTCAAAATATGCTTTTCTATTACAGGAGCTGGTAACTGAAAGTCAGATGCAGTCAATATTTACTGACATTGGAAAAGTTGATTTCAGAGACCCTTGCAACTACCAGTTAATTCCAGCAGTACCTGGGCTGTCCCCAAGCTCTACCACGTCTGCAGCCTGGCTTAGCAGTGATGGGGAGGCTCTGTTTGCCCTGCCGTCTGCTGCTGGTGGCATCTTTGTTCTTAAACTACCTCCTTATGACATACCCGGTAAGGATGGGAACTGAGCATGGATTTAGCTTTAATCCTCGCTGAAACGCAGACATTCAGTCTCATTGTTGTCAGTGCAGGGCTTCAGTCTGTGCTGCTTCTACTTTCATTATTGGCCTGCTTGGCCCTGCTGCTTTACCTGCTTTTATTCAGTGGACAAGGAACTAGAATGGATTCTGAGTGTGGGAAAGCAGAAATGCAGAAAGTAGCCTATTTTAAGTCCATTAGTAGAGACAAATTATTAGTTGTCTCACCATCATATTGAAGGACTATATTTAAAACGAATGAATTTTGGGACCAAGTTTGACAGCTAATCTGTATCCCAAGTCACCACTGTCTCTTGCCTGCGTTGTTGGATTAATGTCCTAAATGTCTCGAGATCTGTCCTTCTCTCATTTCAGGAACTTCAGGCAGATTAATATATTAAACATTGGTAACCAGGCAGTGATGGCACACAGCTTTAGTCCCAGCATTTGGGAAGCAGAGGCAGGTGGATCTCTGAGTTCCAGGCCAGTGTGTTCCACAGAGTAAGTTTCAGGCCAGCCAGAACTACACAGAGAAACCCTGTTTCCAAAAACAAACAAAACCTAAAAAGTTGGGCGAGGTGGTATACACCTTTAATCCCAGGCATGCAAGTGGTGTGATGTACATGTGCAGACAAAACACCTGTACACATAAATTTAAAGAACAAAATCATTATTTAGACCATGTTACTATTTACAGTCTAGATAAGCCCACGCGCTACACAGTTAGCTCACGGTCAGCGCCGCACTGTCATCTCTAGCCTTACCTTTCCATGCTGTTTCCTTTGCCCTCTATACCAGCTACATGCCCTTCTGTGGGTTGTTTGTTTGTTTGTTGTAAGATGTGAAGCATATTTCTACCGTCAGTGTTGCTAGCTCTTGATTTTTATCTCCTTGATGAGGCCTTCTTTGGCCATCTTTTTGGAAATCTAGCCTCATTTTTGTTTTTTTTCACTATTAATTTAACTCCCTGCTTCTCTCATCTTCCAGCAGTGGAGTGCTGAGTTTCATGAGGGCAGTAGTTTGTATACTGCTGAATCTCTAACACCTGCAACTCTGCCCCATTGAAAGGTACCCAGTGATTAAGGAAGTGTGAAACAGCTGGGTGGTAGTGGCACATGCCTTTAGTCCCAGCATTCAGGAGACAGAGGCAGGTGGATCTCTGAGTTTGAGGACAGCCATGACTACACAGAGAAACCTTGTCTTGATAAAACAAAAAGAGGGCAGGGCGTGGTGGCACACGCTTTTAATCCCAGCACTTGGGAGGCAGAGGCAGGCAGATCGCTTTGAGGTCAAGGCCAACCTGGTCTACAAAGGACTGTCCTGAGTCCAGGACAGTCAAGGCTACACTGAGAAACTCTGTCTTGAAAAACCAAAAGAAAAAGAAAAAAGAAAATATGAACTGATTCTATTAAGTGGAAGAATATGCTGCAAATGGAAGATATTTCTCCTAAGAATATAAAAAGTGCTGTTTTTATTGATCTGGTACTGATTCGAAGTATTTTAGTTCTGATATATAGAAAAGTATACTTACCAACCTTGTTTGTACAGGGCTGTCATGTATTAGGAAGACCTCATTCTTGGTTGTGTCACTCACGGCTTTGGCTCCTTGCATATCATTGCAGGGATAGCATCAGTTGTGGAGCTGAAGCAGAGTTCAGTGATGCAGAGATTGCTCACAGGCTGGATGCCCACGGCCATAAGGTAAGTCGTGTCCTGCAGGAGATCAGAGGGCTCAGGCTGTGATCCTTGGTTACTACTTCCAGTTGTGCTGCGTGGCATACTCTGCGCTGAGTAGAAGAGTCCATTCATGGGGCTCTGCTGAGGAAAGCCGCACTCCAGAGGCGGCCTCACTGGCAGTCCCACACTTTTGACACCATATGTCTGTTCTCACAATGTCCAATTCCATGCTGTGCCCCGGCTTAACCAAATCCAGGTTTCTGTAGGACTACTAAAGTAGCCTGGCATGGTGGCGCACGGTGGGTCTCTGTGAGTTTGAGGCCAGCCTGGTCTACAAAGCAAGTCCAGGACAGCCAAGGCTACACAGAGAAACCCTGTCTAAAACAAAACAAAACAAAACTACAAAAGTAGAGCACACAAGATAGCCCAGTAGTTAAAGGCACTTGAGGAGAGCCTGGCATCCTAAATTGTATTCCCAGGTCTCACATGGTGGAGTGTTGAATGATCAATATTGATTCATTATCTTAATAAATCAAAGTTTACTCCTTAACCAGCTTTATGCCCAAATAATCACATAGCTAGAGTAGGATCTATTTAATTAGCCTAGAGCACAATGCTGAGCAATAGTTACTCCATCTAAACTTCCCAGCCAGGATCGTTTCCTCCCATTCAGATTTCCCACATTATACTTGCTTTTTACTCATCTCCTAGGCCCAGCTCATTCCTCCTGGTGTTTCCTGGTCCTCTCCACACACTGTCCAACACACACTGGACCAGGATGTCCTCCCCTATTCTCTCCCTTGCTCAGCATTTGGCTACTTGACTTTATTGCCATACAGAGAACTAATGGTGGCATGTTTACATAAATTTGAGACAATGCAATGTGGGGTTGAGAAATGAGTATTTGAATGAACAAGGGTAAGCTGTCCACAGTCTCCCAGAACACTTTACCACCAGTGGAGGGAGAGCCCCAGCTACTGCATTGTCCTCGGATCGTCACACGTGAACCCTGATGTGTTCTCTCTCTCTGACACACATAGTTAAAAAGTCTAATTTTTTAGAAGATCTAATAAGCCTGGTGTGGTCACACATGCCTTTAACACTAGCATTTAGGCAAAGGCAGGTGGACCTCTGTGAGTTCTAAGATAGCCAGAGCTATATAATGAGACCCTATCTATCTTTTTTTTAAAGGTAATATAAATTGTTTTTATAAAAATGTATGTGTCTTATCCCCATGTATAATTTTATTTTACCTATTAAATCACAAATTCTAATGATCATGCTTATTTGCAGTGCTGAAAAGTCTAAAGGCTGTCTCTGTCTTTAGGGGCGATCAGGGGCCTTCGGACCGGGCCCTGAGTCTTGCTGTTCATTGTGTTGAACATGATGCCTTTATTTTTGCCCTGTGTCAGGATCATAAACTGCGGATGTGGTCTTATAAGGTAGGCACTGCATAGGTTAAGATGTGCGTATGCAATGTGGAGGAATTGAAAACAGACCTGCTGTTTTTCTTTTAAAGACGATCACATCATTTGGTTTGGAAATTATGATTTACTTTCAGATCTTTTTTTTTTCTTCTGTTTCTTTTTTCTTTTAATTTTATTAATTTATTCAAATTTGTCTGCATGCAAATATGTGTGATTAATGTATGTCTGGTGCCTACGGATGTCAGGAGAGGTGTTGGCACCCCTAGAACTGATGTTAGAGGTGGTCTTAATCCCCACAACTGTCTTATTAAAAATCCATGTTAGGGCTAAAGAAATGGCCCTGGCCAGTAGTCGTTAACAGCACAGGCTGCTCTTTAGAGGATTGAAGTTTAATTCCCAACACCCATATAGTGGCTCATAACTGTCTGTAATTCCATTTCCAATGGATCTGATACCTTCTTCTGGTTTCCAAGGTACCAGGCACATAGGTGTACACAGATTTACATGCATGTAAAACACCAATATACATAAAATTAAGAAAGGAAAAAGAAAAAAAAAAGCAGAGGAAGGTAGATCTCCATGAGTTCGAGGCCAGCCTAGTTTACAAAGTGAATCCAGGACAGAGAAACTGTCTTGAAAAAAACAAAAAGGAAAATAACCAAACAATGCATGTTGATAAAATGATTTTCAAGATCTAACAAAAAAACAAAACTGGTAATGATTTGTGTTTGTTTTTGTTGAGACAGGGTCTCACAGTGTAGCCCTGGCTGGCCTTAAACCTGCTGTGGTAGACCAGGCTGGCCCAGAACTCAAAAATCCACCTGCCTCTACCTCCCAAGTGCTGGGATTAAAGGTATATGCCGCCACTAAATCATTTTCTTGAAAGGTAAGGGATGTAGTTCTAGCCTCAGTATGTTGTTGTTGTTGTCAAAATTTTTATTTATTTATTATTTATACAGTATTCTGCCTACACGCCAGAGGAGGGCACCAGATCTCATTATAGATGATTGTGAGCCACCGTATGGTTGTTGGGAATTGAACTCAGACTTTTGGAAGAACAGACAGTGCTCTTAACCTCTGAGCCCTAGCCTCGGTATTCTTAAAACATCAGCTGTTGACTCTTCTTTTGGGCAGGACCAGATGTGCCTGATGGTGGCTGACATGCTGGAATATGTCCCTGTAAACAAAGATCTTCGGCTCACTTCAGGAACAGGACATAAATTACGGCTTGCATATTCCCCTTCCATGGGGCTCTACCTAGGAATATATATGCATGCTCCAAAGCGAGGACAGGTATGAAGTAAAGTGTGTGTGTGTGTGTGTGTGTGTGTGTGTGTGTGTGTGTGTGTGTTATACACATATATAAATAAAAGTAAATTTCATATATAAGTGATATATATATCACTTTTATATATGTATATGTATATATATAAACGTCAGGCTCATTAAGTCCACTTAAGCTTTGTTTCAAATGTTAAGTTGTTCAAGAGTGATTGGGTTTTATGCTGATACATGAATAAGAAAATAAGGAAGAGGTGGTAAAGATTAAAGGGAAATTTAAGGAAAAGTTAGGAAAACTAAACGAGAAAGCAGATTTGAAAATCCAGGTGAAAAAGATGAAATTGCTGAAAAAGAATGCAGTTATTAGTATGTTAGTAAGTAGTTATGAGGAAATTAATATTTAGAAATAATATTGTTCACCACCCAGACACTGGTGTTGTTTATAAGTGAGGCATACAAGATGTATTCAATGATGTAATCAAGTAATAAATAGCCATGTGCTGTGTAGTTGGCATGGTACTGTGCCTTCTATGTAGCAACAGTTGAGGGTGCTTACTGTAATGTGTCTCCCTCGCTTATTGGAGCTCTGATTCCCCTGTCAGATTTCTGTGCTGGGAAGTTTGTTATTGTTGTTTTATTTGTCCTTTTATTTGCCTTTATTGGAAACACATATTTTCACTATGGCTTTGAGTCTTTCTTTCCAATCTAAAGGCTCCCTTTAGCATCCCCGCTGGACATGTCTAGCGGTAATGCCCTTACTTTCTGTTTATCTATGAATGTCTTGGTTTCTCCTTAATGTTTGAAGAACAGTGTTTCCAGCTGGCCAATGCCAGCTTCTTTGGTAGGTTGAATACATCATTGCACTGCCCGCTGTGCTGCCGACGAGAGGTCAGCGGCCTGTCTCAGCAGCCCTGTGCGTTTGGGGGTTGTGTTTTGTTTTGTTTTGTTTTTCACTTTATATCCTGGTCATAGCCACTCCCTCCTCCCGGTCCTACCCTCCTTCCCTGTTTCCCCCACCCCTTCTCAGAGAAGGGGAACCCCCACCCCCACCCTAGCATATCAAGTAGAATCAGGATTGAGCAGATCTTCTTCCTCTGTGGCCTGGCGAGGTAGCCCGCCAGGGGTAAGTAATCAGAAAGCAGGCAATAGAGTCCATGTTGCCCCCATTCCCCTTGTTGGGGACCCATATGAGGACCGAGCTGGCCTAGGTCCAGTCCAGGTATGGTCCTTGGTTGGAGTTTCAGTCTCCACAGCCGCCGCCCCCGCCCCAGCCCTGGTTAGTTGGCTCTGTTGGTCATCTTGTAGAGCTCCTGTCCCCTCTTGAGTCTTTCTGTCCTTCCCCCGACTCTTCCACAAAACTCTCTGTGCCCCACCCAGGGTTTGGCTGTGAGTCTCAGTTCTGTTTCCATCAGCTGCTGGGTGGAGCCACTCAGGACAGCTATGCTAGGCTCCCATCTGCAAGCACAGCAGATTATGTTAATAGTGTCGATGGTTGGCTGTCTCCCATTGGGTGGGTCTTGGTTTGGGCCAGGCATTAGTCAGAGATTTCCTCAATCTCTGCTTTATTTTTATCCCTGAGTGTCTTATAGGCAGGGTGAGTTTTGGGTTGAAGTTTCTGTGGGTGGGTTGGTGTTGCTCTTTCCACTGGGAGCGTGTCTAGTCAGAAGGCGGCCTCTTCAGTCTCCATGGCCCCTGACTTGGAAGTCTCACTGGGCTCTGCTGTTCCTCTCCTGCCTGAGCCCTGAGCCCTGACACCTGTTCCCTCCAGTGGAAATTCTCCTAACGGGGCTGGGGTGATGGTTTAGTGGGTGCAGGTACTTGCCTTCATCCTAACAACCTGACGTCAATCCTCAGGACACACATGGGAGAAGAGAATCTCCACGCGCTACTACACACATGAATACTAAGTACATAAATACAATGTAATAAAAGTTAAATAAGCCTGGGGTTGTGATACATATTTAATGTTAGCATTCAGAAGGCTGAAGCAAGAGCGTCATCATGGTTTTAAGGCCACACTAAGAGACACCATAAGACTGCCCAAAAGGATGGGCGCACACCTTTAAAGCCAGCACTTGGGAGGCAGAGGCAGGTGGATTGCTGTGAGTTTGAGGCCAGCCTGGTCTACAAAGCGACCTAGGACAGCCAAGGCAACACAGAGAAACCCTGTCTGGGGCGGGGGGGGGGGGGGGGGCAGAAGACTGTCCAAAAGAAAAAAAAATGAATAAAGTTATTTTTTCTTGTAAGTCATTTGAGAAATTGCACTCAGCCAGCATTTCCTGGATCTTTGTTGTTTAGTTTGGGCAACAGTCCACAGTACATGTTTTGCTGTTCTGCTTAGTGTGCACTTGTGCAATGATAGGCATATAGCAGGAAATTTCATGAAACATTTATTTTTTTTATAACAGATACCACAGTGTATTGATGAATTCTAACTCGTTGTTTGTAGGGTTATTTTATTGTGGCTTTTAGGATCTGTTGTGGCTTTTTGTTTGGTTTTTGAGGCAGAATCTTACTATGTATAACTGGCTGGGCTAGAACTCAGAAATCCACCTGCCTGTGCCTTCCAAGTGCTGGGACTAAAGGCCTGCACCACCATTCCCAGCTTTATTCATTCTTGGTCTTCATGCATGCTAAACATACACACTATCACTGAACTGTCAGCCCCTATATAGATTTTTTAAAGATTTATTTTCATGTTTATATATGTGTTTGTGTGAGTGTGCACACATATGTGTACAGGTACCATAGAGTCTACAAGAGGGTGTCAGATCTCTTGGAGCTGGAGTTACAGGTGTTAGCTGTCTGCTGTGAGTGATGGGACCTTAAGTGCTCTTAACTACTAAGTCATCTCCAGCTCCCCTACATATTTCATGCTCTTTTTCTCAGAAGACAATTTCAGTGCTTATTTTTTCCGTTGATAGCTTGCTTGTGGGGCAAGGACTATAGCTTAGTGGCACAACTACCTATGATGAGTAAAGTGCTAGGCTCTAATCCCCACTATTGAGGAAAATGAAAAAAATCAACAATTTTCTCTTTCTAGAAAGAATGTTTTTTAAACCCAGGTATGATGGGCATACACCTTCATCCCAGGACTTGGAAGGCAGAGGCAGGCAAATCTGTGAGTTTGAGGCCAGGCAGTCCTATATAGTTCTAAGGCATCCACAGCTATACCTAAAAATTGTCTTTTTTTTTTAAAAAAAAAAATTTTTTTTTTAAAGCAGTTACAGGAGGGTGGTGACAAAATGGCTAAGTGGGTGCCCGAGTTTGCAACTAAGCTGTACAAGCTGAGTTCAGCCCCCGGAACACACGCGACAGAAGCAGAACCAATCGTGCAGGTTGTCTCCTACACACACTCAAATACTTATGCATATACACATACAATAAGGGTAAAACAAAAAAATTTTAACTTCCTGTGAGAAGTTGCCTACCTATAGTATAGAGCCCTGATCATCACATTGTCAGTGCATAGTGAATTTTCTGTAGTAAAATTGTCAAAAATATTATTTATAAATATCCTGTGCTTTAATTTCTTTCTTTTGTCTTTTCCTACATGTAAGGGATTGAACCCAAAATCTTATTAAGGTAACGGCTTTACCACTGAGTTAAACCTAGCCCTCACCTATCATTTAAGAAAGCCTTTTATATGTTTATATAATTTATACATAATATTTATGTCCTTTAAGTTTGTATGTACATATGTGGGCATGTGCACTACATACATTTCAGGTGCCTGTGGATGCTAGACAGGGCATTAGATCGCCCTGGAACTGGAGTTACAGGCAATTGTAAGCCACAGTGTGAGTCCTGGGAACCAAAGCGGGGTCCTCTGCAAGAGTAGTAAATGCTCTTAAATGCTGAGCCGCCTCTCTAGGCCCATCAAATGTCATTTTTCTGTTTGAAGCTTTTAATTTGGAGAATAGTTTTGTCATTGCTGTTTTTGGGGCTCAAACCTAGAACTTTGCAACACCCTAGGCAAATGCTCTGCTGCTGAGTCCTATTCCTAATCCTTAGTGGTAGAGGTAGAGACTTAGCGGTGAATAGTCTTATAATTTTATAGGAATTGTGTGAGTGTGTGTATGTGTGCAGTTGGTCACTCACTAGCACTGGGGATCAAGCATAGGGCCCCATAGCATGGTTTCTAAAGTAGTTATAGTCGTAGACTCAGTGGTGATTGCAGGGGGAGAAGGCACAGGGATTGGGGATTGAGAGTATAGGGGAAGTTGTTTGATGGGACTAAGTTTCAGCTTGCAAGATGTAAAGAGTCCTGCACATTGGTAGCGTAGCAACGTAAATGTATTTAAGCTGCATTCTTTTTGGTTTTTTGAGACAGGGTTTCTCTGTGTAGCCTTGACTGTCCTGGACTCCCTTTGTAGACCAGGCTGACCTTGAACTCAGACATCCGCCTGCCTCTGCCTCCAGAGTGCTGGGATTAAAGGCGTGTGCCACCATGCCCGGCTTTAAGCTTCGTTCTTAAAAATGGTTAAGATAGGAATTTTATGTTATATTTTGGTGAAGTCTGATAGCTATGTTTCCAGCACTCTGAGAGAAGAGGATTGTGAGTTCTTATCTTAGAAGAGTAACATGTTGATTAGATGAGGTAATGGACTACTAACTTGTGTTTCCACAGTTCTGCATTTTCCAGTTGGTGAGCACTGAGAATAATCGCTATAGTTTAGATCACATTTCTTCACTGTTTACTTCTCAGGTAAGTTAAACTAACCTGCGCATTTCACACAGGCCCAGTAAGGAGGCATTGGCTGTAGATTAATGAGGTTGCTTGTCCTTGTAATCATAGCTGCTTGTGAGTGTGAGGCTAAAGGGTCATAAGACACAGGAGTTCCAGACCAACTTGGGAACGCAGTGAGAACGTCTCAAAAGGCCTCACCCCCACGGTGTTGCTATGGGAGTATGTTCTTAAGATACTTTGTGTGTAGACAGTTGTGAGCCCACCATGTGGGGGCTGGGAACTGAGCCAGGGTCTTCTGGGAGAGCAGCCAGTGATAGAGAAACAGCTTAAGTTGGGTTTTATCAAGTTGTGTGGCACATTGTGTGTTATGCATTTTTCTCTTGTCAATATAAATTTACCCTATCCCTTTTGTTTTTATTTTCTCCCACTTCTTCCTAGGAGACACTGGTCGATTTTGCCTTAACCTCAACAGATATCTGGGCCTTGTGGCATGATGCTGAGAACCAGACAATTGTGAAATATATCAACTTCGAACAGTATGGAATATTTAACCTTTCTCTTCCGACTTTACCCCAGGAAGAGCCATCCTGGGATGAGATCTTTTCATATAGAGCCACATAGTCAAATTTTAAGGATTCTGATGTGTTTGTCTAGATTATTTTTCTAAGTGTCACCTTTGTTACTTTTTGGTTTTAGAGCAAATATGTTTAGGGTTGGGCTTAGGTAAAAGTAGCATATTTTTTAGGAGAAGTACCCCCAAATACTTCTAATCTGGAAACTTAATCCTAATACCTAATGTCCTTACACCCACAGCTTAACAAAAACAGTGAGGTTTTTTTTTAGTCTTAATTTCCTTGAGATAAGATAAGAGATAGATTGAATTGGTGTGGTTCTTTGAAATTTATAAAAACAGGAAACTTTTCCTCATGAGAAAAATGAACTTTGGGCGCCTCAGAGTGTGGCTCAGTAGAGTGCCTTCCTTGTATGCAAAGCCCTAGATTTACTTTCCAGCACCTCATACAAGCATGGTCTTGCAGGCTTGCAATAATTCCAGAATGCTGGATGTAGAGTCAGGAGGGTTAAAAATTCAAAGTCATCTTGTGCTACATAGTGAGTTCAAGGCCAGCCTGGAGTACCTGCATACCTTGTGGGGAGAGAGAGAAGTGAGAAGACAAAATGAGCTTCAATAGATAGAGCAAACCTAGGATTTAATGATATAAAATTATATTGCACAATATTTATTTATTGTTTTTCTGAGACAAGGTTTTTCTGTTTAGGCCTAGCTGTTCTTTGTAATCCAGGCTGGCCTCGAACTCACAGCAACCTGCCTGCCTCTGCCTCCCGTATGCTGGGATTAAAGGCCTACGCTGCCGCCACCACCCAGCATACATTGACACAATTTGATGTTTTGATCATCTCTACTGTTAGTTGCACTTTTACCTAATGCACTTTGGGTTAGTGTTAAATTTTAACAGCTATGGTCCTGGAGAAATGGCTCAGCATTTAAGACTCATACTGTTCATGCAGAGGATTTGAGTTCAGTTCCCAACACCCCTGTGGGGTAGCTCATGACTGTCTGTGACTCCAGCTTCAGACGTTCCTGTTCTTCTTTCTTCCTGGGACACTTGCAGTCACATGGGCACACAAATACGCATACACATGATTCAAAATAGAAAAATTTTGTTTGTTTGTTTTCGACAGGGTTTTTTCCATATAGCCCTGACTCAATCTGTGGACCAGGCTGGCCTCAAACTCAGAGATCTACCTGCCTCTGTTTCCCCAGTGCTGGGATTAAAGATGTGCACCACCACACCCAGCTTAATCTAAACATTTTTGTTAATGTTTACAAATGTATTTATAAGCAAATATAAACATTTGTTAATCAAACACATAACCACTGAAACACTCTCCCATTGCTTTTTGGGTAAGTGTGAAATACCCTCTTGGTGAGATTCCTTTGAGAACAACTTAACCAAATTGAACCCTTGGCACTAAACTTTAGAATAGAATTGTAAGACAGTCTATTCTGAACCTAAGCCAGACCTTGAAAAACAAAGTAATCAAAAAACCCGGGCTTGGAGCTGAGATGGTAGCACAAGCCTATAATCCCACTACTTGGAAGGCTGAAGCAAGAGAATTGAGGTATTGAAGCCAGTTAGGGCTACAGGGTAAAACCGTGTCCTAAATCAAACAAAAAGGGCGTTGGCTCTGGATTCAGGATTTCAAGCCTGGCTCTGCAGCTTACCAGCTGTGATAGACCATCTGCAAGTTGGATGTATTACATCCTCCAAGGGGATTGTAAGCCATGCATGCGTAGTGTCTGGATTAGCACCTTGCATAATATCTAGTATAAATTAAGTATGAAGGAAGATCAGCTGTTTGTAGATTTATCATTCAGGTTTTAAGTTGAGGGGCAGCCTGTTAAAGAGAGCTTTGGGGCCAGGAGAGAAGGCTCAGCCGGCAGTGTGTGCCATGAGTGTATGAAGACCTGAGTTTGGCCCCGGCACCATGTGGAAAGCCAGCCAGCCGTGGCACTGCACACTTACAACCCCCGCTGGTAAGACAGAGCGTGAGGCTGGCTCCCTGCAGCTTGCTGGGCAACTTAGTCTAGCTAACTTGGTAAACTCTGTTTGAGACCCTGACTCAAAAAATAGGGTGAGGGGCTGGGAAGTGGCTCCGTAGGTAAAAGTGCTTACTCCTGGAGCCAGAACTCATGGTGGAGGGACAGAACAGACTCTCAAAAGTTCCCCTTTTACCTGCACATATCTGTTGTGGCACCTGTGTGCCTGCTTTCACCACACAACAATAATAAAAATGGGTAAGTAAATAATTTAAAACATGAGAAGGATTGAGAAAGGCATTTGGCTTTGAGCTCTAGCCTCCACAAGGACATCAATGTGCCTACACAGACAAAGATGGTAAAAAACATCTATTAAAAACTCTTCTCGCTAATAGAATTAAGTAGTGGTTGGTTGCAGGGCTTCACTGATGAGGCCTTACCTATTCAGATACTGCCAAAGTGTGTGCCATTTTTTGGTAAATTTTTGAACTTTTTTCCTATAGTAATGTTGCAGGTCAGTGGAATCCAGTCTTTATGCAGCCTCTGCCAGAAGAAGAAATTGTCATCAGAGATGACCAAGACCCCAGAGTAAGTTATGTTAACTGTTATGTTATTGTAAGAACCACTTGAATTACTTTTTTTTTTTACCCTTAGATAATTTGAACTGACTGAAATAAGAAAGCAAATGCTCAGTCTTGGCTTTCATATAGGGCTGGCACAGTGCTTTCAGGCTTCGCCTCTTCACTCCGCCTCCTTCCTTTCTGCTCTTGGTCTCAGATAGTGCCGCCTGCCCTGAGAGAGTCCACATGCTGTATGTTTAGCTTCCGTAGAGGAAACAGCAATGCTCCATTCTGGGTCCTTCTGACAAATCAGCCTGGCCTGCGTGATATGTTAATTCCTGGTGTTTTCTCTGAGGAGAATAGTGTTCTGCGCTAACATGACGTCCATGCACGTGTTACAGATGGGGGGCCAGAAGACAACTTTCTGGAGTTAGTTCTCCACGTCGCCATGGGGTCCCAGGAATGGAGCTGAGGTCATGAGGCTTGGTGGCACGTGCCTTTACATTGTTACCTGCTGAGCCATTTCAGTGGCTAAGAATTTTTAACTTTCTCTTCTAGATTATTTTAGTTTATGTGCATGAGCACTGGCTTGCACGTCTGTATATGCATCCTGTGCTTGCCTGATGCCCACAGAATTCAAAACAGGGTCTTAGATCCCCTGGAAGTAGAGTTAGGAATGGGGGTGAGCTGCCGTGTGGGTGCTAGGGTCCAAAGCTGGGTCCTCTGCAAGAGCAGCTAGTGCCCTTAACCTCTAAGCCATCCATCTCCCCAGCCCCAACCTTTTTTTCTGTTGTTGTTGTTGTTGTTGTTGTTGTTGTTGTTAACAGGGTTTCTCTGTGTAGCCTTGGCTGTCTTGGACTCTCTGTGTACACCAAGCTGGCCTCAAATTCACAACAGTCTGCCTGCCTCTGACTCCCTAGTGCTGAGACTAAAGGCGTGTGCCAGCTTCAGGTAAATTCTGAGGAGTAGCCAGGCATGGTGGCACACACCTGTAATCCCAGCATTTGGGAGGCAAAGACAGGCCAATTGCTGTGAGTTCGAGGCTAGCCTTGTCTACAAAGCAAATCCAGGACAGCCAAGATCACACAAAGAAACCCTGTCTCAAAAAATTGAGTATAGCTCAGTGGTAGAGAACCTGCATGCATGTTCAGTCCCCAGCACCGTATGGTAGGTGGCTACATCTGATAAAGGGTGGGATAGTGGTGCGTGCCTTTAGTCCCAGCACTTAAAAGGCAGAGGCAGGGCCAGCCTGGTCTACAGAGAGTTCCAGGACAGCCAAGACCACACAGAGAAACTGTCTTGAAAAACAAAACAAATAAAAACAAATCTGGTAAAAGTATATGTAATAATTAAGTGTGAAAAAGTAATGCAGTACAACAAAATAGGCCAGTCTCTTCATTCTCAAAGATACACATCTTCAGAATGAATGAGAAAAAAAATTCTGGTTGATGCCTTAGTGTTAAATGGGCTAGGCTGAAATAATGAGGATTTTTTTCTTATAAGCCCCACTTTAATATCTGAAATTGAATGCTGTTGAAGTGTTAATCCTTAGAGTTCCTTGGTAATGTTTATTTATTATTATAGTTAATAAGTTCTGGCTTTTAAGTTTTGCTTAAAGCCAAAGTCACATGCTAATAATTACTAGACTTTTGCTCCATTGTATTCATTTTATCACCCACCAAAAAGCTCAGTAGAAAAAAAGATTCTATAATAAATGTCAGTTAGACTTAATGCTTAGAAGAAAATCTGGTTTATGAGACTTGTTGAAAACAATGAGGCGGCATACATGGCAGTTTTCTGTCCTAGTCTAGTCTTTGTGTGAGAGTTTTCTGCAGTTTATTTTGTTATATTTAGAGTACCTATTGTCAGTTTCTCCCCACCCCCAAGACAGGATTCTCAGTGTAGCCTTGGCTGTCCTGGACTCACTTTGTAGACCAGGCTGACTTCAAACTCAAAGAGATCCAAGTGCCTTTGCCTCTCTTAGTGCTGGGATTACAGGTGTGCACAACCGCCTATTTTTTTTTTTATATTTGATTCCTTGTGGAGGTGGTTTGGAAATCGACTTGTTTTAACTATTGTTTTACCAATGCACATCATGCACAGGCTGGGTCTACCCTTTGCATTTGAGATTGACAGCTGACCCCTTGTTTTCCGGTGGTACCCAGTAAGCTGCTGTACAAATGCATTCCCTTCAAAAGGATCAATCAGCCTGACCCCAAAAGCACTGAAATCCCCACTGAGACTGTGAAAACACACCACTGCAATGTAGCTCCTTATTGCTCAGGCTTGGAAAGGCAGTGTCCAGTTCATGTAATAGAAATGTACACGTTGGTTTCACAAATTCCATTGTATTTTTCCCAATGTCATCTTCTTCAGAATCATATAGCTTTTGTTTTAATGTTCTAATAGGAAATGTATTTGCGGAGCCTTTTTACACCAGGACAATTCATAAATGCAGCTTTATGTAAAGCTTTACAGGTAAGGAAGAACATAATGTTTACCTAAAACTATTTCTGATTTTATTGCTATATTGTATGATTAATTATTCTTTTGTTTTTCATATATTTGCTTGTAAATACTATTGTAATTTGTTTTAACTTTTTTTTTTTCATGAAATAAGACTTCTGCCTGAGAGGTGGGAGTGGGAAACATTTTGCCAGTGATAGGGGAGCATGCCACAGTCCAGATTGTAAGACAACACTATGGTAAAAAGAAACTAGTCGCCAGGCGTGGTGGTGCACACCTTTAATCCCAGCACTTGGAAGGCAGAGGTATGGTCTACATTGTGAGTACAGGAAAGCCAGGCCTATTACACAGAGAAACCCTATCTCAAAAAGAAAAACAAAAAACAAAAAACCAAAATATTCTACACTGCATGAAATCTTTATACTTGAAAGAGATTTAAAGGTTAATTATGATTGATTATGTGTTGTTTATACCCTTTTGTTAGTACAGTGGGGTCCACGCTTAGGATTCAGAGTAAGGAAGATTCAAAATATATTAGCGTCAAGGCGGGTATGGTGGCATATGACTACTATCCCAATAGCTGGAGGCTGAGGCAGAAGGATTATGAATTAGAGGCCGTCTGTCTGTTGCATACTGATACTGACTCAGAAAAAATATTTTATATTCACAGTCATGAGTTAAAAGTTGTTTACTATTTTACAGAAAGTGTTTTCTTGTTGTTATTTGTTTATTGTGTTGTTTTTGAGGAAGACCTTAAACTTCTGATCTTTCTCCTGATAGTTGGGATTATCTATGTACACAGTAGGTCCACTTTAAGACCCTTGCCATCTTTCTAAATGCAAATAAACAATTTCTCTCCCACTTTCTTCCCCTTTCCTGTTGATATTGCGGGGGGGGGGGGGTTGTTTTTAGATGTATTTTATTTTGTGTGTATGTCTGTGTACCACATGCATGCTTGGTGCTGAGGAAGTGGAGCTTCCTCAGCTGTGTGGATGCTGGGAACAAGAACAGCAAGTGCTTTTAACCACTAAACCAGTTCTCCATACATACACACACTCTCTCTTGCTCCTCCTGCTCCTCTTTTTTTTTTTTTTTTTTTTTTTAGGCAGGGTTTCTTTGTGTAGCCTTGGCTGTTCTAGAACTAGCCCTGTAGTCCAGGCTGGCCTTGCACTAACAGAGATCTACCACTACCTGCCTGGGGTTGTGTTTTAAGACAATATGACTGCCGGGTGGTGGTGGCGTACGCCTTTAATCCCAGCACTTGGGAGGCAGAGGCAGTCGGATCGCTGTGAGTTCGAGGCCAGCCTGGTCTACAAAGTGAGTCCAGGACTGCCAAGGCTACATAGAGAAACCCTGTCTCAAAAAACCAAAAAAAAAGACAATATGACTGTATAGCCTATATTAGCCTCGAAATCGCCATGTAGACCAAGTTGGCCGTGAACTTTGCTTCTCCAGCCGCAGTCTCTGAAGCACTAGAGTACAGGTGTGACAGTTTATAGGCGTTGACTCTTCTTTAGGGTAGGCACACTCTTTGGCTGTCTAGTTACTATGTGTTTTATGTTTTCTCTGTCATAAAACTATGTGATAAAATGACATCACTTCTGAGTAGAGTGCTCTGTTTATTTTCTTCTCATCACCATTTTGTCCTTGTTAACAGTAACTAGTTGGGTTGCTTTGGTTTTGTGTGGTTTTTTTGTTTGTTTGTTTTGTTGTTGTTGTTGTTGTTTAGATTTTCGAGACAGGCTTCTCTGTGTAGCCCTGCTGTCCTAGAACACACTCTGCAGACCAGGCTGGCCTCAAACTCAGAGCTCCACCTGCCTCTGCCTTCTGGGTTAAAGGTGTGCATAGCCACGCCCAGCAGTAATACTAGTTATACAATAGCAGTTTCATAGTATCTAGTATACAGTTACGATATGAGGGGCTGGCGAGATGGCTCAGTGGGTAAGACTACCACCTGCCCTTCCAAAGGACTCCAGTTCAACTCCCAGTTCCCACGTGGCAGCTCACAACTGCCTGTAACTCCAAAATCAGACACGCTCACACAGACATTCAGGTTAAACACCAATATACATAAAATTTTAATTTTTTAAAAATATAATCCATAATTAATGCATTAAAAGCATAAGACACAACCAAATTCCTATTAGAAGGCTCTCCCTAGCAGAGTGACACCGTCATTACACAGACCTCCTCTCCAAGTGGGCAATAGATATTTTGATTTTAATTAGTTTTTTAAAATGATCTAATGTACTTTATTATAATTATTCCAGATTCAGATTTCTAAAGCTTATCCTTTAGAAACTTTAGTCTAAAGTTGCAAAATAGCTCTTGCTGTTAGAAATCATTTGTGCAGTGTTACGAGAGGAGGGGACTCCAGCATTCCTGAGATTGCTGTGTGGTTGAATATGGCCTTAGTGCCCTTTAGGCCAGACTTCCTTCAGTTTGGGTATTTTATAATATTCTGATATATTTCTTTCAATTTTAGATTTTCTGCCGGGGAACTGAGAGGAACTTGGATCTTTCATGGAGTGAACTGAAAAAAGAAGTTACTTTGGCTGTTGAAAATGAGGTGAGGTGTGGGTAGGAGCAGGACTCGGGGTTGTCTAACAGCTGAACTCAGACTTGATCGTTTATCATGTTAGTACAAAGTATAGACACTCAAGCCTCTTCGTTAGGGGCTTTGATAGGTATTTACATAGCCCATGGGATTTAATGCGTAAGAAATATTTCGTAGATTAAAAACCCCAAAAAGTTCAACTTTTCTTTCTTTGTCAGCTCCAAGGAAGTGTAACAGAGTATGAATTCTCCCAGGATGAATTTCGCACTTTGCAACAGGAATTCTGGTGCAAATTCTATGCCTGCTGCCTGCAGTATCAAGAAGCCCTCTCCCAGCCTCTTGCTCTACATCTGAATCCTCTCACAAACATGGTGTGCCTTCTGAAGAAAGTAAGGGAGCTGGATCATCCGGAGCTCCTTGCATAGCACAACGGGTCTTCAAATGTTACTGTGCACATGGTGCCATTTTTAGGACTCTCTGGTTTTTAGTCATTTACCTAAAGATATACTTCATTTGAACTTTAATAGTCTTCTCATTATTGTTGGTACTTTCAGATTTTTATCTTATTTTTTTAATTCTTTATTGATGCACTTTCGAATTTAAAATAAGAGTGTTGGCTCATGCCTGTAACTGCTAACTTGTAGGAGACTAAGTGGGAGCACCACTGTGATTGCAGGTCAGCCTGGGCTAGAATGAGACCCTACCTCAACAAACAAACAGAACCACAGTAGCAGCAGCACAAGATCTCTGTACTCCCTTCACACGCACTCATCATTTGTCAGCTTTCATGTTGCTTGGTTGGTAGGTAGGTAGTTGGGTTGGTTTTAGTGCTAGGGATTGAATCCGAGCCCACTCATGCTAACGAGCATACATAATGCCACCAAAGTATATCCCCAACCCCAGCTTGCTTTTTACCCCTCCTCCTCCTCCTCTTCCTCCTCCTCCTCCTCCTTTTCTTCCTCCTCTTCTTTCTTCTTCTTTTCTTGAGCCACTGATGCCTTCATATCTGTAAATGTTTCAGCACACATCAAGAACACAGATACTGGCTCTGGAGAGATGGATTAATAGTTAAGCGTGCTTGCCATTCCTACAGAGGACCTGATTCAGTTCCTAGCAACCATGTCAAGTGGCAACCGCTTGTAACTCTAGCTACAGGGGTTCAAGCAGTCACGTGCACTGAACTCTGCAGTCACGTGCACTGGTACTCCTACCTGTGTATTCCTACCTACATACCAACAAACAAATATATACATAATTAAAGAAAATAAATACTTTTTACAAAACACAGATATGGTCTTAAGTTATCTTAAACACAATTTAAAGCTCAGACAATTTGATATTGATAAGGGCATTATACAGATTTTGGGTTGGTTGGTTTGTTTTCATATTACACCAGTTATGGTTTTAATTTTCTTTCCTATCCTGGGTTCATTCTTAATTATATTTAGATCATGTGTGTGACCTCTTAAGATTTGTTTATCAGGGCTGGAGAGATGGCTCAGCAGTTGGGAGCACTAGCTGCTCTTCCAGAGAACCAGGGTTCAATTCCCAGCACCCACATGGCAGCTTACAACTGCCTATAATTCCAGGAAACACCTTTACACTTTATTAAACAGAGAAGCCCTGTCTGAAGGACAGGAAAAATTTTGTTGATTCTTGCTTTGTTTTTGTTTTTTAAAGACAGGGTTTCTCTGTATAGCCTTAGGTATCCTGGACTCACTTTGTAGACCAGGCTGTCCTCAAACTCACAGAGATCTGCCTGCCTCTGCCTTCCAAGTGCTGGGATTAAAGGCATGTGCAGCCATACCCGGCTTGACATGTATTTTAATTGTGGGTTTGGGTTTTTGTGTTTATTTTTCTAGGCAGGGTTTCTCTGTGTAGCCCTGACTGTCCTGGACTCACTTTCTAGACAAGGCTGGCCTCAAACTCACAGAGATCCGCCTAATTCTGCCTCCTGATTTCTGGGATTAAAGGTGTGTGCCACGCCCTGCTTTTAGTTTTGTTTTTAATTTGTTTAGGATGTGTGTCTCTGTGGGCACACATATGCCAGGGATCAAGCTAGGCTTCGCAGCAGGCATCTTTACCTTTTGAGCCATTACCTTGGTAGCACACACCTGTAATCCCAGCACTCAGGAGGCAGAGGAAGATTATATCTTTTACATTATCTTTCTATTTGAATTTTGTGTGCTTATGGTCACAATGACCAGGACAGACAAGTGAGCTTGCTGGTCGGTCAGCTTAATTCATGATTTCCAGGCTAGTGAGAAATCTATGTCAAAGGAGGTATACTGCATTCCTGGGAATGACAGCCAAGGTTATCCTGTAGCCTTACACATGAGCACGCACACAAACGCACGCACATGCACCCCGACACTTATAGGTAAGTCCTCTACCACTGGGCTACATCCCCTAGCCCCTTCTAATATTTTAAAAATGACATGTTATGTATAAATATTATATACATTATGACTTGTCTATATGATACATTGTGGACTGTGAGTTACTTTACATGTTTTCTATTTGAATTATTAAAAAGAAAATAACTAAAAGGTTTGTGCTTGCAGGGCTATCTGTCTTTTCTGGTACCATCTTCCTTAGTAGATCATTTGTATCTCCTGCCTGATGAGCACCTTCTGACAGAAGATGAGACAACCATATCAGATGGTAATAATTGTTCTCTCTAGTTGACCCCTTCCTGTATGAACCTTAGTTTTACCTCAATTGGCCACAAAAATCATTAATTGCCACTGTGACCTGTCTTGATGAGTTTACCTCACTGAAGGTAATTTTTAAAACCTGGATAGGCTTAAATCCTTACGCTATGGAAAAGGGATCCCTTTCACCTAAGTATTATTGCCCTTTTTAATGTGTTAAATCAGTAGACCTTCATGTTTTCAGACATGAGTGTTAGCATTCTCTGTCTCGTAGATGCAGATGTGGCACGGGATGTCATATGTCTTATAAAATGCCTACGGATGATTGGAGAGTCGGTTACCATGGATATGGCAGTTTTGATGGAAACCAGTTGTTACAACTTGCAGTCTCCAGAGAAGGCGGCAGAGCACATTTTGGAAGATTTGATCACTATTGATGTGTAAGGAGAATTTAGGGTAAAGTGCATTTCCTCATGGAATTTAGCCGTGTTTGTTAGCAGATTGGTTTTTTTGTGGTGGTGGTGGTGGTGGTGGTTTGGTTTTGAGGCAGGGTTTCTCTGTGTAGCCTTGGTGCTGTGGGAGAACCGGGGCCTTGTGCGTTCTAGGCAAGTGCTCTTCTGCTAAACTACATCCACAGCCCCTGTTTCAGATCTTACAGGGGGAAAGTCAGCATATTCAGGTCTGAAAACAAACTCATAAAATATTATACTTCTGTAACTCTTAATTGAGTCGGATGTTCTAAAAAGTGCAAGTGTTTTCCTCGTGTTCATTTTGTGGGCCATTCCTAAAAAGTTGAAGATGATTTTATGTGGACTCTGCGTATCCTTTCCCAGCATGATTGTCTCCACTACTTTACTGTGAGCAGCACACATAGAGCCTGTCTTAAACGTAGTCAGTAGTAACAGGAACTTTCTAATTGTCATGTAGAGAAAATGTAATGGAAGACATCTGTAGTAAACTGCAAGAGATCAGAAACCCTGTCCACGCCATTGGACTTCTCATACGGGAAATGGATTATGAAACAGAAGTGGAGATGGAGAAGGGATTCGATCCAGGTAAACAGCAAGTGTGCTGTACAGGAAACAGGGATGCGAGAGCTGGAGGGATAGCCCAGAGAATAGGAGCTGAGTTCACCTCCCTACACCACGTCTGCTGACTCACAGCCAGTGCAGCCAGGTGTCCAGAGGAATCTGACATCTCCGGTCTGTAGGCTCCTCCACTTAAGTGTACGTACCCACGTACAGATAGACACCAATATGCATAGTCAAAAATGACTAAAATTTAAATGATATGTTTCATTCCATTTTTCAAATTATTTATTTTGTATGTGTGCTATGGTGCGGGTACAGAGGTCAGGACAGCGTGTGGGAGTCAGCTTTTCCCTACCACGTGGGTCCCCGGGAATGAGCTCAGCTTATCAGGCTTGGCAGCAGGCTCCTTTACCTGCTGAGCATCTTGCCAGCCTTTAACTCCATTCTTCTTGTTACAGCTCAGCCTTTGAATGTTCGCATGAATCTTTCCCAGCTCTATGGTAGCGGCACAGCAGGGTATATCGTGTGCAGAGGTGTATATAAAATTGCCAGCACTCGCTTCCTGATCTGCCGAGACCTCTTGATCTTACAGCAGCTGTTAACAAGGCTAGGAGATGCGGTGAGTGTTACTTGAGGGAAGACTGGTAAGCTCCGTAGAGTCCTAGGAGCTGCAGACTTGTCTCCGTTCTCTGCTTTATACCCTGGGCTGATCCTAATGAGGGGCTCTGCAAGTGCCAGGAGAAAGAAGCAGGGACAAGATCCTGGCTTACGGGCCAGCCAGGCATGGTGGCGCACGCCTTTAATCCCAGCACGCCAAAGGCAGAGGCAGGAGGATCGCTGTGAGTTCAAGGCCAGAGTCCAGAGCAGCCTTAAACTCACTATGTAAATGAGGCTAACCTTTAGCTCCTAATCCTCTTGTCCTTGTGTCCCAGATCCTGGGAAACCATAGTCCACCACACCCTCCTGCCAGGTCTTTAACTGTCTCTAGAGTGAGTTCTGAGAAGTAGAGGTGATAGTCACGGGCTGTACACATCTTTAAGACTTTGGGTCTTGTTGATGGACTGGCATCTGTGGGTCATACCTGTTCTTACGTAAGCTACTAGTGCCAACAGAAGATACTTAGATTTCTCTGTTCCTTTACTTCTTTTCACCATCAACTTCCATGAGTCAGAGAACTGTTTTGAGCCATGTGCAGTGGCACACACCTTTAATTCCAGTGCTCAGGAGGCAGAGGCTGATGGATCTCTGCGAACCTGCTCTGCATAGTGAGTTCTAGAAGCCCTGTCTCAAAAAACCGAAAGAAAGAGAAAGAAACCTGTTTTGGTTTATTGCTGTTGATTTTATTTGTTTGTATTGGTTATTAATATTCAGCAAAACACTTGCTAGTTGCCACACAAAAGTGTAGCATGTATGTTGCCTTTATAATAGTGTTCCCTTAACTGTATTGCTTTATTGTATCTCTGTTGAACCTCAGGAGTTAGCCTTCCTAACAGCTTACCGTCTCTGCTGCCATAGGTGATCTTGGGGGCTGGTCAGCTCTTTCAAGCTCAGCAAGACCTACTGCATCGCACAGCTCCCCTGCTCTTGTCTTACTCCCTCATGAAGTGGGCAAGTCAGTGCTTGGCAACTGATGTTCCGGTTGACACATTGTGAGTTTCATTATCTTTTCTTCTTTTTTTAAGTTATTTTAACTGGGTTTGTTTTTGTCTGTAAGAATCAGAAAGATTGAGGCTGGAGATGGCTCAGTCGTTAAGAGCACCAGCTACTCTCCAGAGGACAGGGGTTCAATGTCCAGCGTCCACTTGGTAGCTCTCAGCTGTATAAGTCCAGTTCTAAGGTGTCCGGTACCCTGTTCTTGCCGCCGCTGGCACTGCACAGTCATGGTATACAGATGTACGCAGTGTCAGTTAGCACTCCTGAAGAGCCCTCGCAGATGCTCTTTGAGGAGAACCTTAATCTAGATGGCCCTTCACAGGTCCAGCTGAGTGTCTGCCTCCTAGATGGTGCTAGGTTCTATACAGGTGACAGTACCATCTTCATCCAGTGAGCACTGCACGCAGCTGACTCTGGGAACAGTCCTTGAACAATGTGATGGACAATGGTTTAAATCCTGAATCCTGTTTTCAGAATTCCTTTTTTAAAGCGTTTAGTGGAGTTTTTATATGTGCTATATTAATTAAATCAACACTGTAAAATAAATTTAGACATAATGTTTAACACAGGTATTTTTATTGAGCTGTTTTCTCTTTTCTCCTAGGGAGTCTAATCTACAACATTTGTCAGTACTGGAACTAAATGATTCTGGTGCCTTAATGGCAAATAAATTTGGTAAGGAGTGGCTACATATGTATTTGCTTTTAATATGAAGGTTTATTATATACTTATTAAAATGTTCTTTTGTCACTTTCGTAGAAATGGCCTTGCTCTTTGCTTTTATGCCATGAGCAACCTGAGGCCTGAGACTGTGGCAAGCCGTCTGGAGAGGTGTAGTCCCAGATCAATCATAAATGAAGGCTGTCCTAGGCCTGTATGGGGCACTAAGAGAAACCGTCTGAGAATCACACACTCCCATTTAGTATTGTTTGTTTTTTAAGAATTTGTTTGTTGCTGGGCATGGTAGTGCACGCCTTTAATCCCAGCACTCAGGAGGCAAAGGCAGGCAGATTGCTGTGAGTTCAAGGCCAGCCTGGTCTACAAAGCGAGTCCAGGACAGCCAAGGCTAACATAGAGACACTGTATCTTGAAAAACCAAAAAAAAAAAAAAATTTTTTTGTTATGTATACAGCATTGTCCCTGCATGTACACATGCACACCAGAAGAGGACAGCAGATCTCATTATAGATGGTTCTGAGCCACCATGTGGTTGCTGGGAATTGAACTCAGGGCCTTTGGAAATGCAGACAGTGCTCTTAACCCCTGAGCCATCTCTCCAGCCCACTCTCCATTTAGTGTTTCTTACATTACTGTTTTGTAGATTGTTTTTTCATACTCCAGCGATTAATTCAACCAAGTCATTTTTTTAAAGTTCTTAATTTATTACATGACTTTTATAATCTCAGTCAACAATATTTAAAGGCGCTCTCACTCATGCTTCAGTGTTATAGAGGAGTTGTTTGAGTTAAAATGCCGAATCTTGGGACTAAGTATTGTAAAAGGTTTCTAGACTAAATGCTTACATATAGTGAGCTCATAAAATGATTTAAGTGGCTTTTCTATTTCGTTTGTATATTCGGACAAAATTTGTAAACTTTTTGTTGGTATGTTACTGATACGCTGGATGTATTACATGTTTTAAAATCATCACTGCCCTTTATTACTGGCATAAAACGAATTAATATGATCTTCATTAAAAGTTGATACTGTAATTACAAGTTTTCTTTTTTTTAAGTATCTAGCCCTCAGACAATTATGGAGTTATTCTTCCAAGAAGTTGCAAGAAAGCATATTGTATCTCATCTCTTCTCTCAACCAAAAGCCCCTCTGAGCCAAACTGGATTGAACTGGCCTGAAATGATTACTGCAATCACCAGTTACTTGTTGCAGCTTTTGTATCCTTTTGCTTGAACACCCTGTGACAGTTTTGTCTAAATTGTCCCTTAAGCGTTTATTCTATCTGTGTAAGGACGTTTTCTTTCTCAGTGCTGGAGATGGAACTCAGGCCAACACATACTAGATAAGTGTATGACGACACTGCTAGTTGCACCTTTAGACCCAGGAGGGACACTTTGGTGGGGGAGTTGGTTTTTGGGTTTTCAAGATAGAGTTTCTCTGTATGTACCTCTGGCTGTCCTGAAACTCAATTTGTAGACCAGGCTGGCCTTGATCTCATAGATCTGCCTGCTTCTGCCTCTCAAGTGCTAGGATTAAAGGTGTGTGCCCCCACGCCCAGTTAAGGACCATTTGCAAATAGGGTGGGGAGAGATGGTTCCATGTTTAAGAGCATGTACTTAGGACCTGCGTTCAGCTCCCAGCACCCATATGTGGCATCTCTGAACTGCCAGTAACACCATCTTCAGAGGGGCCAGCTTCCTTTTCTGGCCTTTGAGGGCACTTACACTCACAGGCACATACTCCCACACAGATGAGTTACATGTTTAATCCCCAAGCAAGAGGATAATATATATTTTAAGATACCCTTGTTTTGTTATTGTTTGAGACAGGGCCTCACTATGTAGCCTTGCCTGACCTAGAACTTACTGTGTAGGCTACCCTGGACTCACCCAGATTGGCCTACCTCTGTCTCCCAAGTACTAGGATTGAACGCATGGACCACCGTACCTGGCTGTGGTTTTGGATTTTTAATTTTGAGGATTTTGTTTTGTTTTGTTTATTTCCCCTCCTGCGAGTTCTAAGGACCAAACTCAGATCTTCAAGTTTTCATAGCTAGCACTTTGTGGACTAAGCTATTTCCTCAGCCCTGGGCTTATCTTGTTTGGTTGGTTTTCTTTTGTTTTTCAATGTTTTTAGCTGTGCTTTATTCTTATTTTATGTATATGGGTATTTTGCCTATATATGTGTCTGTGTACCACTTGGGCACACATGCAGTGCCCATGGATGCCAGAAGAGGGCATTTGATCCTCAGGGACTGGAGTTACAGATGACTGCTGGGTTCTAGGGACTGAGCCCAGATCCTCTGAAAGAACAGCAAGTGCTCCTGACCT
Source organism: Acomys minous (assembly GCF_964271855.1). NCBI lineage: Eukaryota > Metazoa > Chordata > Mammalia > Rodentia > Muridae > Acomys > Acomys minous. Next base: position 55,686,036 of record NC_140485.1, on the reverse strand, counting down.
CTGAGCCAGCTCTCCAGCTCCCTGCTGTTTGTTTTTAATTAATCTGTGTCAGTGGCTCTTCTGAGTTTGATGCCCATTACTATGTATGTTTTAAGATTCACTCAAAGGGGAGGGAAAAAGCAAAATTCCTTAATACAGTAACCAGATGGCCTAGCAATCCTGGTTGTCTCTTTCTAGAATGTTTGATGGGAAATTGCCAGTATGTACAATTGCAGGTGAGTTTTGTTGACCATCTCTTACCATTCTTATAAAGAGAGTCATTGATAGACTATTTATCTATGTGATTGTTAACATAGATAATTAATTGCACTGATAGCAAGAACTACAAAAATTAAACTTGATTATGCCAAGACATGCCCCAGTAGGATATTCGTATTTATTCTCTGTCTCTCGCTCGCTTGCTCTCTGTCATCCTGGGTATTGAACCCAAGGCCTTAAACATGTTTTTAAAAAAAAAACACAAACAACTCTGCTGCAGAGCCTGGTGGCACACAGTTTTAATCCCAGCCCTCAGGAGGCAGAGGGAGGTGGATCTCTGTGAGTTTGAGGCCAGCCTAGACTTTAGTGAGTTGCAAGCCAGTCAGAACTACAAAGTGAGGCTGTCTCAAACAGTAAGTGGAAAGAGAGGGGGAGAGCTCTGCCATTGAGCTGTATCCTCAAACTCTAGAGAATGACGAAAGCAAACCTAGTCCCTCTGGGAGTCAGGATATGGCCTAGCACTAAGATTACATGGGAATCATTTAGGCTCTTGTTAAGTACAAATGTCAACTCTCACAAGGATGAGTTTTGTGTCCTAGAATGTAATACTCAGAGTTTTAACAGGAAAGGGTTTGGGATACGTAAAACAAATTCTGGGAGGTACAAGCCAAGCCTGCCTCATCAGACAGAAAAGGATCTCCAGGTTATAAACCTACATCCGTTCCCAGCATTCCAGGAAGAGCCGCTGATACCTCATCCATTGAAGAGATAAGCTTTGTGCTTAGCTGTCCTGGCTTCTCTGGTGCAGCTCTGTGTGCATAAGGCCCTGTGTACCCTCTGCGTCCCTGGGTGTATATCTTGCACCATGTGCTTGCCTGGTGCCCATGGAGATCAGAAGAAGGCACTGATTGGTACCCCTGGAACTGGAGCTAACAGATGGTTTGGACCGCTGTGTGGGTGCTTGGAACTGAACACAGGTTCTCTACGAGAACAAGCGCTCTTAACCGCTGAGCCGTGTCTCTGGTCATATGCTTTTTAATTCTTCCCTCCTTAACAGAGTAGCTCACAGCAGCCTAAGTCTCAGTCTTCTGAACTACTCAGAAAAGCATGCTGTTTCCCTTTTTTTTTTTTCTTTTTAACTTGTAACTCTTTTCAAAGCATGCTTTCTCTAACATTTGGGCATCACCACTCTTTCTCCAAAGCTTCCCTCCTTGTGTAGCTGGCCTCCATGCCGGCTTACTCAAACAGCATGACTTTCTCTCTTTGTCTTTCCATAGTCCTCCTCTAGGCAGCTGACTGACGGCCCTGGGATTTTTCTTTTAGACTCTAGTAAAATTGTTCTTACATTCAAAAAAAAAAAAAACTTTTAAATTCTTATTGGATTCTCTTTATAATAAAATAAACCATTTACATATAAATCCTTTATTAGGCTGCACTCACTGAATATGGGAGCACCAAAAATTGGGAAATTGCTTAAATGTGAAGTGTGTGTGTGTTTACCTCTGTTTCTGCACGCCTTTACTTGCTGTGTCTGAGTAAAGGGAGGCCTGCTGTGGTGCCCAGGTTGGCCTTGTACTCTTGACTACAAGTGATCATCTTGCCCTAAACTTGATTGATGGTGATTATAGGCATGTGCCACCACTCCAGCTCTGCTTTCTTATGGTGCCCAGCTTTATATAAAAATGTATTAACCAGATTCATTTTTTAATCTCTGGGTATTTCAGAAATAAAGTCTTTCACTGATCACTCTATTTTCCCTCTAAATAAGTTAGAAATGACTGATCATAAGTCGTTCTTTTATGCCTTTTAGGATTATATTCAACTATTGCATCCCTGGTGTCAAGTCAATGTTGGATCCTGTCGATTTATGCTCGGAAGGTGTTACCTAGTTACGGGAGAAGTACAGAAGGTAAACTACATTTGAGTGGTGAGCAAACTAGTATAAGGAAGACACCTAGTTTCCATCTAACTAGGCTACAGGAAATGGCAGGCAGAGAGTCTTGTAGGAAAGGTTAGAGATAGCCAGGCACAGTGGCTCCCCGCTTTAATTCCGGCACTCCGGAGGCAGAGGCAGGTGGATCTCTGAGTTCATGGCCAACTTGGTCTCCAAAGTGAGTTCAGGACAGCCAAGGCTACATGGAGAAACTCTGTCTTGGAAAAAGAAAAGAAAGAAAAGGTTAGAGAAGACTGACCAGTAAAGGATATCATATGTGTGTCGGGATTAGCAACTACGTGTACTTTGTTAGTACGAGGAAGGAAGAAAACATTAAAACCCCTCTACCCCAGTGCTAGTGTTCTTAGGAATCAGTGATGCTTGCTGTTCGTTTGTTGGGTTGGTTTTTTTCTTTGTTTGTTTTTCTGAGACAGGGTTTCTCTGTGTAGACCAGACTGGCCTTAAACTTACAGACATCTGCCGGCCTCTGCCTCCTGAGGGCTGGAAGTGTGAGCCACCATGCCTGACGTGTTTGCTTTTTTGTTTGGTTTGTGGTTTTTGAGACACTCTGTAGTCACTCTGTAGGTCACTCTGTAGTCCTAGCTGACCATCAATTCACTATGTAGCCCAGGCTGGCCTTGAGCTCACAGAAATCCACCTACCTCTATCTCCTGAGTGCTGGGACGTGTCGTCACAGCGGGCAGCGTGGTAACAAGGTAGTTAAGGTATATCAGTAGTTAAGAGCACTTGTTGCCCTTCTAGAGGCCCCAGGTTAAGTACCAGCCTACACATGGCAGCTCACAGCCACTAGGCTAACTGTAGTGCCAGGGGGTCTGACATCCCTTCTGATATACACACATGATATACATACATGCAGGCAACATATAAATCTTTAAAATATATAATAACATTTTTAAAATGAGAGAGGGACAAAAAGATGGCTTAAGAGCACTTGCTGCCAAGCTTAGCCTGAGCTCAGTCCCCAGAACCCACAGAGTGAAAAGAAAGAACCATTTTCTGAAAGCCATTCTCTGACCTCTGTGCGCACACTGTGGCACACATTACACACGAAATAGATGCAGAAACAAAACTTCTTGTTTGGTTGGTTGGGTTTTGTTTTGTTCTGTTTTGTTTCAAGACAGAGTTTCTCTGTGTAGCCTTCGCTGTCCTGGACTCTCTTTGTAGCTCAGGCTGGCATTGAACTCATGAGATCAGCCTGCCTCCGCCTCCCGAGGGTTGGGATTAAAGACATGCGTTACCACATGTAGCTAAAAAAATTTTTTCTAAATGAGAAAATTTCAAGAAAAATATTAAATCCTAAACATTTAGATTTGGTAGCCAGGCATGGTGATGTACACCTTTAATTCCAGCACTTGGGAGGCAAAGGCAGGCAGATCTATTAGTTTGAGGTTAGCCTAGTCTACTTAGCCAGGACTACATATAGAGACCTTTCTCAAAAAAACAAAACAGATAAACAACATTTAGATTTGACAAAAAAATGTGACTGTGGTATAGGCCTTCTTAATCAATCTTGATTCTGTTTTAGCTTCCCTTGCACCTGCATCCTGAGTTATAGTAACTAGATTTGGAATCAACTCCGTTTGTTGAAACAGTCTCATTATGTAGAGTCCAAGCCTCAAGACTGTTAAGGTTAAAGGTTTGTCTGTCCTACTGTGTTTAGCCTTTGAACTATCTCTAGTAAGTCACTTTGTATTTTACCTTTATCTTCTCAGGCTCTGGAATGCTTCTGTCAAGCAGCATCTGAAGTGGGCAAAGAAGAATTCTTAGATCGCTTGATCCGCTCAGAGGACGGCGAGGTTGTGTCCACCCCCAGGTTGCAGTATTACGATAAGGTGCGGCATTGTGCTCTACCTTCTCAATCCACTCTGCACAGAAGCACATCTCAAATACATTGTCGTGGTGTTTAATTGTTCCTACAACTCTCAAGTGAGAACAGAAGCAGCCATGGAGAAATCGGGTTTCATCACGTTTGTCAACACAGATTTAAGTGGTACTCTTTGTCCTCTTGTTCCTCAGTCTGAGCTAGGCATCATGAAAGACTCATAATCTCCCAGCTAGGGGTGGGGGAAGATGGGGACGCCTCCACCTGTCCCTGCTTGTTTATGAGGTAATATTTACATGACCAGCTACATTGGCCCTTTTTATTGTTTCATTTGCATTAAATTTCTTTCTTTCTTTCTTTCTTTCTTTCTTTCTTTCTTTTTTTTTGAGACAGGGTCTTTCTGTTAGCCTTTGCTGTCCTGGACTCATTTTGTAGACCAGGCTGGCCTCCAACTCACAGTGATCCTCCTGTCTCTGCCTCGCAAGTGCTGGGATCAAAGGTGTGCGCCACCACGCCCAGACATGTATGTTTTTTTAAACATTCAAGGACTGGAGAGATGGCTCAGAGGTTAAGAGCACTAACTGCTCTTGCAGAGACCCTGAGTTCAATTCCCAGAAACCACATGCTGGCTCACAGCCATCTATAATGTAATCTGGTGCCCTCTTCTGGCATGCAGGCATACGTTCAGGCAGATCACTGTATACATAATAAATAAATAAATATTTTTTTAATTCATTCAGAATGTTATGAGAGGTGGCATATACCCATAAGTGCTTTTGGGAAGCTGAGGCAAATCACTTGAAGCTAGATATTCAACACCTAATTGGAAAATATATGAGATTCTATCTCATTAAAAAAAAAAAAAGGCAGGATATTAGCTTAGCACCAGAGCCTTAAATTTCCTAGGAGGAAAAAAGCACATAGAGGCGCTGGAGAGATGGCTCAGAGGTTAAAAGCACTTGCTGCTCTTTCCAAAGGTTCTGAGTTCACTTCCCAGCAACCACATGGTGGCTCACATCTGTAATGAGATCTGGTGCCCTCTTCTGTTGTACAGGTGGTACATGCAAGCAGAACACTCTATACATAATAAATAATCTTTTAAAAAAAAAAAAAAAAAGTAGCACCTAGACACCGAGGAGCCAGGTTGAAGATAACGTATTAACTGTAAGGTACTAACATGAGAAAAAGATGCAGCTAGCATTTCTACTCTTGATCTAAACTTCAGCTACATTACAGCAGTGACAGGCTGTAGCCAAGTTTGTTAAGTCAGCCAAAAGCAATGGGACTTTTTAAAATGGGATTTTAAACTAAGTAAACCTTGAGCCATGAAATACCACTTAAAGATACTATGAAACAATAAAATTTTAAGAACACTAGGGCTGGAGAGGTGGCTCAGAGGTTAAGAGTACTAACTGCTCTTCCAGAGTCCTGAGTTCAATTCCCAGAAACCACATGGTGGCTCATAACCCTCTATAATGTGATCTGATGCCTTCTTCTAGCCTGCAAGTATATGTGCCGGCAGAGCACTGCATAAATAAATAAATAAGGCTGGGCGTGGTGGCACATAACTTTAATCCCAGCACTGGGGAAGCAGAGGCAGGTGGATCGCCGTGAGTTCAAGGCCAGCCTGGCCTACAAAGTGAATCCAGGACAGCCAAGGCTACACAGAGAGACCCTCTCTCAAAAAAACAAAGAAAGAAAAATCCCGCTGCCTCTCCCCCACCCCCTTCCCATATATATATATGTATGCCTGGTGCCCATGGAAGTCAGAAGAGGGGCCTCTGGAACTGAAATAAAGCATGGTCGTAAGCCACCGTGTGGGCCCTCTGCAGGAGCAACAAAGTGCTTTTTTTTTTTTTTAATTCAGATTACATCTCAGGCTGGGCGTGGTGGCACACGCCTTTAATCCCAGCACTCGGGAGGCAGAGGCAGGCAGACCACTGTGAGTTCGAGGCCAGCCTGGTCCACAAAGCTAATCCAGAACAGCTAAGGCTACACAGAGAAACTCTGTCTCGAAAAACCAAAAAAACAAACAAAAACAAAAAACAGATTATATCTCGATTGTTTTTTGGTTTTTTGTTTGTTTGTTTTTGGTTTTTCGAGACAGGGTTTCTCTTGTAGTCCTGACTGTCCTGGACTCATTTTGTAGACCAGGCTGGCCTCAGTACTCACAGAGATCTGCTTGCCTCTGCCTCCCGAGTGCTGGGATTAAAGCCATGTGCTACCACACCCAACAACAAAGTGCTTCTAACCACTGAGCTGTCTCTTCAGCCCCACCCCACCCCCCATCTTTTCCTAATATAAAGATTTGGTTTTATTTATATGAGTATATATCATATCTGTGAGGCCCTCAGAGTCTAGAAAAAGGAGCCTATTCCCCAGTTACACCATATAGGCCTTCTGTAATCAGAGTGATCTTGTACACTCAGCTTACTCAATGCAATGTAAAGACATGGGCACTTTTCATTACTTCATCATGTCTGCCAATAGGGGAAGAACAAATGTGCATGCCTATGGTCTCAATACTTGGGAGGTGGAGCTAAGCCATAAGGATTATGTGAACTCAGAAGTCCCATTCAATCTGGCAGTATAGAAGGGCCCTGTCTATAAATTAAATAAATAAACGGAATAGGACAACCAAAAGCCATATATAATCTATTACTCAATAAAGGTTCTTATCAATGTTCTGTAGAGAATATTTGAGTTATCTCTTAAACTTATCTGGGTTTTTTTGTTTGGTTTGTTTGTTTGGTTTGTTTTAACTTATCTGCTTTAGCCTGTCACTAGCGAACAAAATTAAATGTAACTAGTTTTCTGGTAAAACAAATGGGTTTTGCACTGAGCTGTGGGTGGGTGGATTGGCTCGGTCATTTTTGAAATAGCGTCTCCTGTAGCCCAGGCTGGCTGAACTCACTGTGTAGCTCTTGCTCCTCGTACCTGTACATCCCAAATCTGGGATTACAGACATGTACTGATGCCCAGCTCAGCTGGAAAAATCTTAAATACTATCCAAATTATCTTGTCCATCTTGGCACCCCCCTACTGCGGTGCTAGGTAACTGACCAGGTCCTCACACTTGTTATTATGATCTCACCTAATTGTCTTTTCTAAATAACTTAGAACCATTGGAGTGCTACTATCATATGATTTTTTTTTCCCTTAATTATCTGTGAATGCCAGTGCCCAAGGAAGCTTCAGCGCTCCCTGGAGCAGAGGCTACAGGCTACCTGGTGTGGGCGCTAGGAACTGAACTCGGGTACACTGCAAGAGCTGTCCTTGCTCTTACCTGGTGAGCTATCTCTCTAGCCCCGAATCACATGAATTTTAATGGGAATCTCTTCTTAGGTTTTGCGTCTGCTGGATGTAGTTGGATTGCCTGAACTAGTCATTCAGCTGGCTACATCAGCAATTACTGAAGCAGGCGACGACTGGAAAAGTCAGGTAAAATCTAACCAAAGTTCATTGTTTTCCTTAGCTCTTGTTATAAATGGAGTATTTTAATTTCTATCGTTCTTTTTTGATATTCAATTTAGGCTACTTTAAGAACATGCATTTTCAAACATCATTTGGACTTGGGTCATAATAGCCAAGCATATGAGGCCTTAACCCAAATTCCTGATTCTAGCAGGTAATGTCCTGGTCATTTTTAGAGAAGGCAGTTTACCAGCCCTGTTTGACTCACTGAGACAGTTCACCCTCGTCTCCTTCTCTCCTTCTAGGCAGTTAGACTGTTTGCGACAGCTGGTGGTGGTTCTTTGTGAGCGCTCCCAACTGCAGGATCTTGTAGAGTTTCCCTATGTGAACCTGCATAATGAGGTAACTAATTTGTCCACTTTTGTCTAGTAACAGATCTTTCAGTTGCCACAATTACTACTAACTTCAACATCTGATTGCTCACATTTTGTTAGGTTGTAGGAATAATTGAATCACGTGCTAGAGCTGTGGACCTAATGACGCACAATTACTATGAACTTCTCTATGCTTTTCACATCTACCGCCACAATTACCGAAAAGGTGAGCAGCTGAACCAGAGCCTGGTGTGGTTTTAATGTTATTACTTTATTAAACTTTATTACTTTAGTTATATTTTTAAAAACATGGTGTATTGGAACGTGTTTTAATTGTATTTAAGTATAAATTAGTTTCAACTTTTTGGTGACTATCCAGGAACGTTGATGTATATATAGGCTCTCCTTCTGTAACACTCTGAAGGCATTTCCAGTGAGCTCACTGGGCCTCTGTGCATTTTCTGCCTGTGAAGGGAGCATTGCCCTTCTCAAACCAGAAGCACTAAAGTTCCCGTGCTCTCTCTCGCACTGTACGGCCTCCCTTTTTTATTTTGTTTCTTGGAGTACAATGTTAACTTCTGCTTAAATGTTCTTAGGTCATCTGAATATAATAGTCTTCCCTATTATCAGAGACTGAGTTGTCATATGCCTTCAACATTATGAAAATTCTTTAAAAAGAGGTGACAATTTAGCCAGGCAGTGGTGGTGCACGCCTTTATCCCAGCACCCTGGAGACAGAGGCCAGCAATCTCTGAATTCAAAGGCAGCCAGGACTACACAGAGAAACTGTCTCAAAAAAAAGATGACATTTAGAAGTAATTAAATGAGCCAGCTGTGGTGGACATGACTTTAATGCCAGAACTCAGGAGGCAGAAGCAGATGGATCTGAGTTAGAGGCCCGCATGGTCAATTTAGGGCGCTCCAGGCCAGCCAGTGATACACAGTGAGACCCTGTCTCAGGATTTACCGAATGCGTAGGCTTGATGGTGGATAGCTGTGATCCTAGCAAGAGGCAGTGAGGCAGGAGGACAGTGAGTTCCTCAGTTCTGCAGCCTAAGCTGCATAAAAATTTTTTTTTAATTTTTAAAGGTTTTATTAAGTGCCAGATTGTGGCTTAGTTGGTTAAGTGTTTGCCATGTGAAAAGCCCTGGTTTCAGGGACTGGCAGTGCCACATGAAGGGGGAATGGGAGCATACAACATGCCTGTAATCCTAGCACGTGGCAGTTGGAGACAGGATGGTTAAAAGTCCAAAGTCGTTCTTGGACAGCTAGGGCTACACAACACCAGGTCTAAAAGGATTGTAGTGTGTAGGGGGAGGGACTAGACTGTAGATAAAATTCAAGAAAACAAAAACAAGTTAACATGGAAATAATTTAAGATGAATGGGTGTGGTAGTACATCCCTTTGCTCACAGCAGAGGCCAGCCTGGTCTACATAGTGCATTCTTGGCCAGTCCGTGCTGCATAGTGAGATCCTGTCTCAAATAATTTTAAAAGAGATCTGAGGATATAGTTTAGTGGCAGATCATTTGCCTAGCATGTTTAAGACCCTAGGCTCAGTCCTCAGAATTAAAGATAATAATTAGTAAAGAAGTTATCAAATGTCAGCACTCGGGAGGCAGAGGCAGGCCGATCACTGTGAGTTTGAGGCCAGCCTGGTCTACAAAGTGAGTCTAGGACAGCCAAGGCCACACAGAGAAACCCTGTCTCAAAAAACCAAAAAAGGAAAAAAAAAGAAGAAGAAGAAGAGGAGGAGGAGGTTATCAAATGAAAGCTAGGCATGGTGGTGCACACTTTTAATCCCAGCACTTGGGAGGCAGAGGCAGGTGAATTGCTGTGAGTTCAAAGCCAGCCTGGTCTACAAAGTGAGTCCAGGACAGCCAAGGCTACACAGAGAGACCCTGTCTTGAAAAAACAGAGGGTCAGGAGGAGTTATCAAATGATATCTTAACAATCTAATTTGGGGCTAGCAAGATGACTTAGCAGGTAAAGGTGCTTGCTGCCCAGTGGCCTGATTTTGATTCCCAGAGACCTGATCCTGTTAAGAGTAAGTTACTGGGACTTTTGGCTAAGATCAAGTGAAGAGTATGTTACAGCCAGGAATGGTGAGCTACTATGTGGTTGCTGGGAATTGAACTCAGGACCTCTGGAAGAGCAATCAGTGCTCTTAACTTCTGAGCCATCTCTCCAGCCCTAGCCTTCCCCCCCACCCCCAGCCCTGAATTTTAGCCATTTGTAAGTGAACTGTTCAGAGGTAACTAGACACCAAGTGTTGTGTAACCACCATATAGTTTTGAAAACTATTTTCCTCCTAAGAAACTGAAACTCTATGGCCCTGTTTGCCCTGGTGCATGCCATTCTGCTTGCCCTCTCTGAGTTTAGTTGCTGCAGTATGCAGTACTCTGGCTTATTTCAACTACCAGGACTTTAGGGCTCATCACTGTCCTTGCATGGATGAATTTCCTGTTGTTGATGTTTGTTTGTTTTCTGTTTTTGTTTTGTGTTGTTGTTTATTTGTTTTTTGAGACAAGGTTTCTCTGTGTGGCCTTGGCTGTCCTGGACTCTCTTTTAGACCAGGCTGGCCTCAAACACACAGTGATCCACCAGCCTCTGCCTCCTGAGTGCTGGGAGAATTTCCTTTTTTTAATATTGAATTATATAGTCCAGTGGTAGAGAACTTACTTAGCACGGAGATGATTGCCAGCACTATCACACACACCCCAAAATGTTATGGATGTATTAGTGTATCATGGTTTGTTTATCCTTCCATGGGTGGGCACGTGGATCACTTCTGCATTTTGGCTGTTGTGAATTATGCTGCAGTATAATTTCTTTACTGCCTTGCTTTTGAAAAGCCAGATGTGAGGGCGAAGGAGAGAAATAGCACAGGCAGCAGAGCGCCCAGTGAGCAGGTGTGAGAGCCTGGCTTAGATCCCAGAACCCACCTAAAAAGCTGGGCCCATGGGCAGCTGGCCTAGCCTAACAAAAGCTCCAGACCAAAGAGAAATCCTGGCTTAGAAATCAAAATAGATGCCTCCTAAAGAATAACACCCAAGTTTGTCCTCTGGCCTTCACATACACACAAACACACACAGAGACACAAAAGTAAATAGCCAGACATGGTGGTACTTGCCTGTAATCCATCACTTGAGAGACGAATGCAGAATTAAGAACTCAAAAGTCGGGGCTGGAGAGATGGCTCAGTGGTTAAGAGCACTGATTGCTCTTCCAGAGGTCCTGAATTCAAATCCCAGCAACCACATGGTGGCTCACAACCATCTATACTGTGATCTGATGCCCTCCTCTGGCCTGCAGATATACATGCAGGCAGAGCACTGTGTACGTAATAAAGAAATAAATCTTTTAAAAAAAAAAAAAGAGCTCAAAGTCATCTTTAGCTATAAAATGAATTCAAGGCCAACCAGGACTCTTAGTTACTGTACTTTCTACATCCCCCCGAAAAGGTGTATTCCTTATTCTTACCATAGTTCTGTGTGTCATTTTAAGTTACATTCAATTTTGCCTCAAATTTTAGTATGTCATGTGTAACAGATCTCCTTGCATCTGTAAAGAAACATTTTTGTCTACTTCACTCTTGTCTCCTAGCTGGTACAGTGATGTTTGAATATGGTATGCGTCTTGGCAGAGAGGTTCGGACTCTCAGGGGACTTGAGAAGCAAGGCAACTGTTACCTGGCGGCTATTAACTGTTTACGCCTGATTCGTCCAGAGTATGCATGGATTGTACAGCCAGCCGCTGGGCCAGTGGTATGAAAACTTTTCTTTTGAGAATTTTGAGTCATTACAGCTTTTTTTTCTTCTTTTCTTTTGACTGTTATCTCATTTTGCTTCAGTTTATTTAAACTGTCTCCTGAGGATGCTGGTCGTGGTGGCAGCACTCAATGTAAAGACAAAGTTCAGGCTCGCCCTCAGCCACATAGTGAATTTAAGGCCACATGAGACCCTGTCTCAAAAAAAAAAGAAAGAAAGAAAGAAAGAAAAATGCCTAATAAATGATAGCTGCTTTTAGTTCTGTCTTTTTTATTAACAGTTACCATTAGAGAAGGCAGGCACAGATCTTTCTAATCTGCTGATGGCTTTTTGTGTTATTCTAGTGTCTGAGTTTACTAGGCTATTGACCAAGGCTACCAATGTGAGTGACAGAATTATGAAGGCAGTGAAAGCCATGTGACATATCACATGAGTCTTCTCAACAAACAGCTCTATTTTGTTGTGTTAAAGTTACAATACCCCTGTAAGAAGAGTTATGCCAACTGAAATAAAAGTAATTCCTTGCCAGATGTGGTGGCTCCAGCCTTCGATCCCAGCATCTGAGTTTCCTGAGTTCCAGCATAGCCAGGGCTACACAGTGAGACTCTGACTCAAAAAAATCACGACATTCTGTTGAGAATTTAAGCATGAAGGCTCTAATGACAGTTAATGCTATAAAAATAAAATAGTATTTTTTACAGCTAAGTGACTGGTTTTTGCCTTTCAGTCTGATCGCCCTGGAGCATCTCCTAAGAGGAGTCATGATGGCGAGTGCACAGCTGCCCCAAGTGAGTCGGGGATTTCCCATCTGTGGGTAGTAGCTATTGTTATAGCTTAGTAGGTGTGTGTGTGTGTGTGTGTGTGTGTGTGTGTGTGTGTGATGTTTTAGTGATTGTATGTAATAGAGACAGATGGTAACATTACTTCTATATAATACTACATATGATACTATATAGGATAAAATATATATAATACTATATAGGATAAAATTACCTCAGTTTAGCTTCAACTTTCTAATCTGCTACAGGTTATCTTAAGAGACCTTTGAAAATGCCATACAGTCAGAGCCGGGCAGTGGTGGCGTACGCCTTTAATACCAACACTTGGGAGGCAGAGGCAGGCAGATCACTGTGGGTTTGAGGCCAGCTACAAAGTGAGTCCAGGACAGCCAAGGCTACACAGAGAGACCCTGTCTCAAAAAAAAAAAAAAAAAAAAAGAACATATACCATACAGTCATATAAGAAAATGAAAATTACTTTAGAAAGTGTTTTCTTGGGTTTGGGAAATGGCTCACTGGATACAGTGCGTGCTGTGGAAGCATGGGGACTGAGGGAGATCGCTGGTGCCTACATAAAGCCAGGCGTTTGATGTGCACCTGTGACCTCTGTGACGAAGAAGAGACAGAAAGATCCTGGCCAGCTACTCTTACCCACTTGGTGATCTCTTAAGTTCGGTGAAAGACATAGTTTCAAAAGGCAAGGTAAAGCCTTTAGTCCCCGCCCTCAGGTTTTGCCTCTCTCGCTTCCATGTTGTAGCAGCTAAATCAAGTTCCGTGTTTGAGACGCTGAGCAGTCCTCAGCTGCAGGCTTTGATTCTAATCCTTAGGTTTGACTCAGCTGTGAATCTAAAGAAAGGAACGCTGCCTAATGTTTACAGATTCCTGTGTGTTCTTATCTTTCTCTTTGCCTTGGAAAATTAAACCGAGAGACTTTGTCCCAATCTTAACCCCCCAAAAGTGGAATGTTACTTAATGTCTACTCGAAACTGACACATTCATCTAATGGACACTCCTTTCTACTTTGGGTAATGAAATTTATTTGGTTTCTAGCCACTCGGCAAATTGAAATTCTAGAACTGGAAGATCTCGAAAAAGAATGTTCTCTAGCACGAATTCGTCTCACATTGGCTCGGCATGACCCGTCAGCGACTGCCATTGCAGGTAGGGATTTAACTTCTAACCAGCCTGTGCCAGTGACAGGGCCAGGCAGCTGGGTAGTGTGCTAAGTAGGTCTAAGGTCAGAGAGTGTTACTCGGAGATACTTGTCAACAACCAAAGCTTTGGGTTTCATTAGTGTGTGCCCTTCGGTACACTAACTAGCCATACTCCATTTCCACAGGAAGTTCATCAGCAAAGGAGATGGTCACTCTCCTGGTTCAGGCTGGCCTCTTTGACACTGCCATATCACTCTGTCAGACTTTTAAGCTTCCCTTAACACCAGTGTTTGAGGGGCTTGCTTTCAAGTAAGTAAAAAAAATACCTTTTAATAGCCTTAATTTTCTAATGCAGAAGAAACTCTGTATTATTATTTAGTATGATGCAGTAATCAGAAACCATTATAAAGAGATGCTCTGAGCTGGGTGTGGTAGTACATGCCTTTAATCCCAGCACTCGGGGGGCAAAGGTAAGTATATCTCTGTGAGTCCGAGGCCAGCCTGGTCTACAAAGCAAGTCCAAGACAGCCAAGACTACAAGAGAAACTCTGTCTTGAAACCCTCCCCCACCACCACCAAAAAAAATGAGATAGAGAGATGCTCTGTTTGACTTATGCAAGATTTTTAAAAATTGTTTAATGGCTTATAATTTTATTTTACTTAAAAAGTAATCCTTACCAGCAGTAGTGGAGCACATTTCTTGAGAAGACGTGCTGAGTTAGGTGGTGATAATGGTGTTCATCCTAGATGAGGCACGTGCTCTTTTTAGTCCCTTGTGACATCCTTTGCCCTTGAAAGTTGTTTCTTTTTTCTCCTCTTCGGCGTGTGTTCATGTGTGCCAGAAGACAGCCTGGGATGTTATTTCTCAGAAGCCATCCACCTTGGATTTTGAGACATGGCCTCTCCCCGGAGCCTGAGGCTTACCTATTAGACTAGGCCAGTAGTCTAGTAAGCTTAGGAGCTCTCCTGTTGTGCCATGCCCAGCTTCTCGTTTGGCTAAATGAGAAGGGTACAAGGGGATAAAACTTGTGCCCTGCCTACACTTGCATAGCAAACACTTCAGCCACTGAACTGTTGTGCTGCCCTTAGTTTCCTAGCAATTGTTTTTTCAGACAGTTTTTTTCCCCATATAGCCAAGGCTGGCCCAAAGTTTATGGTACTCCAATCTTCAGTACTGGTATTGTAGACTTTTTGTTTTGGTTTTTTGAGACAGGGCTGTCCTGGAACTTACTGTAGACCAGGCTGGCCTTGAACCCTCAGAGATCCACCTGCTTCTGCCTCTAAATGCTGAAATTACAGGCATGTAACCTGTCTCTTGACATCTGGTAAGCATATGGGTTATCCAGCAGTATGGCAGTACAGCAGCAGGACAGATCTAAAATTGTCTTTTGGTGGTGGTGGTTTTAAGTGTTTATTTGTTTTTCAAGACAGTTTCCCTGTGAAGTCTGTCCTGGAACTCACAGAGATCCCCCTGCCTTTCCCTCCCTCGTGCCGGGACTAAAGGCGAGCACGGCCACCACCTGGCATTAAATTGTCTTATCTGCCTAGTTGTTGTAGCAAAATAAAGCGGCTGGCTTCAGCAGTTAGTTACTGGTGTGGGAACGGTTTCACTGCAGGTGCATCAAGCTGCAGTTTGGAGGTGAAGCGGCACAAGCAGAAGCCTGGGCCTGGCTAGCAGCCAATCAGCTGTCTTCCGTCATCACCACTAAGGAGTCCAGGTACAGCCCCAAGGTTCCTGTAGGCCTAAGTGGATTTACCTTTTGCAAAGCTCTAGCACCCTTTCTCTGAATGGATAACTTTTTCTTTTTTTTTTTTTAATGTATACAGTATTCTGCCTGCAGGCCAAAAGAGGGCACTAGTTCTCACAGTTCTCACATGTGGTTCCGGGGAATTGAACTCATGGCCTTTGGAAGAGCAGTCAGTGCTCTTAACCTCTGAGCCACCTCTGCAGCTATGGATAACTTTTTGAAAAGATTTGTGGTGTGGATGTTTTGTCTGAATGAATGTAAACCATTGGTGACCAGGAAGGTCAAAACTGGAGTTATGGATGGCTCACTATGTAGCTCACAGAGTGCTCAAAGCCTCAGTTCTCCCACCTCATCCTCCTGAGTGATAGGATTGTTCCAAGCATACACTGTGAAACCTGCCTTTCCTAATATTGTGGGAGGTTTTGGTTCTTTGGTTTTTGTTTGTTTGCTTTTTGGTTTTTCGAGACAGGGCTTCTCTGTGCAGCCTCAGCTGTCCTAGACTAACTTTGTAGACCAGGCTGGCCTCAAACTCACAGCAATCCTCCTGCTTCTACCTCCCTGAATGCTGGGATATAGGCATGCAGCACCACGCCCCGCTGTAGTAGAGCACATTTTTAATCCTAGCACTTAGAAACATAGCAAGTTCCAGGACAACCAGAGCTATATAATAGAGAGACATTGGTTCCTGGGGGATCCAACAACCTTTTCTGATCTCCATGGGTATCAGGAATACACATAATGTATATACTCACATGCTGACAAAATATTCATATATAAGAAAATGTTTTAGTTGTTTTCTACATGAATCTATTACTTGGTCAGTTTTGGGGATCAAGACCAATGATATGAGCCAGTTCCTTCTTTCTTTAAACTCCTAAAACAAAGGAATTTAATAAATTGTTTGTAGCTAGTAGGAGAAAAAACAAATCTTAATTCATTTGATTTTTTTTCAAGATGTTTTTATTAGCTCATCTAATTTCTAGTTATCATGTAGTTATATGTCAATTCAGTTGTTAGCTGGAGAGATGACTCAGCAGCTAAGAGCACACACTGCTCTTGCAGAGGACCCTAATTTGATTGCCTGGTACCCACATGGTGGCACTCAGTAGACAGACAGGAGGGTCTGAAGATCGGTCTGGTTGCTGGTAGTGGTTGCACACCCCTAAATCCTAGCACTTTGGAGGCAGAGGCAGGCGGATCTCTGAGTTCGAAGACAGCCAGGGTGGTTATTCAGAGAAACACTGCCTCGGGAAAAAAACAAAAAGATCAGCTTGGTCTACAAAGTAAGACCCTGTCTCTAATTAATTAACTAATAGAAACGGAATATGGGGGGCTGGAGAGATGGCTCAGAGGTTAAGAGCACTGGCTGCTCTTCCAAAGGTCCTGAGTTCAATTCCCAGCAACCACATGGTGGCTCACAACCATCTAAAGTGTGATATGGTGCTCTCTTCTGCCCTGCAGTTGTACATGCAGGCAGAACACTGTATATATAATAAATTAATCTTTAAAAAAAAAAAGGATTCATTAAAAAGCTGGGCAGTTGTGGAGCACGCCTGTAATCCCAGCACTCAGGAGGCAGAGGCAGGTGGATTGCTGTGAGTTCAAGGCCAGCCTGGTCTACAAAGTGAGTCCCGGACAGTCAAGGCTACACAGAGAAACCCTGTCTCAAAAAATGAAGAAAAAAAAAATCGTTAAAAAAAGAAAAGGAATATGAATTCCTTTGTCCTTTTCACTTTTTCCAAGTGCTGCAGATGAAGCATGGAGGCTGTTGTCAACCTACTTGGAAAGATACAAAGTCCAGAATAATTTGTATCATCACTGTGTGATCAACAAGTTGTTGTCTCATGGAGTCCCTCTGCCTAATTGGCTTATAAACAGTTACAAGGTATGTAGTACTGAGTTGGGGTAATAATTTGAGAAAATGGACTGATTTACAAGCCAGTTGTGGTGGCAGTGCAGTGGAGGTGGAGGCAAGAGGATCAGGAGGATTTCACAGCCAACCATTGCTCCATAGTGAGTTCGGGGCCAGGCTGGGCTAAATGAGACACTGTCAAAAGGTGGGGCCGGGGGGTTGGAATTCAGTGACTTATATGCTTCTTAGTCATCACTCTAAAACAATTTAACTTAAATTCTGCATATAGTACTGGGACTTTAAACAAACATTCTACCAATTAAGTACTAGGACTTTAGATTTAAAGTTTCTTGGACTAGTAATTAGATTAATATCTACTTCCTGTGTTTACTGAACAGTGAGTTCATAATGAGTATATTTTGGTACAATATCTACTATCATTGCTTAAAATTTTGACAGCAGTGGCAGAATGATAAAGTGGTTTGTTTTGCTCAATGTTATAAGCTAAGCGTCTAAGAGCACATGGCTTATTGTTTTGGCCTCCAGGAAGAGCCCTCTGTGCTGCGTGATGTCATAGCAGATTACATTGTGGTGGGAAGGTACAGGACCATAGTGTGGTCTGTCATCACACAGAAAGCCAGGAGGCAGCCTCCACTGTCATAATAGCTTACTCTCCTGAAAACCGTCTTAATCTCTTCACAGAGGATAGATACCCTCCTTGAGCTAAACATCCCCCAGTAGGTCCCACTTCTCAAAGGTTCCTCCCTCTCCCAGTGCGCATTGGGGACCAAACCTTCAACCTACGATTCCACATCTGAACTATACAAAATCTACCTATCTATCCATTTATTTATGTTTCTGACACAGGGCCCCACTGTAGCCTTGGCTGGCCTAGAACTCAATATAAATTAGACTGGACTTGATTTTACTATGTAAACCAGTCTGGACTTGAACTCAAAGATCTGCCAACCTACCCCTCCAAGTATGGAGGTTAAAAGTGTGCATCACCAAGCCGAGTTTTTGTCTTGTTGCTACTGTTTTAGTATGTACAATGCTTCCTGAATTTATGTGGTGTTCTTGTGTAGAGTCATGCCAGTCTGCTCTTCATCATCCCAAGTTTAGTATACGTGTTGCCCAGGCAAGCGCTTCTGATTTGGTTTGGATATACACTTGAGTTTGAAGATAATATCTGAAGCACTTTCAGTAGGATAAGGAAAGAGAATCCAGAAGTTATTACTAGTAAAATTGGTTCTCTTGCTCTCTTTTTTAGTATATATAGTATATGGAGATATAGATTTTTTTTTTTTTTAAGGCCCGAGCCGGGCATGGGGGTTCATGCCTTTAATCCCAACACTAGGGAGGCAGAGGCCATGTACCTCTTAGTTCTAGACCGGCCTGGTGTACAGATCAAGATCCTGGACAGCCAGGGCTATACAGAGAAACCTTGTCTCAGAAAACGAAAACAAAAGCCACTGTGATGTTAGGAATTTGTAATTATAGAACTTGGAAGGCTGAGTAGGATTACAATGAGTTCAAGGCCATCCTGGATTACATAGCAAGACCCTGTCTTGAAAAAAGAAAGAAAAGAAAGGCTCAGAGATGGCTCAGGTTAAGAGCAAGGTCCTGAGTTCAATTCCCAGCAACCACATGGTGGCTCATAACCATCCATAATGAGATCTGGTACCCTCTTCTGGCATGCAGGTATACATGCAGGCAGAATATTGTATACATATTAAATAAATAATTTTTTTTAAAGCAGCAGTTCAGATGGTAGAGTGCTTGCCTAGCATGCAGGAAGCATAGCTTGATCCTTAATACTGCATAAACTGGGTGTGGTGGTGTAGGGTGAGAACTTCAAGGTCAGCCTGCACTATGTAAAACCCTGTCTCAGAAAAAGAAGTAGAGAAAAATAGCGATATGGGAAAAGTAGATTGGGTACATCAGAACAGGCATCCTCACTGTAGTAAAGTATCCACTGACACAGCATCCTTCCTCACTATAATAGAATACAGACAGCATCCTCACTGTAGTAAACTATCCACTGACACAGCATCCTTCCTCGCTGTAATAGAATACAGACAGCATCCTCACTATAATAGAATACAGCATCCTTATTGTAATGAAGTATCCATTGGGCTGGAGATGTGGCTCAGAGGTTAAGCGCACTGGATGCTCTTCCAAAGGTCCTGAGTTCAATTCCCAGCATCCACATGGTGGCTCACAACCATCTAAAATGAGATCTGGTGTCCTCTTCTGGTGTGCAGACAAGAACACTGTATACATAATAATAAATCTTTTTTTAAAGTTCTCCATTGACTTCAGCATTCTTCCTCGCTGTAATATAATACAGCATCCTCACTGTAATAGAGTGTTCATTGAGTGCAGCATCCTTCCTCTCTCTAATATAATACAGCATCCTCACTGTAATAGAGTATCCATTGAATACAGCGTAATCACTGTAATAAAATTCAGAGGACCAAGTGGTAGTGGTGCACACTTTTAATCCCAGCACTGGGGAGGCAAAGATAGGCGGACCTCTGAGTCTGACCAGCCTGGTCTACAGAGTTAGTTCTAGGACATAAAAGCCCTGTCTGGGAGGAGGGGGCGGGGGGAGGAATACAGCATCTTCATATAATAGAGTAAAGCTTACTTACAATTCCAAAACGAGGCTGTTCATCTTTCTATCACCTTAAGCTACATAGAAATTTAAAGCTGGTGGTACTTTTGCATCTCATTATTTCTAAGAACTAATGTATATATCCTGTCACTTTAGTGCTCAGCATTTCTGGTGAGACATGTTGACATTACTAATGTAAAACTGAAATAGGGACAAATTAAAATATGCTTAGGGGCTGGAGAGATGGCTCAGTGCTTAAGAGCACTATCTTCTCTTGCAGAGATCCTGAGTTCAATTCCCAGTAACCACATGGTGGTTTACAACCATCTGTAATGTGATCTAATGTCCTCTTCTGGCATACAGGTGTACATGCAAGTAGAGTACTCATATACAATAAATAAATAAATAAATAAATAAATAAATAAATAAAATCTTTTAAAAAAAAAAAAAGAAGAAGAAGAGAAAAGCCATCTAATGTACCTGGAGGTAACTGGGCTCTTGGAAATTTACAAATCTCTCCTAAGGAACAGATGAATAAACCCAAGTGTTCATACACGCTCACTTACATTAACAGCCGCCTCCCCACCCCCCCCACACAAGACAGTGTTTCTCCGTGTAATAGCTCTGCTTGTCCTGGACTCACTTTGTAGCCCAGGCAGGCCTCAAACTCACAGAGATCCTCCTGCCTCTGACTCCCAAGTGCTGGGATTAAAGGTGTACACCACCACACCTGGCATTAACAAGCTTTTAAAATTTGTTTGTTTTTTCTGGCAGGACTACATAGCCCTGCCTGCCTAGATACGCTTTTTATAAGTTGAAATACAACTATATTGAAAAAGTTAATAGGAAAACCTGATGCTTGTTGATACACAGAAACAATCAACATATGATATGTATACCTTTAGGTTTTTTGGATAATTTCTTTTTTATTATATTTCTTTTTACATATACATTTATATTATACACATAAAAAGATTAATTTATTATATATACAGTGCTCTTCCCACACGTATGCGAGCAGGCCAGAAGAGGGCATCAGATTTCATTACAGATGGTTGTGAGCCACCATGTGGTTGCTGGGAATTGAACTCATGACCTCTGGAAGAGCAGACAGTGCTCTTAACCTCTGAGCCATCTCTCCAGCCCTTTTTAGATAATTTCTAAAGCATTCTGGAAGGAAGCACTGTTGGGTTCTATTTCAAATTGCTGTAGACATGCTTATAATTGTTCCTTTTTCAGAAAGTTGATGCTGCTGAGTTGCTTCGTCTGTACCTGAACTATGACCTTTTAGAAGAAGCTGTGGATTTGGTGTCTGAATATGTAGATGCTGTATTAGGAAAAGGACATCAGTACTTTGGAATTGAGGTAGATGTATATGAATGTTGCCTTCTGATAGTGTGTTAAGTATATGTTTAGCTACATAGTTAAATATTGGTACTGTATCAATCTTTAGTTTCTTTTTTTAATTTATTTTTAATTATGTGTGTGCTGTGCCCTACATGCCTGTTTGTGCCTCAGGAGGCCAGAGGTATTGAGTCCTTTGGAGCTGGAGTCACAGGCAATTGTGAGCTGTCTGATAGAGATGCTGCGAGTTGAATTGGGACCCTCTGGAACAACAACTTGCACTCTTTCTCTTTTGGCTTTTTTAGATAGATTCTCTGTTATGTAGCTCTGCTTGTCCTAGAACTGTAGGTATATAGACCAGATGAGTAATAATTAAAGTGTTAATATAGTTAACCCAATTGAAAGAAAAGGGAAGAATATAGGTGTATTTGTGTGTTTGTGTACACATAATTCCTTTTTTTATTGTACGTGCATGGACATGGGTACCAACCACAGTGCACATGGAGTTCAGAGAAAAACTTGGATTCATTTCTTTCCATCATGTGACCCAGGAATTGAATTCATTTACTAAGTTTTGGTGGCAAGTGCCTTTACCATCTCAACAGCACCACACAAATTATTTTTGTTTTTTGTTTGTTTGTTTGTTTGTTTTCCGAGACAGCTTTTCTCTGTGTAGCCTTGGCTGTCCGTGACTCACTTTGTAGTCCAGACTGGGCTAGAACTCACAGTGATCCACCTGCTTCTGCCTCCCTGAGTGCTGGGATTAAAAGTGTGTGCCACCACGCCCAGCTTAATCCTTTTTCTTTTTTTACCACACAATTTCTTAATGGTGGCAGGGGAATGGGATTTAAAGTATTTCATGTATAGAGTCCTGCAAAAGCAGCTACCTAGGAGAAATGCTGTCATTTTAATAATGGACATTTTCTTTCAGTTCCCACTGTCTGCAACAGCCCCAATGGTCTGGCTCCCATACTCCTCTATTGATCAGCTTCTCCAGGCTCTGGGAGAAAACAGTGCCAACAGTCACAACATTGTAGTAAGTAAACCCTTGAGTTGCCCTCACTGAATCGCTACTGGCAGGTAACACCCTAGCATATGACAATTGCTCCTCTAGAAGGAGAGGAAAGACAAAGTCATTACTACCCATAATGTGCTACCCCCAGCCCTTTACAAATAAAAGTCTAAGCAACCAAGCCCAAAAGTCTTAAGGAGGAATTATGTAGGCTTCAATTACACGGAGGCAATGACCTACAGCCTTTCAAAGGTGTTTAGCAGGGCAGATGCTACAGGATGAGTGTACTTGAAATACTGTGGGATACATTATTGGTAGTATCCTGAGTGACTTCTGAACACCGTCTGTTCCGGAACCCATACTAGCTATTACTCATCCTAGAAAGTAAATAAATAAAATGAAGATGACATTTGTTACTAAAATCACATGGTGGCACACTCCTGTGATCTCAGCACTCCAGAGGCAGCGGCACAGGCAGGCGGATCTCTATGAGTTCAAGGACAGCTTGGTCTACAGAGCAAGTCCAGGACATCCAGGGCTACACAGAGAAACCCTGTCTCAAAAAACAAAATTGAAGTGTCTCCTAACCCTATCACCTAGAACTCACACAGTGTGGTTGTAAACTACATATTACAGTAGCATGCACCTGCAGTCCTAGCTACTGGGGCTGAGGCAAGAAATCAGTCCCTTGATTTTAGGAGTTTCAGGGTCAGCCTGGGCATCATAGGAAGATGGCATCTTAGTAAAACTGAGTAAAAGATTGATTCAGAATATGAGCTCCTTATTTTGTCTGTTTGTTTTGTCGAACTCCCCTTTTGTTTTCTGTGCTAGCTGCTCTCAACTCATGATTTCCTAGCCTAAGCTTCCCAAGAGCTGGCTACAGGCATGTGCCACTATACTCAGACATAAACTGTTTTTAAGCAGGAAGAAGACAAGATAACCCTGAAAGTTAGTTACTATCAGTTGGATATGTCAAATTTAAGATAAATACAATAAATATTAGTCCTGTATTTTAACTAAGGAGTTAATGAACTAGTTAAATCAGATGTAATTTCTCATTCTGAGGAAAGAGCTGGTAATTCTTGCATTTAAAATACTGGTATTCTGCTGGAGGTGGTGGCACACACCTGTAATCTCAGCACTCAGGGAGGCAGAGGCAGGTGGATCTTGGTGAGTTTGAGGCCAGCCTGGTCACAGAGTGATTTCAGGGCAGCCAGGGATAAACAGAGAAGCCCTGTCTCGAAAAGGGGGGAAGAATCCTGGCGTGGCCTGTTGTAGTAGAGCACAATGGTAAGAAATGGTGAAGAAGATGACGACGTAGCAGGACCGTGAGTTTGAGGCATTGTGGCACACAACTTTAATCCCAGGGGTATCTCTGAGTTAAGGCCAGCCTGGTCTACAGAGTGAGCTCGGGGCCAGCCAGGACTCTGTACTGAGATACTGTCTCAAAACAAACAAAAACTGTGTGCTAGCCCTTGAGAGGCTAGAGCAGAAGGCTACACAATAAGACTTTGTCTCGTAAATAAACAAATGTGTAAATGTATATACATGGAAGCCGGGCTGTGGTGGCGCACGCCTTTAATCCCAGCACTCGGGAGTCAGAGGCAGGCGGATCTCTGTGAGTTCGAGGCCAGCCTGGTCTACAAAGGGAGTCTAGGATAGCCAAGGCTACACAGAGAAACCCTGTCTCGAAAAACCAAAAAAGAAAAAAAATGTATGCACATGGAAACCACATACAAACATACACAGTGGTGTGACTGGGTTAAAGGTGTTGCCCACTAGCACAGCCTAGTGTCATAGGGTTCTGAGTTCCACAGGCGCTCAGAAGTGTAGTCTGCATATTCAGAAAATCCATTACAACAGCAGGAATGGTGGTTACATACAACAAAGAAGGACCAGTTCTGCCTGTAGAGCTCAGGACAGACTTGTGCACTGAACGGTAACTAAGTGAAGCCGAGCGGCTAGCGTCTCTAGTGGGTAGTCAGAGCCGTTCAGTCTTCACTGTTCTATGGAATGACATCTTTCTTTTCCCTTACAGCTGTCCCAGAAAATTCTTGACAAACTAGAAGACTACCAGCAAAAAGTTGACAAGGCAACACGGGATTTATTGTACCGTCGAGACTTGTGATCTGCATAGCTGCTCAGCCTTTGTAACCGTGGTGCCTCTTAGGGCTTAGGACTGCTCTACAGAAACCCTGTGCTCCAGGCCAGTCATACAACTGTAAACCATGTGTGTGGCGCCTGAGTCTGCAGTTCTGCACAACATAAGAGAACAAAAGTCAGGGCCAGCCTGTGCTTGCTGGTGGAGCTGACACAGTTTGGTTTTCGAGCTTCGTCTCTAACAGCTGCTTTTGTATATGATTCTCAAGCTTTTTCAGAGTTTATATTTTTTTAAACTACCGAAGACATCCTTTATCTGCAAAACTCACCTTCACTTTCCATAATAGCTAATAGTTGTTGATATGTTACAGCTGACCACCAAATAGTCACTACATATCTTTTAACTTTTCCTTACCGTTTTCTGTATTTCAGTGAGATTATTTTGGTTCAGAACTAACATGTATTTTCTGTATTCCAAACAAGGGATAATGGTTTTACATACTCATCATTATTTATTGTAGAGTTTTTCATATGACCTTCAATAAAGTATTAAGTAATTTGCCTAGATTAAGCATAAATTATGACCAGCTTTTTAAGGAAAATATATTTGAGTCTGGCCCAAAGGCTAAATTTGAGTAAACATCAGAAAAAAATTAATGTCCATCATCTATAAAAGCAACAGATTTTCATTTTCAAATGTATTAATTTATGTGATTTATAATAATCAAGCTGGACTTGATCATACAGTTAGTCTGATAATATATTGGTCCAAAATAGAATTTTACTGGTCAGAATCAGAAACATTCATGCATACAAACTACAAGCTTTGGGAAGGGTGAACAATAATAAAAATATTCTTTGATTTTACTCTGTACATTAAGATTTATCTTTCAAGGAAACAGTCTATACTCTTTGTTTGAAAGGATGTCCTTTGACTTTTGGGTATTTCCTAAGCCTGTAGAATTTATGCTGTCAACAACCTGGTTGTGTTTCATAGTTTTTAGCTCTACAGGAGCTCTGAAGAGCAACACGGAGGAGCCGGTGCTGTAGCGGGTTCCTTTGGGTCGGGCTGCTGATCCTGGCAGTACTCCCACAGCAACCGTTCACTGAGCACTGACTAGCTTTTCCTGTGCTAATGGTTTGGGTTCCAGATCTAACCCCCATGTCAATGGACAGCCAGAGCTATGTAGAGAGACTTTGTCTCAAAAACAAAAACAAAGGTGAGTCACCTGTCACCAGTTCAGTACCTCCCTTGTCTTTATTCTGAAATTCCTGGCTACACTGTCTCCTAAAACTTCACTGAACATGTCGGTGTCTGCAAATGTCAAAACAAAAGGATACGTTTGGAGAGGTGTCTCAGCTGTTACGAGTATTTCCTGCTCTTCCGGAAGACTAGAGTTCAGTTCCCAGCACTGTCAACAACCAGCTCTTAAGCTCCAAGGGATCTAAAGCCCTCTGGTCTGCTTGAAGCACCTGTATGCATAGGACAGAAGCAGAGGCAGGCAGGTCTCTGAGCCTGGTCTACGTAGTGAGTGCCATGACAGCCAGAGCTAGTGATACCAACAGCAACAAAAATTAGAATAAATGTACCTTAAACGTCCTTTCTGTTTCCCCCAACATAGGGTTTTGTGTATCACAAGCTGGCCCTGAGCTCACTGAACACAAAGATGATACTGAATTTCTGATCCTCTTGCCTCTGCCTCTAATGTACTAGCTCAGTTATAAACCACCACCTCGCTCATGCAGTTTTGGGATCTACCCCAGGTCTCTGGATGCTTCTAGCACTCCACCAACTGAGCTACATCCCAAGCTCCGCCCCAGCTTAAAGACCTTAATTGGTTCATTCTATAAAACATGTTCTAGGGCAGCAGAGAGTTCTGTCAGTGACTTCAGCCTGAGGACCTGAGTCCAACCCCTAGAACCTAAGTTTTTAAAGGCTGGGCGTGGTCATGGGTGCTTATAATCCCATGCTGAAGGGTAGAGACAGGGACCTCTGCGGTGCCAGCCAGCCAGGTGAGCCTACTGGGTAAGACCAGGAGAGATCCTGACTCCAGAAAAATCAAGGACAGCTCCTGCAGGACTGACACCTGAGGCAGGAGGTTGACATCCAGCTTCCACATGCACGTCTCACCCACAGAGGGAAACACACACACACACACAAGTAAGTGTTGTGCTAGCTGGCTGAGCAGATACTAGTTTTTAGCAACAGAGAGGGGCCCAAGCAAGATGGCTCAGTGGGAAAAGGTGCTTTCTGCCAGGCATAGTGACCTGGTTTGATCCCTAGGACCCACATGGGAAAAGAAGAGAACCAACTCCTGCAAGTTCTGATACCCACACATGGGGCATATACACAACACACAAAAAGAAATGTCAAAGTAATTTTTAAATAGTGAAAAGCAATTTGCACTAGGGGATGCCTTTAATCCCAGAGGCAGGTGGTTCGCTGTGAGTTTGAGGCCAGCCTGGTGCACAGAGTTGGTTCCAGAACAGCCAAGGCTACAAAGAAAAACCCTGTCTCAAAAAACAAAGGGGGAAAAAAAAGTAATTTGCTTGCTGATGTTAGCTACTATTTCATTCTCCCAGTGTCCTTTAAAGTCAGATAACTTTGTTTCCGTTTGGGGATGTGGAACATTAAACCTAAGTGGCTCCATTTTGGTTTGATATGTCAGGCCTAGTACAGGAGCTAAAGCCAAAACCTGAATACAGGGGCTGGAGAGATGGCTCAGTGGTTAAGAGCACTGTCTGCTCTTCCAGAGGTCCTGAGTTCAATTCCCAGCACCCACATGGTGGCTCACAACCATCAATACTGGTATCTGATGCCCTCTTCTGTCATGCAGATAGAGCACTCATATACATAAAATAAATAGTTTTTTAAAAACTGAATACAGTAATCTCCAACACAGCAAAACTGGGGTGGTGGTACAGGTAGAGTTGCATCAAGTAGACTAGCAGAATCTCCCCCACTTAGTTAGCTATTGCAAACACACTCCTCTGAAATGAATCTGGGTGGAATTTATATTTAAATGGCAAAAAGAAGGAAAAGTCAGGGCTGGAGAGATGGCTCAGAGGCTAAGAGCACTCACTGTCTGCTCTTCCAGTCCTGAGTTCATTTCCCAGCAACCACATGGTGGCTCACAACCATCTATTATGTGATCTAATACCCTCTTCTGGCCTGCAGGCATGCATGCAAGCAGAGCACTATATGCATAATAATAAATAAATCTTTTTAAAAAGAGAGAAAAGCCTACCCATGAACACAGTATAGATAAGAGAATCAGGCTAGCTTTCTTCAAGCTGATACATTTTCCATTGGCACATAGATTACATTATACAAGTTTCTGAGCTGGGCGGTGGTGGCACACGCCTTTAATCCCGGCAGTCAGGAGGCAGAGGTAGGTGGATCCCTGTGAGTTCGAGGCCAGCCTGGTCTACAATGCAAGTACAGGACAGTCAGGGCTACACAGAGAAGCCCTGTGTCGAAAAACAAACAAAAAGGTTCTTGTTTTATATTTATGAGTGTTTTACCCAAAAGTATGTATGTTCATCGCGTGTGCCCCTGTTGACAATGGAGGTCAAAAGTGGCCATCAGAAGCCCTGGAACTGGAGTTAGAGATGGTGGTAAGCCACTAGTGAGTGTGCTGGAGCCTTTGCAAGAGTTTTTGGTTGGTTCTATTGTTGTTGTTGTTGGTTGTTTGTTTGTTTTGAGACAGGGTTTTTCTGTGTAGCCTTGGCTGTCCGGGACTCACTTTGTAAACCAGGCTGGCCTCGAACTCACAGCGATCCACCTGCCTCTACCTCCCTGAGTGCTGGGATTACAGACATGAACCACCACACCCTACTTCTGCAAGAATTTTTAACCACTGAGCCATCTCTCCAGCCCCATCACAGAAACTTCTGAAGTTTCCTTTAATCTTACCCTGATTTTCCCAATCATATTACCTAAAACCATACATGGTTCCTGTATGACAGGGTTCTCCACACACACACCTGAAAATTAGAGACTTGAGTATAAATAACTTATTAGCTTTTCATTGTGTCTACTCAGAACTCTGTCATTCAAAAGCCAATTTATAATTCAAATGACCTAAGAATTGAATATATATTTTTCTTTCAATAAACTAGGCTTTGTGGTTTAAATGAACTTACATAAAACATGTAAAGTCAAATAATGTGGTATTATAAGTAATCTGGCCTTTGTCCTTGGTTCCTGGCATAGAACTTCAAAAACCTTTGGAATTTCCTGAGCTGTGGGAATTTGTTTAATAAGCTGAGTCTTGGTAAGTTCCTAACTAGCTTCCAAAATGGAGCTGCTCACCAGAAAACAACCACAAGAGTAGAGGGCTGCAACTCTGAACCTGCCCAGCTTCCTGGAAGTAATAAGAACTGAGGCCTGAGTCCAACCTTGTGGCCAGCAATTTGACCACTCATACCTTTGAAATCAAGACCCTTTAAAAAAAAAAAAAAAGATGAAGCTTCTTCCATGGTAAAGTGGGAGACAGCCACACTCTGGCTACGGAGGGAGGCTAAATGGAAGTCGTGATCCTCCTCTCCCTCGCCTTCTCCTCCATCTCACCCTATTTACTACCCTTGTAGTAACATTGTGATGATAAGTATAGAACTTTCCTGAGCTCCACACAAGTGGTTATCCACTGAATTACAGAAAGGAGGTAGCACATTTATAGCCAGTCAAGTGCAGGTGTTCCTGAAATCTGAACCCCTAAATCTACGGAGTCTGATGCTAATTCCAGGCGGCCAGAATTGAGATGTACCAAAGTATACCCACTTTAAGGTGAAACAATAAATAATTATACTTAGCTAAATCAATACAGCCATGGAAGTTCACCCTACCCTACTGAACTGGCTCGTCCATCTGTGGCTTGTCCATCTTGGCAGGTGACGTTCCAAAAGGCAAAGCTTCTAAATAGGTTCAGGAATTACTAAGTAGTAAAGAACCACATACCAAATGAGTTCAACTAAATACATCTGAACATGTGCAGCATTTGGGAGGCAGAGGCAGGTGGTCTACACAACAAGTCCGGGATGGCCAAGGCTACAAAGGGAAACCCTGTCTCAAAAAAGAAAAGAAAAAAAGACAGAAGAAAATATGATTGCTTAAAGACATACGTTGGGGAGGCAGAGGCAGGCAAAAGCCTTGTCTACAAAGACAGTCTAGGACAGCCAAAGCTACACAGAAAATCTTGTCTTGTTGGCGGTTGGTCTGATCTGTGTGTTTTGGTGCTGATCCCTGGCTCAGAATATCTAGTTATGCCCTGATTGGCTGGATAAAATACCTGGGCGAGAGAGAAGGAAGGAGCAGAGTGAAGGCTTACGGGCTTTGAGCAGAAAGGATTTTGGGAGAGAGAGGCAGGCTGGAGAGAAAGGAGGAGGAGAATCGCCATAGGCTAGGGAAAGAGCCGCATGGCCCCAGAGGAGGAACTCTGGTGTTCCCCGTGGAAACAGAGGGCCAAAATGAACAATCTTAGCAAGTGTTTTGGGATTGTGGATGGGAGGTAACCCAGATAGAAATTATTAGGGAGACTGGGAGATAACGGAGGGTAGCTCAGGAGGTGGTACCTGCCTTGCCCCCACGTGAAAATAGACTATTCTAAAACACATCAGTGTCTGTGTCTTTACTGATTGTAAAAGCTGGTCAGATGATACAGCTGTAAGAATTATAAGCCTAATAATAAACATTTATTAGGTTATACTTTAAACTAACAGTAGCACTGTCTCAAAGGGAAAAAAAACGAACAACTGCTCTTGCAAGGACCTGAATTTAGTTCCTAACACCCAGACAGGTAGCTAACAACTGCCTTTAGCTCCAGAATCTGATGCCCCTGGACTCCAAGGGCACTTATATGTACACACACTCTTGCACATACTCACACACACTCTGCAAAGTAGAAAATATAGACAATATATGTTTACTCAAACTGGTACTTGTGAAACGTTTTTAATTTTTAAAATTAGCATACTGAGTAATGAGATCCATTTCCATCCCTTTTGTCGGGTCGCTTTTCCTTCCCAGCACCTCCCCCAGCCCCATGGACTCCCTCTCCTCCCCCAGTACCCCTCTTCTGTTCTCATGTCACATGTGTTCTACCAGCCTCATCCTACCCTCACATTAAGACCTCTTTGTCTCCTTTCTAGTGTCGTGATCTACACACACACACACACACACACACACACACACACACACTTATTGATATATATATATATACATTCATATACATATATATACACACACATACACACACTAAAGGTCTGGGATCCATATATGAGAAGAAACTGTTCCAGGGTCGCTTCTGCCCTTGGGCATCCAAACACTGTTGCACACCGGGCTGGACTGTACGGAATGAAGCTTAACTGGGTGAGTGGGATACGAGAGAGGTGAGTTCAGGGGAAAACAGCCTTCTCTGAGGCAGTTTTCAGTGAGATGGCCCTCCTTTACTCAGGGGGAAGAGGCTATATAAACCTTGGGGAAGTGGGTAGGAGTTTTTGGGGTGAATGTACATCATTGGCTAGGGCTGAGGTGCTGAGAATGCTTCATTTGCATGGAGAGAAACTCCTGGTGCTAGCTGGACATGTCCTTATGAGGAAATAGAACATTTTAGCCTGAAACCTGGCCACCAGGCTATGTGACTGCCTCATGGGTGGTAGAGCTGGGGGTTGCAAGGCTACATGCACCATGGCATGCAGGCCCAGAACAGGGAAGGAGCAGTCCTCACTCCTGCTGGTCTCAAGATGAGATTTTCAGGGTTTGGATGTGTCTTGATCCCACTCTTGCTCTGGCCAGCTCTCCTGGTCGTATGGCTCACCTGCCCCACAGAAACGTGTCACTTTTCTTTTTTGTTGTTGTTGTTTTTCAAGACGGGGTTTCTCTGTGTAGCCTTGGCTGTCCTGGAGTGACTTTGTAGACCAGGCTGGCCTCAAACTCACAGCGATCTGCCTGCCTCTGCCTCCCAAGTGCTGGGATTAGAGGTGTGCACCACCACACCTGGCACCACTTTTCTGATAATAATAATTCTCTAATAATTTCCAGATCCGGGCTGGAGAGATGGCTCAGAGGTTAAGAGCACTGTACTGGCTGCTCTTCCAGAGGTCCTGAGTTCAATTCCCAGCAACCACATGGTGGCTCACAACCATCTACAATGGGATTTGATGTTCTCTTCTGGAGTGCAGGTGCACATGCAGGCTGAACACTGTATATGTAATAAATAAATAAATCTTTAAAAAAATAATTTCCAGATCCATCTACTTTCCTCTAACTGCCATGATCTGGCTTTTCTTTATAGATGAATAAAAATTCCATGTGTATATTTATTTAATCCGTTCACATGGTGAATGACATCTAAACTGATTCCATTTCCTAGCTATGTGAACAGCTGCACTAACTATAACTATCTGAAAAGTTCTCCAACAGTGTAAGAAAGAATCGCAAGAACAGAGAGATATGATTACATGACGTCAAAGAGCTATGCAGCAAAGGAAACTATCAACAGAGAAAACAGCCCACAGAACGCGGGGATCTTAGCTACGCTTCAGGTGGGGGCTAATATCTAGCATAAATGCACCCCCCCCCAGATCTTCCAGTCAATAGATGGGCTAATGAACTGAGCAAGACAGTCCACAAATTGCGAATGAATATTTAGAAAGTGGTCATCCTTAGCTATCAGGGAAACAGCAGAGGCTCAATCTCACTCCATTTAGAAAGGCTAGCATGACGAGAACAAGTGTCAAACCGGGCGTGGTGGCGCACGCCTTTAATCCCAGCACTCGGGAGGCAGAGACAGGAGGATCGCTGTGAATTTGAGGCCAGCCTGGTCTACAAAGTGAGTCCAGGACAGCAGAGGCTACACAGAGTAACTCTGTCTCAAAAAAGAAAAAGAAAAAGAAAAAAGAAAAAAAAAAAAAGAAAAGAAAACAAGGGACAACAAATGTTGGTATGGATGGAAAAGGAAATCATCGAAGTTTCTCAAAAAGTTCAAAATAGAAGGAGGATGAGGTAAAAATCCTCATCCCAGTCCTGAGTTGGAAGGAAAGAAGAGACTCCTGTAAGTTGTTCACTAACCTCCACACTTACACCATGACACATGTGTACCCCATCAATCAATCAATCAATGTTTTTCTTTTTCTTTTTCCTTTTTTTTTTTTAAGGTTTTTTTCTTTCTTTTTTTTTATTTTTTTATTTTTTATTTTTTTTGTTTTTCGAGACAAGGTTTCTCTGTGTAACCTTGGCTGTCCTGAACTAACTTTGTAGACCAGGCTGGCCTCGAACTCACAGTGATCCACCTGCTTCTGCCTCCCGAGTGCTGGGATTAAAGGCGTGTGCCACCACCGCCCGGCTTAAGGTTTTTTTCAAGACAGGGTTTCTCCGTATAACAACCCTGGCTATCCTAGACTCAGTTTTGTAGACCAGGCTAGCCTTGAACTCACAGAAATCCACCTGCCTCTGCCTCCTGAGTGCTAAAATTAAAGGCGTGAGCCACCATACCTGGCTTAATGTTTTTCTTTTTATTAACAATTCAGCTGGACTGGAAAAATGGCTCAGAGGTTAAGAACACTGGCTGCTCTTCCAGAGGTCCTGAGCTCAATTCCCAGCAACCACATATAATGAGATCTGGTGCTCTCTTCCGGCCTGCTGGCTCACATGCAGGCCAAATACTGTATAAAATAATAATAAATACATCTTAAAACAAAACAAAAAACAGCCAGGCAGTGGTGGCACACAATCGCAGCACTCTGGAGGCAGAGACAGGTGGACTTCTGTGAGTTTGAGGCCAGCCTGGTTTACAAAGTAAGTCCTGGTCAGCCTTTAATCATGCCTTTAATCCCAGCACTCAGGAGGCAGAGGCAGGTGGATCACTGTGAGTTTGAGGCCAGTCTGGTCTACAAAGTGAGTCCAGGACAGCCAAGGCTACACAGAGAAACCCTGTCTCAAAAAAAAAAAAAAAAAAAAAAAAAAAAGAAAGAAAGAAAGAAAGAAAAAGAAAAAAAGAAAAAAAGACCCTCACTTCAGTTATCTTTTTTTGTTTCATTTTGTTTTTGTTTTTTCAAGACAGAGCTTTTCTGTGTAGCCTTGACTGTCCTGGACTCGCTTTTGTAGGCCAAGCTGGCCTCAAACTCACAGCAATCCACCTGCCTCTGCCTCCCAGGTGCTGGGAATAAAAGCATGCACCACCACTGCCTGGCCCAGTTTTCATATTTTATTGCTACTCTTTCCAAGAGATAAATCAGAAAATTAGTAACAATTTCAAAATAGCTAATTATCATTTTCTTTTATTTTTTTTCTACAAATCTTAGGAGTACAAATCTCAGGACACTTTAATATAGATTCTTCTTCCATAGATAAGAAAAGGAAAGGTGCACTCGGGAGGCAGAGGCAGGCGGATCGCTGTGCATTCAAGGCTAGCCTGGTGCACAAAGTGAGTCCAGGACAGCCTATGCCAAACAGAGAAACCCTGTTTTAGAAAAAAAAACAAAACAAAAATGAAAAAACAAAAAGGAAAACTACTGGGTGTGGTGGCAGACGCCTTTAATCCCAGCACTCAGGAGGCAGAGGCAGGAGGATCACTGTGAGTTCGAGGCCAGCCTGGTCTACAAAGTGAATCTACCAAGGCTACACAGAGAAACCCTGTCTCAAAAAACCAACAAAACAAAACAAAACCAACCAACCAAACAAAACAACCAAATCACTGTTCTTATGGATTTTACATTCAACAGCCAATTAGCAGGTGAACCCCAAATTGAGAGATTTACCTTTCTAAGATTATGAGACCCAATTCTACATTCAAAGTGCTTAGTTGTTATAGACAGTCACACAGCAAACAGTGTTAGGTACTTTTAGTGTGCTTGGGGAGGTCCCAGATCAACTTCTGTGGCTATACAACCCTATTCCACCAGTTCTTTCTTAAAATGAGAGGAAGATGAGTAGCCACACTATTCCCAAGTGTCAAGGAGGAGCTTGAGAGCGAGGAACAAAGGTGCTCCATGCTCACCGAGGACGAGGTCTAGGTATCGCTGGGGGAAGGGCCACAATTCTAGGTTCTCATGATTCCGTTTACACTTTTATTGATCTGAAAGACGTCTACTTACACAGACCAAGTATTTAGAAGGCTTCCTACTGCACCTGTGGGAACACCAGGACTCATGCAGATCTATGGCGGGTCTCATAAACCTCCAGGGACTCAACCCTCTGACTCTTTTCTGCGTTATTAGCACATCTGTGTCTGGCCTGTCATGCTTTCATTGAATGTCTCCCATTTGGCCCTTGCCATCCCAGGATCCATTTTTATTTTCTTTTAGCTTTCCAAATGAGTCACTGTATCTTGCCTTTAATGTCCAGCCTACAATCAAGAAGCTCTTCTGTGATGCTGGGGCTTTTGAAAATCTAGTGTAGTCTTCAAAATAATGATGGAAGGTATGGCTTCTCAACTTTGCTGGCTTAAGTAGTTTTTAAGTACATGTTTTGAATGCATATTATGTGCACCACATGCATGCTTGGGGCCAGAAGAGGGCAACAGATCCCTTGGGACTGGAGCTGCAGGTGTGAACCACCATGTGGGTGCTGGGAATCGAAGGTCCTCTGAAGGTCAG
Organism: Acomys minous; assembly: GCF_964271855.1. Classification (NCBI taxonomy): domain Eukaryota; kingdom Metazoa; phylum Chordata; class Mammalia; order Rodentia; family Muridae; genus Acomys; species Acomys minous. The sequence goes on along the minus strand of NC_140485.1, from coordinate 55,651,302 downwards.
CCAGCGCTCTTACCCACGGAGCCCACTCTCGAGCCCTAGAGTGTGCTGTTTTTGTTTTGAGACAGGGACTCAGTATGTAGCCCTGGCTGTAGTGGGACTCGGAGATCCACCAGCCCAACCCCATACACTGTCCCCAGATTTCTGCTTGTATTATTATCTTACTACCTTTGAGACAAGATCTCACTCTATGAGCTCTGGTATGATGCATGCCTGGCTGGACTCACTTGTAGTAATCCTCCTGCCTTGTTCTCCGTTAAGATTATAGGTATGAACCAGGACAAGTAGTTCTGTTCGTACTATTAGAACACGTCAGTAGCTCTCCAGAAGTACGGTGCACCACCTTATAGCCAGCATTTATCTCTCTCTCACCATATAGGCCTGCTGTCACTAGTTGTAGGTCTAAAGGCCACCAGGGATGGATGGCAGCAGTGGGTCCTGTAGAAAAATCAGCATGATCTTGCATGGTCTTTCCTCTATCTACAAGTGGAGGATTTGGCGGTAGGACAGAAAGAAGTGCTTACGGAAGATAAAACAGGATGAGCTAAGGCTTCGGTATCCCGTAAGAACACTGGCCAAGTTTTCAAGGTCCAGTCATTTTTCCCTCCTACTAATCACATCGCATTTGCGTTTTAAGAGCATAGCGAGCTATAAAACACCCAGCGTCGTAACTATTGTTTTAACACTATGCCCAAAAGAAGCCACAATAATCAAGGGGACCTTGCAGAAGGGAAGGGTGCAGTGCATCTTTACCTTCCTAAGTGACAAACCGCAAGAAACAGCTGAAAATAGCCACAAGATGGCGGACCGAGCACTAAAAAGAAAAGACTTGGCTAACAGCGCATGGCCGATAACCCAACCTCCTTGAGAGAGTCGCACAAACGCGGGCCCTTCCGCACTATTGGCTCCACGTCCGGGTCTTTTCCCTTTGCTATTGGCTACCGCTTCGTCCTCAAGTCAAAACAGCCCTGAACAAAGCCCACCCTTCCGTAAAGGCGCCCGGGCTCGGGGCGCATGCGCAGGTGCGCCGTGCCGGTTACAGGCAGATCTCCTCGGGAGGCGGTGCCGCGGTTCATGAATATTGATTACGCACCGGGGCGCCGGGCGCCCGCCCCTCCAGACTGCGGACGCTCGCTGCTCGCGCTCGGGCTCGTGATGGGGAAGAAGTCCCGGGCGGTACCCGGCCGCAGGCCTATCCTGCAGCTCTCCCCACCGGGTCCTCGCAGCAGCACCCCGGGCCGGGATCCCGACCCCGATCCGGATCCCGACGCCGATTCGACGACGACGACGACGGCGGCGACGGTGACTAGCCAGCCAGCCCCGGCCGCTGCGACGGCGGCGGCGGCCGCGACGTCTCCCGCGGTGCCTGCCACCGCTGCCCCGGAGGACTCGCCTTCGGAAGGTAAGGGCGGGCGAGGGCCCTGCCTTTATTTGGGACGTCCGAAACTCGAGCACGGGGCTTGCGGCCTAGGCTTCGCAGGTGTCTCCTCGGACCCGGGAAGGACGAGGAGCCCCGGCGGGCGAGGTACGTAAGCCTCGGGTGCCTGCTCCCTGGGGTCGGCGGGACAGCGGCCGCGGATTCCGGGTGGCGGAAGGCCCCGCCAAGGGCTCCTCGGAGGCGCCATCGAGGGTTCAGGGATTCCTCCCGGGAGCTTGTGCAATCCACCGCGGCCTGGGGCCCCAAATGTCTCCCAGGTAACCCTCCCCCCCCCCCCCCGATCTTAATAACGCAGAAGGTGGAAGGCAATTTCCACGTGCGAATCCTAAGGCGGTTGAACCTGGCCTTCTCTGCTTGTCACACTTGGTTTCGCTTTTGTTGAAATTGAAACAGCCACTCTTTAGAAAGAAACAAGCCCTTTTTTCCTTTATGCCAGACAAAGCATCGGTACCCCCAGACTTATGGGAAAGTTGCAAAACCTGAGGGTTTTCCTGGAACTCTGTTTGGGTTAAGAGTAACAATTACTGCATCGGGTAGATGGCGGAGAAGCTGGATCGTATCAAGTGTTAATAGGAAGTACATAATGTATGGAAACTTGCACATTTACTTATGCATACTGACTGTTAAGTATTGCAGGTGCCCAGGTGCCGTTTTTTTAAAAATAGTATCCACATTCTTCCTGTCGACGTCACTAAATGAATGGAAGATTCTAGATCAGCATGTTTTTTTTTTATTCCTCCCCGCCCCCCGCCCCCCGCCGGCCGCCCCCCACCCCGCCCCCCAGTTTGTATCAGTGACACACACTGACGAAAGTTATGGAAATCCAGGCCAGAAAGGTCAAATTTTGATTTTTGCTTCTCGTGTTTTTCCTTACCCACCAACTAACTGAGGTTTCCTTTTGTTCATTTCAAATACAGATGAACAGGAAGTGGTGGTGGAGGCTCCCAAAATTGTTCAGAATCCTCCCAAGCCAGCCATGACCACCAGACCCACAGCCGTTAAGGCAACAGGTATAGATTTTTGTTGTTCTTTTTACCTCTTTTCTAAAATATCTTTTATTAAGTTAAAATTGAGTTTGTGCCTGGATTGTCTGTTGCATGGTTAAGTGTTGCTAGTTTGTTTCTCATGAAGAGTAATTGAAGTGTTTCTGGGATTAGGGTTGTGTATCAGTGATAAGAGTTTTTGTCTAAGGTGGATCTCTGAGATCGAGGCCAGCCTGGTCTACAAGGACAGCCAGGGCTACACAGAAAAAAACAAAAACAAAAAAAGAGAGAGAGAAAAGAAAAGAAAGGTTTTGCCTAGGAAATGCAAGACTCTGGACTCCAGTCTCAGCCTACACAAAACAGATTAACAACCAAAAAATTACTTTTTTCTTTTCATGGGTGAGGAGAGGGTTGGTTTTTTTGAGACAGGGTTTTTCTATGTATCCTTGGCTATCCCAATATACTTTGTATACCAGCCAGACTGGCCTCGGACTGGACTCACAATGATCCACCTGCCTCTACCTCTGCCTCCCCTAGTGCTGGGATTACAGGCGTGTGCCACAAAGCCTGGCCCCTTTGATGATCTTCAGGGGCACCAACTAGGCCTTACTTTTCATTTTGATCATTTGACCATTTATTATTTATGTATTTATCTATATTTATTTACTTACTTGTAAATAAATATATAAAATGCCTTACTTTTGACTTATTTAACTATTGATAACTCCTGCCTTTAGCCCCCAAGGGCTGTGATTATAGACGTGCGCTACTATACCCAGCTCATTTTTTTACATTTATTATTATGTATATAGCTTTCTGCCTGCATGTACACCTGCAGGCCAGAAGAGGGCATCGGATTTCATGATAGGTGGTTGTGAGCCACCATGTGGTTGCTGGGAATTGAACTCAGGACCTTTGGAAGAGCAGTCAGCGCTCTTAACCACTGAGCCATCTCTCCAGCCCCCGTACCCAGCTCATTTAACACTGCCTGGTTGGTACCAATCAAGTACTTGTGAAGCTGACAATCCCCCTTTAAGTGCCCTCATCCTCTAGTTCTGCAGTCCCACTCTGCTGTGATATTCGCAGCAGTGGCTATCTGTTAGACCTAAGTTCAAATCATCTCTTTAACTTTCACTCTAAGACTTTAGAAACCCACTCACCTATAAATGGATCTACTATAGTACTAAGGTGCCTAGGGTATTACATTTTACATATATGTTTTTATATATACATACATAAACACACAGAATTTTCACATTGGAAAAGCAAGAATTTTTTCTGCATTTTATGTATATTGAAGATGAAATTTTTTAAGATTTATTTTAATGTTTTCTATTTGTATTTATAGGTGTGTGTCTCTGTGAGTGTATGCCATGTGTGTGAGCCTGAGGTGGCTAAGCAAGAGCATTAGATCTCATAAAGCTAGATACAGGTGGTTGTGAGCTGCCAACGTGGGTGCTGAGAACTGAACTCTCATCCTCTGGAAGAACAGCTGTCTAGCAGGCACAGATTACTTTTTTTGTTTTGTTTTGTTTTTCAAGACAGGGTTTCTCTGTGTAATAGCCCTGGCTGTCCTAGACTTACTTTGTAGACTAGGCTGGCCTACAGTGATCCTCCTGCCTCTGCCTCCTAAGTGCTGGTATTAAAGGCGTGTGCCACCAACACCCAGCTTTTTAAAAATATAATTATAGTAAGTTTAATTTTAGTGTAAAGTATTAGTTTGTTTATTTTGAGAGAGCGATTCTCACTTTGGCATGGCAGCACTAGCTGGCCTCAAACAGAGTCTGTGCCTCTTCTGTGTTAGGATTAAAGGCTACTGTACCCAGCCCAGTTAGTATTTCTCTAAATGTACTTTAGTTCATGCAACTTTCCACTTAAAAAATAATCATGAATTGCATTGTTTTTACTTAGGAAATCTGTTTCAGCTGCTGTACTTTGATTGGCTTAGGTGTTTTGGATATGTTAATTTTTGAGACAAGGCTACCATTCTTAGTTCAGACTGGTCCAGAAGTCACCCCAACCATCCTCGACAGCAAAGCGCAATCTTGGTTTAGACTCCTCAGTGCTGGAATTACATACATGTGTAGCACCCAGCTTGAGTAGGCACTTATCATCAATTTTGTTATTTTAAGAAAGTGAGGTTCAGGGACCCATGGTATATTTTGGGAGAGGATATCAAGTATATGTGGATTGGCTTTATTATCTTGAAGGATTTGGTGGGGGTGGGAACAGGGTCACATTGAGTAGCACTCTCTGGCCTGGAACTTGCTATGTAGTCCAGCCTGATTTTGAACCAAGTGCTAGGATTAAAGACTTGTGCCACCAGGCCTGGGCCCCTTAAAGGATATTATATACTTTTTATTTATGGTGGTTTGATGTTGTTCTTTGTGGGTTTGGAATTTTTATTTTTTTGGTTTGGATTTTTAAAAATACTTTTTTATCTTTTTGAGAATTTCACAAAAGAATACATTGTATTTATATCGTTTGGACTCCTCCTTCCCCTTTTTTTGTATGTGTTTTGTTTGTGAGACAGAGTCTCACTCATTATATAGATCAGACTGTCCTTGAGCTCACAGAGACCTGCTGGCCCTTGCTTACTGAGTGCAGGATTTAAAGACATTGGTCATTGTGCCTGGGTTTTATGATCAGCTTGCATCTTGCCTCAGTTTCCTTAGCTGAGAACACATGCATGCTTGTGCCACTGTTCCCAGCATTGTAACGTGTGTGTTTATGCTATTAGAACTGAATCCAGGATCTTTCTTTTCTTTTCTTTTTTGTTTGTTTTTGTTTTGTTTTGTTTTCGAGACAGGGATTCTCAATGTTATCTTGGCTGTCCTGGATTTGCTTTGTAGACCAGGCTGGCCTCAAACTCACAGTGATCTGCCTGCCTCTGCCTCCCAGGTGCTGGGATTAAAGGTGTGTGCCACCAAGCCTGGCTTTTGAATCCAGGATCTTATATATCTTATATGTGCTAAGTACACACATCTTTCTTTCTTTCTTTCTTTCTTTCTTTCTTTTTGGTTTTTCGAGACAGGGTTTCTCTGTGTAGCCTTGACTGTCCTGGACTGGCCTCGAACTCACAGCGATCCACCTGCCTCTGCCTCCCGAGTGCTGGGATTAAAGGCGTGCGCCACCACGCCCGGCTTCTTTTTTATTTTATTTTATTTATTTATTTATTTGTTTTTAGTTTTTCAAGACTTATCTTGGCTGTCCTGGACTCTATTTGTAGACCAAGCTGGCCTCAAACTCACAGCAATCCACCTGCCTCTGCCTCCCGTGTGCTGGGATTACAGGCCTGCACCACCATGCCTGGTGCCCACACATACTTTTTAACTAAGCTATAATCCTAGTCCTAATTTAGTGATTATTCTCATTTTGGAATTATGCTCTAATTTGTAAATAAACAAAATGTTCACTCTCTGATTAAAGAGCCGTGCGGTTGGAGCTGCAAGGATGGCGGGTGACTAAGAGGATAGGCTGCTCTGAGAGGATTTGGTGTTGATTCCCAGCACCCACATAGAGGCTCACAACTGTCTGAAACTCCAGCTCCAGGGCATCTGATGCCCTTTTCTGGCTTCCAAGGCACAGGCACGCCTGTAATGAAGGACATCATGCAGCCAAAATACCTGTGCACATAGTAAAATAATTTTTAAAATATATTTTATTTAATTTTAATTTATGTGCATTGGTATAGGGGTGTCAGATCTTTGAGTTACAGACCTTTGTGAGCTGCCATGTGGGTGGTGGGAATTGAACCCAGGTCCTTTGGAAGAGCAGGCAGTGCTCTTAGCCACTGAGCCATCTCTCCAGCCCCATAAAATAATTTTTTAAAGGTTTATTTATTTTATGTATCCGAATGCTCTGTTTTCACACATGTCAGAAGAAGGAATCCGATTATATTACAGATAGTTGTGAGCCACCATGTGGTTGCTGGAAATTGAACTCAGGACCTCTAGAAGAGCAGGCAGTGCTCTTAACTGCTGAGCCATCTCTCTAGCCCCAATGAAATAATTTGTAAAAATTAAAAAGAACCTTGTGGTTTGGCTAGGGATGTCACTTAGCAAAAGCATGAGGACCAGAGTTGGGATCCTTCTGTGTAAATTGGGCGGGCGTGGTAGCCCACCTGCAATCCCAGTGAGGAGATAGATCCGTAGAGCAAGCTGGATAGCCAGACTAGCTAAAACAGCAAGTTCTAGATTTATAGAGAAGCACTCTCCCGCCCGTTTCTGGGCCTCTGTGCACACATGAGTATCCAAATGTACATGTGTGTTTATACCTACATATATGCATACCACACCTAATAAATAAAAAGGAGAGTTACGTGGTTGTTTTGTAAGTGCTCTTAACTGCTAGTACATCTCTGTAGTCCCTGTGCACTTTCTTAAATACTTCCTAGAGTATATTGGTGTTTGCCTTTTGTTTCTAGGAGGTCTGTGTTTACTTGGTGCTTACGCTGACAGTGATGATGATGAGAGTGATGTGTCCGAAAAAGCAGCACAATCCAAAGAGCCAAATGGAAACCAGTCAACTGACATTGACAGTACACTGGCCAACTTCCTAGCGGTTAGTGATGCTTTTGTTTGCATGTCTGTTCTGAAATACTGTTTATGTAGCCCTGGCTGGCCTGGAACTATGTAGTCCAAGCTAGTCTTGAACCTGAAGCTATCTTCTGCTTCTGCCTCCAGGGCGGATTCCAGGTGTAAGCACCATGCCCAGTTGTTCATTGCCCTTTTCATTCCATAGGAGATTGACGCCATAACAGCACCTCAGCCTGCAGCTCCTGTGGTCGCTTCTGCTCCACCTCCAACCCCACCTCGACCAGAACCAAAGGAAGCAGCAACACCTGCCCTTTCTTCCACCTCAGCAAATGGAACAGACTCCGCCCAGACACCAGGGTGGCATTATGACACCCAGTGTTCACTGGCAGGAGGTAAGTGTGGTCGTTTTTTTTTTTTCAAGAAGTCTTGTACGCAGTTCTCACTGGTATATTAGACATTGGCCTTCCTAAACGTGAAGCCAGATGCTTTAGCTCTGGTACTCACACTTCGACCTTTTAAGGTGTGTGTGTGTGTGTGTGTGTGTGTGTGTGTGTGTGTGTGTGTGTGTGTGTGTGTGTTACTAGAATTGTTAGAATTGAATCCAAGATCTTATATGTGCTAAGTACACATACTTTTCAACCAAGCTCTTAGGAAGCTAGTGGATAGAGCGATGATCTTTTTCTGTTGTTTGTTTGTTTGTTTGTTTGTTTTTTGAGAGAGGTTTCTCTGTGTAGCCTTAGCTGTCCTAGACTAACTTCATAGACCAGGCTGGCCTCGAACTCATAGCGATCCGCCTGCCTCTGCCTCCCAAGTGCTGCAATTAAAGGTGTGTGCCACCACCGCCCTGCTAGAGTGATGATCTTTTAACCGGTAGCAGATTGTGCCTGGTGTGATGAAAGCCATTGTTTTTAAAGTTTTGGGGTTGGGAGGGTTCAAACTACTTTTTATGAGTGTTAGCCTGCTTTTAACCGTGCACAAAGGTGTAAGATCAATAATTTTCTTGGTGTGGGGAGTTGTTCACAGGGAACATTTGTTGGGTATTGCAGCACAGAGGGCCTCCTGTTTAGTGGGAGAGGCTAGGGATGTTGCTAAACATTGCAACACAGACTTGAGGGGCCTGTTACATTGTCATGGTTTTACAGCTGTTTTGGGATTGAAGTCAGGACTATGTAGAGTTTATACTTAAAATATGTTTCCTTAAAAAAAATGTGTGTGTGTGTGTGTGTGTGTGTGTGTGTGTTTTCTTTTCTTACAGTTGAAATTGAGATGGGGGATTGGCAAGAAGTCTGGGATGAGAACACAGGCTGCTATTATTATTGGAACACACAAACAAATGAAGTGACTTGGGAGTTACCCCAATATCTTGCCACACAGATGCAGGGATTACAACATTACCAGCCCAGGTAAGATTGGCTCTGAAGAAATTATATAAGAGAAAATAACTTCTATGAGCAGTGGTAGTGGCACATGGCTTTTAATCCCAGCACTTGGGAGGCAGAGGCAGGTGGATCACTGTGAGTTCAAGGCCAGCCTGGTCTACAGAGTGAGTCCAGGACAGTCAAGGCTACACAGAGAAACCCTGTCTTGAAAAGGGGGGGAAAATAGCCGGTGTGAGCATTTAACTTTTGTTTGTCTTGACGCCCACCCCAGTTCTGTAACAGGCACTGAAGCTGGGTTTGTGGTAAATACAGAGATATACACAAAGGAGAAAACAGTTCCTGTTTCCAGTAATAAAAGTGGACCGGGGATGGCCAAGCGAGAAGTTAAAAAGGTTAGTGTTACAACGTACTGCATTTACTTGTTTTCTAATAGAAAAGGCTGGATGTGATAGTATTTCCCAAAACATGTGTTCTTAGTGTTACCTGAGCTCTTTCTGTGTCTCGTACAACATTTATAGGAGTTACATCTCAGGGACCCAAAGTTTTAGAGTGCCAAGGAAACTGCTTAAGCCGTCTACTACCAGCACATGGAACAGCTGTCACCTACATACATTGTCGCGTGCTGGTAGGGCTTTTTGAGAAGCTGGCTCTGGAGTTGAGTCATGTGTCCCCTGACCTCTATGGGCATCTGCATTTATGTACACACACAAAATAAATTAAAAATAAATTTTAATTTATTTTTAAGTTAAAAACAAAATTTAAGAAAGACTACAGATGCTTTTAGATTCTGGAATTATTGCATCTTGTGCATAGTCCCAAAGTCTGAACATAAAGTTCATTTATAGTTAATATGCACAGTCTGACGGTAATTTTATTACATTTATTGGGACTTGGCTAACTTGCCAGAGTGGAAGTTAGAGAACAGCTTGTAAGGTCAGATAGCATAATAATTCTCTCCTGCCAGGGGAGCTCTGGGCATATTCACTCATAGAATTTTTTGGATTTTTGAGATAGCAGTCTTGGCTGGCTTGAAACTCACTCTGTGGATCACACTCAGCTGGTTAGACTCTTTAGCAAGTGCCTTTATCCATTGATAGCTTTCTCACAGGCCTTCATATGATAGGCCTGATGATTATTTACTTATTTAAGACAAGATCTCACTACATAGACCAGGCTAGTGCCAAACTCATAAAGATTCCCCCTGCCTCTGCTTCACAATGCTGGGATTAAAGGCGTGCACCACTATACCTAACCTGGCCTACATTTTTTACCTCAGCGCCATACATATGGAGACACAGTACTTTAGCACTCAAAGCTGTTTTAGTGTAATTCTCCCTACCCCCCTACCCCCGTTTGTTTTTTGGTTTGTTTGGTTGGTTGGTTTTTGGTTTTTAGTTTTTGGTAATTTTCAAGATAGTTCCTCTGTGTAACCTTGGCTGTCCTGGACTCACTTTGTAGACCAGGCTGGCCTGGAACTCAAAAAATCCACCTGCCACCACCTCCCAGCCTTAGTGTAATTTTTAAACTTTGGATTAGGGCTATTCAACCCATACTAGTGAAAGCTAAGCATTTCTTTAATCTTTCCAATAAGAAAAGTAAATAGCATTCTTTAGAGACAATTTTGAATTGTATCTTGATTTTTAGATTTTTACCCTATACCAGCACCTAGGATCTTTTGTTTTGTTTTGTTTTGGTTCTTCAAGACAGGGTTTCTCTCTGTAGCCCTGGCTGTCCTGGACTCGCTCTGTAGACCAGGCTGGCCTCAAACTCACAGCGATCCGCCTGCCTCTGCCTCCCGAGTGCTGGGATTAAAGGCATGCGCCACCACGCCCGGCTAGCACCTAGGATCTTAATAGGCATGTTAAACAAGAGCTGTACTGCTAAGTTGTATCCCTAATCCCCAAAGTACAAACTGTAAAGATAGCCTTTGCTATATACCCAATTTGAGACCAGCCTGGGTTACATGAGATCATCCACCCCATCCCCTTTTTGTAATCGTTACATTTCTAGGAAGGTTAAGGATTCTAATAGGTGAAATAAACTACATCTATCTATCTACCTATGGTTTGTAGTTTTGTTTTGCTTTTGAGACAGAGTTTCTCTGTGTAACAGAATAGCCCTGGCTGTCCTGGAACTTGCTCTGTAGACCAGGCTGACCTCAATCTCAGAGACCCACCTGCCTCTGTGTCAAACTGTATAATTAAGGGTGAGTGCTGGCCCAGCGTGGTGGCGCACGCCTTTAATCCCAGCACTCAGGAGGCAGAGGTAGGCAGATTGCTGGGAGTTCGAGGCCAGCTTGGTTTACAAAATGAGTCCAGGACAGCCAAGGATAAACAGAGAAAGCAGGTATCGGGAAAAAAAAAAGGGGTGGGGGGGGTGAGTTCTGTAGTCCTATCCTGTCTCCAAAATTGGGTGGCATTTAATTATGCATCTTTATGCCAGCTTTGTCTCACATTTTATTTTGTTCTAAGCTCCCATTGAAACACAAACTGTTTTCATTTTACAGAAGAGGAAAGTGAAGATTTATCTAGTCATGTATTGACAAACTGCTGATGTTACATCTGCCTCTGCTTCCTACTAGCTTCCCTTTTGGTACCCAGAGGATAGTAGGTTGTTCAGTCACTGCCTTTCCAAGTAGTATTTCCTGTGTACATGGAAAGGGTGTGGGTGTTTTGTGAGTGTCCAGTAGTTAAGAAGTTAGTACACATAATTGAATAATAGAAGAGGTTTTTTTTGAAAGTTGCAACTCAGTGCTTTTGTTCTTTTTAGGAAGTGAATGAAGGAGTCCAAGCTCTTTCCAACAGCGAGGAGGAGAGGAAAGGCGTGGCGGCAGCGCTGCTCGCTCCCTTACTGCCTGAAGGGGTAAAAGAAGAGGAAGAAAGATGGAGAAGAAAAGTAATTTGTAAAGAAGCAGATCCAGTGTCAGAGGCTAAGGAAACAAGCACAGCAGCAGAGGAAGCGGGGCTGCCCATAAAGCCCCCGGAGGTTACGATGGACAGCATAGACGACCCTTCTCAGGAGGATCTGTGCAGCGTTGTTCAGTCTGGAGAAAGCGAGGAGGAGGAGGAGGAGCAAGACACCCTTGAGCTGGAGCTGGCTCTGGAAAGGAAAAAAGTACGGGTTTGGAAGACTTTTATTTTAGTTGCCTTTATTATTTATTATTTATACAGTATTCTGCCCACATGTGTGCCTGCAGACCAGAAGAGGACACAAGATCTCATTGTAGATGGTTGTGAGCCACCATGTGGGTGCGGGGAGCTGAACCCCGGTCCTCTGCGAGAACAACAAGTGCTCATAGTGGCTGAGCCATCTCTCCAGTTTCCTAAGCGAGTTACTTCTAACCCAGTGAATTACAGAGTTGCTTTGGTTTCTGGTGGTGCTTTCGGTAGTTAGTTGTCAACTAATAAATAGATCTTATCAGGTCATGGGGGATAAGATGAACTGTGTCTTTCCCTATCCCTATTAAGGGATAGATATGGGTGGCTTCAAACCTGTGATCTTCCTGCCTCAGTCTTCTGAGTACTAGAATTATAAGCATATTCTACCACTCTTTAAAAGATTTTCTGTGGGGGAGGAGGTTCCCCTCGGTCACAGACCTAGGCGAAGGGAGTAGGGTGAAAGCAGGAGGGAGGGAGGAACGGGAGGATGGAATAACAATTGAGTTGTAATCTGAATAAATGGATTAAATGATTAAAAAAAAAAAGATTTTCTGATTATTCCCCCAAGTTTGGGGGTAGTCATCAACGGCCCTGCCATCGGCGTTGTTGCTCACAGTGCTTGATGTGGGTGATTGCTAATGCACTGCTAACCGTATCACCCTATGCTTTGTAGGCAGAGTTACGAGCCTTGGAGGAAGGAGATGGTAGCGTGTCAGGGTCTAGCCCACGTTCTGACATCAGCCAGCCAGCATCTCAGGACGGAATGCGTAGGATTATGTCTAAAAGAGGAAAATGGAAGATGTTTGTTCGAGCTACCAGTCCAGAATCCACCAGCCGAAGTTCTAGTAAAACTGGACGAGAGACTCCCGAAAATGGAGAAACTGGTAATTTGTGCTTCCCATAAAAGTAACTTTCTCCCCTCCTCTCCCTCTTGTACTAGGAACTGAAAGCAGGCAAGGAAGGCCCATCACCACTCAGCTACATGCTCAGAGCACACGGAAGGCCCATAACCACTCAGCTACACTGAGTGCTGGGGACTTCAAGGGTGAACCGTGTGGGGTAATAGGCCTTCTGTGTTTCATTTCTTCTTAGACATTAGCAGGGAGATAGTGCTGTTATTTGGCGAAAATTCTGGAAATGAAGCTTTTTCCATGTTTCCTGCTTTTTATCTCTTATGGTAAAGATGTAAGCAATTGAGAGGTTGGCATCAGTCAGGTTGTGTGCTTGTGGGGTGGGGGGTTGTTTTGTCTTGTTTTTTGTTTTTCAAGACAAGTTTTCTCTCTGTAGCCTTGGCTGTCCTGGACTTCCTTTGTAGACCTGTCTGGCTTTCAGCTCCCAGTGATCCACCTGCCTCTTCCTCCCTGAGTACTGGGATTACAAATCTGCCACTGCACCCTACTCCAGGTCTCGTACTTATTATAAAGTAGGGATTATTACCTTTTTCAACAGCAGGAAATAAGATTGTCCCAGTTTGTTTGTTTTTTTAAACAGAGCTAATTCATTTTATTTTTCTTATATAAAAACCCTTATGTGGTAGCCACAGCTGGAGCCTGGGTCCTCTGAACAGAGACTGTGGTGTGGTTTTTCACAAGATGATCAGTGAGTTCCTGATACGGAGACTTGGTGAACACAGTTTCTTGCCAGAGGTCGGGTGTCAGGTAGCTGTAGGTCTTGGAGATGGCATCAAAAGTGGCCTTGGCAAAGTTGCCCAGGGTGGCAGTGCAGCCCCTGGCAGATGTGTAGCAGTCATCAGTACCGGCCATCATCAGTAGCTTCTTGGGCACAGGAGCTGAGACAATGCCAGTGCCTCTGGGGTCACGGATGAGACGCACCAAAACAGAGCCACAGCAGCCTGTCACCTTGCACGGAACAGTATGTGGCTGGCCAATCTATTGTTCCCTCAGTAGCCTCTCCGCACAGGGACGATAGTAAGCTGGGCCAAGATGACGGCCCCTGAGATGGCAGTGGCTACCTCATAGAGCACTTAAGACTGAGATCAACATGACCATTGTAGTCCCCAATAGCAACAAAAGCCTTGAACCTGGTCCGCCGGCCAGCCCGTGTCTCCTTCTGCACTGGCCGTATCTTGAGAACCTCATCCTTTAGGAATGTGCCCAGGAAAAAGTCAGTAATCTCGGATTCCTTAATGGGCAGAGAGAACAGGTAGATCTCTTCCAAGGATTGGGTCTTCATGTCCTTATTAACCAGGCAGCCCAGCTTGATGACGGGGATCCACTCCTTGTCTTCGGCTTTACCTCCACGAGTCCCAAGGCCTTGCCCCCACAGCAGCTTCCTAATCCTGGGCCCCCGAGGTTCTCCCGCTGCTCATCTGCATTTGTTGTTTTCCCAAGGAAGAAGCCCAGCTTTTTAAAAATTTTTTAAAAAAGATTTATTTATTATGTATAAATGTTACGTCTGGCCAGGCAGTGGTGGCGCACACCTTTAATGCCAGCACTCAGGAAGCAGAGGCAGGTGGATCCCTATGAGTTCATGGCCAGCCTGGTCTACAATGCGAGTCTAGGACAGCCAAGGCTACACAGAGAAACCCTGTCTCGAAAAACAAAACAACAAAATGTTGTATTTGCATGTGCAACTACAGGCCAGAAGAGGGCACCAGACTTCATTGTAGATGGTTGTGAGCCTCCATGTGGATGCGGGAAATTGAACTCAGGACCTCTGGAAGAATAGCCAGTGCTCTTAACCTTTGAGCCATCTCTCCAGCCCCTGTTCCAGCTTTTTCTTTGCTTCTTTTCTCCCCTCTCCCTCCTTCCCTCCCTCCTTATTTTAATCATGGAGGGGTGGTGCATGTGTGCCATGGTGCGTATATGTAGATCAGAGAGCAACTTTGAGGAGTCAGTTTTCTCCTACCTTTACGTGGGTTCTAAAAATGGATCTCTGGTCATCAAGCTTGCACAGAAAGCTCCTTTACCTGTTGAACCATCTCATTAGCTCCTTTTTTATTGTCTGCTGAAAAATTGCTCTGACTTGTGTGTAAAACCTATGAGTTCTCCTTTGCTTACTGCTTCAAGGTAAACATAAATTGTCTACCTCTTGGTTCTGCTTTCAGTAAAAGTTACCCTCTTGTGGAGCAGTGGTGGCACATGCCTTTAATCCCAGCACTCAAGCAGAAGCAGGAGGATCTCTGTGTGTTCAAGACCAGCCTGGCCTACAGAATAATTTCCAGGATAGCCAAGGCTACCCAGAGAAATCCTCTCTCAAAAAACAAAACAAAAAACAAAGTTACCCTCTTTACTATGTGTATGTAGACAACTTGATTCTGTCATAGGACCCAAGTTGCCTTCATTCTGGGTACGGTAGAAGAGGCCCAATTTCAACCTCCCAGTTTACAGAGTGCTCTAAATAAAGCTAATACTTAATTTACATTTGACTCTTTGGGGGTCGGGATCGAAACAGGGTTTCTCTGTGTAGCCTTGGCTGTCTTGGAACTCACTGTGTAGAACAGGCTGGTCTAGAACGCAGAGATCCACCTGCCTCTGCCTCCCAAGTGCTGAGGTTAAAGGTGTATGCTGCCACCACCTGGCTTTGATCCTAATTTTATAGTGGAAAATTAGGAGTAAGATTTGAATACTACGCCTTTCTTTAATATGTTTAACAGAAGTGTCTAGCAAAAAAACACTACGAAACAATACAAATAATAAACAAATATACATTCATATTTGAAGATTCCTCCCTGATAATATAATTAGTGCATGGTGGCATCTGTAATTCTAGCACTTGAAAGACCTGAAGTAGAGGGCGTAGAGAGATGGCTCAGTGGTTAAGAGCACTGTCTGTTCTTCAAGAGGTCATGAGTTCAATTCTCAGAAACCACATGGGGGCTCACAACCATCCGTATTGGGACCTGATGCCCTCTCCAGGCCTTCAGGTGTACACACAGATAGAGCGCTCACATATGTAATATAAGTAAATCTTTTTAAAAAAAGACCTGAATAGAAAGATAACAAATTGCAGATTAGCCTGGAATACATAATGAATTCCAGATACCCTACAAAATAAAACAAACCCTGTATCAAAAGGTAAGTAAATGGCTGGGGCTGGAGAGAGGCCTGGGTGGTCAAGAGCACTGTGGCTCTGGAGAGAGGGCTGGACCCAAGTGCATCTCCTAGCACGCATGCCTCACAGCCAGTTGGAAGGATCGGGTGCCTTCTGGCCTCTGACCACTAGATATGAACATGGTACATAGGCAGAAAGGCAAGCCACTAATACACATACTCACTAGAGTCTTCACCATTTCGTTGTCATTTGTCACTGGGGCTGCTCCAGCCTCTCCTCACCCTGTCTGCCTTCTGCCCGATGCCACAGCAGCTTGCCGTGGGGACTTAGTACTCACACTTGCAAAGCTTGACAAGTCTTGCTTAATTGCCCTACAGAACCTTCCAGTCAGAATTATAGGGATGCTTCAAATTGGTTTTGTGCCTGTCACTATAACTTTTAAAAAAGATGTATTTATTATTATGTATACAGTGCTCTGCCTGCATGTACACCTGCAGGCCAGATGAGGGCATCAGATCACAGTATAGATGGTTGTGAGCCACCATGTGGTTGCTGGGAATTGAACTCATGACCTCTGGAAGAGCAGTCAGTGCCCTTAACTGCTGAGCCATCTCTCCAGCCCTGGGCCACTATAACTTAAAATAATCATATCTTAGAAATCTGTCTAGTGGCAGATGAATTATTAGTCATCTTGCCCTCTCACTAAACTTAGGCATGTCTTATTTTAGATAGGGTATAGCTTTTATCTACTGAACCCTATAAAAACATTTTTAAGACAGTATTAGTTCTCTGCGAGAGGATAACCAGTGACACAGTTTAAACCCCATGAAATTAAGCCAAACCAAACAACTAAGAGCTCTTATTCTCTTTGCAGGAGACACCTGAAAAATAGTACTAGTATTCCTCTTGCCTGCTTTGTCAAAGTTCTAATAACTTGTTCCCGCATCCCCCAAAACATTTCCTTTCTGAACAGGTGACCTCAAAATCACATGGTTGGTTTTGTTTTTTGCAGCAATTGGTGCTGAAAATCCTGAAAAAATAGATGAAAATTCAGACAAAGAGGCAGAAGTAGAAGAACCTTCTGAGAGGACAAAAGTCCACATAACAGCTAAAGTAGAAGAGGAGCAGGATCTGAAAGTACGCACATTTGCAGGATCTAAGGCGGGGGGGGGGGGGGGGGGGTGCGTGTCTGTCTGTCTGTCTGTCTGTCTCGGGGGTAGGGTGAGGGAGGTTTGCTTTACAGCTGAGGCTGGCCTGAAATTTAGGCTACTCCTGGCTCAAGTCTCCCAAGTGCCAGGATTATAGGCTCAGCTGTTAAATTATTACTAACTGCTGCTAGCAAATCATAGGCTTTTCTATGTACAAACCTAAGATTTTCGCTTTGTTAGGTTAAAAGACTTCATTTAAGGATTAGAATAAGAACTTTGATGCTGAGAAATTATGTGAAAATTGTAAATTTTATTTCCTTTGAAATTAAGCCTTTGCTGGAAAGAATCTACAACTATAAGCTTCTCTCATTTGCAAGTACTAAAGATACTAAAAGATTTAATTCCATTCCTGTGTGAAATACTTGTCTTTAAACAAAGACAAATTTGTTTGCAATTGCATTTGTAACCTCATAATGAAATTCCCTGGTGTCAGTAGGGCATTTATAGCCAGGACCCCATCAGATACCCTGAAATCTGAACTGTTTGAGTCTCCTCTGTAAAGCAAAACAGCTCTGTATATATTTGAGTGCACTTCCTCCATACAAACTAAGTCATCCTAGGCTGCTTGTAATACTTAATACTGCCAGGCGTGGTGGCACACACCTTTAATCCCAGCACTCGGGAGGCAGAGGCAGGTGGATCACTGTGAGTTCAAGGCCAGCCTGGTCTACAGAGTGAGTCCAGTACAGCCAAGGCTACACAGAGAAACCCTGTCTTGAAAAACAAAGCAAAACAAAACAAACAAACAAAAAAATTCAGCATGTAGCTCGTATAAGTAAGTGAAAATTTGGGAAATTCATGGTATTTTTCCCCTCAGCTATTTTGAGGTATAGTTGGCATCTTTATCCTATATAATAAGATGTTTTGTGTTGCATGGCCCTGGTGATCACCAGCTATAAGAATAAGGCCACCAGGATGCTCTCATGTTTAAAGCTTAGGCTTGTGTTGGGCAGACTCAGCTAGCTCATCTAAGAAAACCCAGTCCCTAGCCCTGCCCCACCGCGATAGGCCATGCCTATAGTCTTGTCTGTCTGCTGGGAGAAAGACCCTCCTCCTCTTCCCAGACTCTTTCCCTGCCAGGAAGTCCCACCTTCCACTTCCTGCTTGACTATTGGCTGCTGGGTTTTTTATTAAGGCCAATCAGAATGCCTTGGGGAAGTGAGGAAAGACAGGGCCACACCTTCATGTATACACCCCAACAGTTTAGTTTTTTATATGTTATATATAGTGATATTATTACAAAACCTGCTAGTAAGTTGTTACCTCACAACTTTTTCTTTGGTATAGGAGTATTAGAATGTTTTGATCTCAGCCGGGCGTGGTGGCGCATGCCTTTAATCCCAGCACTCGGGAGGCAGAGGCAGGCAGATCGCTGTGAGTTCGAGGCCAGCCTGGTCTACAAAGTGAGTCCAGGATGGCCAAGGCTACACAGAGAAACCCTGTCTCGAAAAACCAAAAAAAAAAAAAAAAAAAAAAGAATGTTTTGATCTCTGAATGATTTTCAGCTATATAATACGGTATTGTTAACTATAGTCATGGTATGGTAGATTAGATCCCCAGTGTTGGGTGAAATTTCTATTCCTAGACCAGTGTTTTCCTTATTGATCCACCCTCTCACAACCACCATTTTGACATTCTCTTCATGTAAATTTGATTTTTTTTTAAAGATTAGTCTCTCTGTTCAGCTGTTGAAGTCCATGCGTGTCGTTTGAGTGCATTGTAAGAGTATGAGTAGCCAAGCATTTTTATTCATTATCTGTGAATTTTATTATAAATCAGAAGTCTGAATATAACCAGCTACAGTTATTTGTATATGCAGACAGTAAAATTCCTACTATCTGTAATAGCAAATGGACTACTTGATATAGTATAGGAAGAATTGTTGGTTTTCTGGCTTTAATTTTTCTGTTCTCTATTACAGTTTCAAATCGGAGAACTGGCAAATACCCTGACAAGTAAATTTGAATTCCTAGGGATTAACAGACAATCCATCTCCAACTTCCATATGCTGCTCTTACAGACTGAGGTAATGCAGCTGGTTTGATGTAAATGGCATTTTGTTGTTTGATTTTTTTTTTTTTTTTTTTTTAACTTGTAGCCACAGCTGGCATGGAGCTCACTGTACAGAGAAGGATTGCCTCGAGCTCAGAGATCGTTCTATCTCTGGCTCTAACCCTGAGTTCTGAGATTACAGGCTGCGCAGCTACACCACCCTCAGCATATTTACATTTATAAACGTTTCCTTTTTATTCGTGTCTCTGTGTTGCTGTATGTGTTCAGATGCCCGAAGAGGCCAGATCCCTGGAAGCTAAAGTGAACGGATTCGTGAGGTGCCTGGCATGGGTGCCGGGGGTGGAAGATGGCTTAACTGCCAAGCCAACTCTCAAGCCCCTGGGTTTTTGGTTTTGTTTTGTTTAAAATTTATTTATTAAGCCAGGTGTGGTGGCACACACCTATAATCCCAGCACTCGGGAGGTAGAGGCAGCCAGATTGTTGTGAGTTCGAGACCAACCTGGTCTACAAAGTGAGTCTAACACAGCCAAGACAACACAGAGAAACCTTGTCTTGAAAAACAAAAACAAAACCAACAAACAAAAAAAAAAGATTATTTATTTGTACAGTATTTTGCCTGATGTGTGCCTGCAAGCCAGAACAGGGCACCAGATTCCATTATAGATGATTATGAGCCACCATGTGGCTTCTGGGAATTGAACGCAAGACCTTTGGAGGAACAACCAGTGCTCTTAACTTGTGAGCCATCTCTCCAGTGCCCCCTATTTTGTTGTTAATGTATGTGTGGTATTCATGTATGTGTGTCTGTGCATTTGTGTGTGTGGTATTCATGTATGTGTGTTTGTGCGTTTGTGTGTGTGGTATTCATGTATGTGTGTCTGTGCATTTGCGTGGTATTCATGTATGTGTGTCTGTGCATTTGTGTGTGCTTGCAAGTGAAGGTGCAGACTGAATATAAAGAACCTTTCCCCACTGCATTGCCCCTTGTTTGCTGAGGCACCATCTCTCAGTTGAATCCAGAGCTTGTCAATACAGCTGATAGCTGATCTGTCTGGCCTGTTTGCTTAGGGTATTCCCTGTGGTCACTTTGTGAGTGTTGTGATTACAGGGGAACCATGGTGCTTGCCTGGCTTGTATGTGTGATCTGGGGGTCTTGACCCCTTGTCCTGATACTTATGGCAAACACTCTAATCACCAAGCTATCGCCATAACTCATAAATGGTGTTTGAATGGCATTCTGTGGTAGGAATGCGTTTTGTGGCTGGGCAGTGGTGGTGCATGCTTTCAGTCCCAGCACTTGGGAGGCAGAGGCAGGTGGGTCTCTTAATTTTGAGGCAGCCAGGGCTGTAAAGATAAACCGTGCCTCAAACAAACGAGCCCCCTAAAGAAGAGTGTGTTTTATGGCCTGGGAAAATGTTGCAGACGGTAAGAACGCTAGCGCAAAAGCTAGCGGACCTTCGCTCGAGTCCCCGAACTCGTGAGGTGGGAGGTGCGGCCATCATACACACACACAAAAGACACACACCTCAACTATAGTAAGAAGTAATTTTATTATGGAAGACTTGATACTGGGTCTCTCTGCAGTCCTACTGTCTTCAGACTCACAGAGAGCCTCCTGCTTCTGTTGGGACTGAAGGCTTTTACCACCACTCCAGCTTTAAATAATTTTTTTAAAATGTGTTTTACAATTTTAACTCTGATTTCCTTTTTAACTAACTATAAGCCCCAGACAGTAACACTTTATCAAGACAAATACCACCTTAACAGACATACTTTTTAATTAAGGTGAGATTTCTTCACATCCTGGTCTGCTCTTCTATTTGAGCAGAGACACAGTCTTGGAATGCCCTTTACCTCTGTTTGCTGACACAAGTCTTAATTCTCTGTTGATTCTAGACTCGAATTGCAGACTGGCGAGAAGGGGCTCTTAATGGAAATTACCTAAAACGAAAACTTCAGGATGCTGCAGAACAGCTAAAACAGTATGAAATAAACGCCACTCCTAAAGGCTGGTCCTGCCACTGGGACAGGTACGCACTCTTCTCCCCTTCTCACCTTTCACCTTTGACATCTCAGACATGATTTGTGATCACCACCACCTGACGCCATGACAGCCTGTCTGGAGACTGAGAGCAGCTGCAGTTAGCGGTGCTGGCAGGCAGAGCACTGCAAGCAGAGGCTGGCCAGCCACACATTTGGAAAAACAAAGCAGTGTTTAAAAGTGTTCCATGTAACGGATTTTTTCCCAAGATTGGACAAAGCCGGTTTTTACTCTCCAGAGTGTTGCACGGAGTAGGGCGGGCTTGGGGGTTAAGCGCATGCGAGAGCTCTGTGCGCTTTACAGGACCTCTGGAAGCAACTACTCCTGATTAACCTCGGTGAAGTTCAGGAAAACTTCGTGACTGAAGATGTGAATGAAGAACAAGATTACTATCCTCTGCCAGCAGGTCAGATGAAAACATTTCTTTTTATATTTGGCTTTTCTTGATTTTTTTTTTCGTTATTTGAAATCTTTGCTCTTTTATTTTTCAGCTCCCAGATCCTCTCCCTCTCTTTAGCTTTCACTGTGTTTGATATCAAGAATTTGAAATGAATTCCACGGTCCAAGAGGGGAAGAGTCACCTTTCACTTCGATGTTCTCTTCTTTGGAAGGGAAATTAGTGTTCTAGGCAATCGAGTCCCTTCATTAATAAAACCTGGAACCCGGTTATGCATTGGCAAAAACAAAAAGAACAAAAGAAAAGACATGATTTCTAAGTCATCCGTTGGAGAGGGCTAAGGGCTGTATTCACAGAGCTGCTGGCAGTGCAAATAGCTTTGAATCATCCTGGGTTCTTCATCCTCAATTGTCAA
Source organism: Acomys minous (assembly GCF_964271855.1). NCBI lineage: Eukaryota > Metazoa > Chordata > Mammalia > Rodentia > Muridae > Acomys > Acomys minous. The sequence goes on along the minus strand of NC_140485.1, from coordinate 55,629,721 downwards.
AGCTCTTTGTTGCCTTTGTGAATAGCAGTCCACAAGAAGAGGTTCGTCCCTGTGAGAGCAGACTGCTTGCTGTCCTGGGACAGGACCAAACGGTAGTGTCTCTGTAGGAGAACAGATTTTAAAACATGTGTTTTCTTTCTTGTAATTTAGGGATCATAGACGATATTTCTATGTAAACGAACAGTCGGGCGAGTCTCAGTGGGAATTCCCAGATGGTGAGGAGGAGGAAGAAGGCCAAGCACAGGAAGCTAGAAATGAGGGTCTTCCTAAGCCGACCGCCAAAGACAAAACCTGCACTGATGCAAACGCTCCCGAAGCCTCTGAGAATTCCACAGGTGAGACAGTTGCGTCTAGTTGAACAGCGATTGTAGAGAAAAAGAGTATCAATCTCTATTATAGGACAGCTTTAGGAGTAACATACGCTAGTAAACATACGATGTTACACTGAAAGGAATTAAGTCAGTGACTAGTGAGAAATCCAAGGAATGTGTATCGGGAGTCTGCCATCAAAATAAAAAAACCACAAAATACAGAGCCGGGCGTGGTGTCGCACGCCTTTAATCCCAGTACTCGGGAGGCAGAGGCAGGTGGATGGATGTGAGTTCGAGGCCAGCCTGGTCTACAAAATGAGTCCAGGACGGCCAAGGCTACACAGAGAAACCCTGTCTCGAAACAAAAAAGCTGGGTGGTAGCGGCGCACATTTTTAATCCCAGCACTTGGGAGGCAGAGGCCCCTGTGAGTTCGGGGCCAGCCTGGTCTACAAAGGAAGTCCAGGACAGTCAGGGCTGTTACACAGAGAAACCTGTCTCAAAAACAAAAACAAATCTGCATTAAGTTTAAAAATAAAAGATAACTATACTGTTATATCACAGAGAAAGCTGTAGATACACAAAAACGGGAATGGCCCACAGGGAACTGGGTAGTTGGGTTGTCAGGGTACGTGTGGTACAAGAAGGGTGGTTCTTCTTTTCCTTTTTCTTTCTTTTTTTAATTAAACTTTATTTTATGTGCATTGGTGTCAGATCCCCTGGAACTGGAGTTACAGATAGCTGTGAGCTGCCATGTGGGTGCTGGGAATTGAACCTGGGTCCTTTGGAAGAGCAGGCAGTGCTCTTAACCCCCGAGCCATCTCTCCAGCCCTGTTCTTCATTTTCTACCACTTGGTTTATTGGCGTTTTGGCTTCCTTTCTGAATTTCACTAGTCTTCCATGTATTCCTGAAACAAATCAAAATGATAGGAAGAAAGCCTATAAAAGTACAATTTATTCTATCTGTCAGTGATATTTTTAGATAAGATGATCAGAAATGGATAAAACTTCCCATTTAGGATGCTCCTACAGGAATTGTAGTGTTTTGTGGGTTTTTGTTTTTTCCTGTCTGTACATGCACAAACTGAGACCAGAGACCAAAGACCAAGTAGCCTTACATTTCATTCCTCTGTGGCCATACACGTTATTTTCTGAAATGCTCACTGAGACATTGGGGCACCTCGATGAGGTTTAAATTCCCGGACTATCTGCTCCCAGTGACCCACCTTCTCTGCTGAGATCCCAAGCAGGCGCCCCACACATGCCTCTCCCTGCTTTTTTTCGTTTAGTTGGTTTTGTTTGTTTTTGGTTTTTGTTTTTCTTTTCTTTTTTGGGCGGAGGGGTGTTCCGAGATAGGGTTTCTCTGTGTAGCCCTGACTGTCCTGGACTCATTTTGTAGACCAGGCTGGCCTCAAACTTACAGTGATCCTCCTGCCTCTGCCTCCCAACTGCTGGGATTAAAGGCGTGCGCCACCACCCCCAGCTGGTTTTTGGCTTTTTAAAGACAGGGTTTCTTTATGTAGCCTTGGCTGTTCTGTACTGTGCCTCCCCGAGTGCTGGGAGTACTAGCATGTGCCATAGTGCCCGGTTCTCTCCCCATTCAAAAAATTTTTTAGATTTATTTATTTTATGTATGAGTATTCTATCTGTATGTACACTTGCCCACCAGAAGAAGGCAGCAGATCTCATTATAGATGGTTGTGAGCCACCATGTGGTTGCTGGGAATTGAACTCAGGACCTCCGGAAGAGCAGACAGTGTTCTTAACCTCTGAGCCATCTCTCCAGCCCTCTCCCCACTTTTCCCCCCAAGACAGCATTTCCTCTGTGTGTACCCCTGGCTGTCCTGGATTCCCTTTGAAGACCAGGCTTTCCTTGAACTCACAGAGATCAGCCTGCCTCCCACGTGCTGGGATTACAGGTGTGAGCTACCTCGTCCAGCTCCTCTCCTTTAGTTTTTGTTTGTTTGGTTGGTTGGTTGGGTTTTTTGTTTTGTTTTGTTTTTTGAGACTGGGTTTCTCTTTGTTATCTTGACTGTCCCGGACTCGGTTTATAGACGAAGCTGGCCTAGAAATCACAGTGATCCGCCTGCCTCTGCCTCCCGAGTGCTGGGATTACAGGCATTTTTCCACCACGCCTAGCTCCTCTCCCCACTTTTAAGACAGCGTCTCCCTGTGTAGTCCTCAATGGTCTAGTACTTGCTATGTAGACCAGGCTACCCTCAAACAGAGATCCTCCCAAGTGCTGGGCAGGCTGCAGCAGCACACAGATTTTTGTTTTTAAAGCATAGTTGCTAAAAACCGACTTCAGGTTGTCAAACTTGCCTAATACATGACTTTGCACTTTGTGTCTGCCCCTCAATGCCACATACATTCCTCAGAATCTACAAATGATTGTGAGCTGCCATGTAGGTTCTAGGACTCATGTCCAGGAGGGAATGACTATCCAGGAAGACTGTCCAGGGCTCTCAGCCATCTCTCCAGGGCGGCCTCCCGCCATCTAAATACATGAATGGGCTTTCATAGCTCTGTCCTGAAATCTAATTAGCTGTTCAGAAGAGTCACATAGTTGGACAACTTATTTTATTTTATTTTTTAATTTATTTTGGTTTTTTGAGGCACGGTCTTTCTGTAGCCTTTGCTGTCCTGGACTCACTTTGTAGACCAGGGTTGCCTCGAACTCACAGAGAGCTGCCTGCCTCTGCCTCCTCGAGTGCTGGGATTACAGGCGTGCGCCACCACACCCATCAGTTGGATAATTTATAAAAGAAAATAATTTTTTTGCCAAGTCTTAGGGTTTTTCTCCTTTTTTTGTTTTTTTCCTTCCTCTTTCTCTTTTTTTTTTTTTTTTTTTTTTTTTTAGTGGTACTGGGAATTAAACCTAGGATTTGCACATATTCCTACTATTACTTAGCTGTGTTCCCAGATTGTTTTTGGCAAGACACCACTCTGTAAACCAGGTTTTGGCCTTAAACATGTGGGTCTCCTCCAATTATAGGCTCATGCTGCCAGGAGACTTGTAGCAAAGCCCCATCTCAAAAAAAAGAAAGAAGGAAAAAAAGACTGTTAGCTGTTTGTTATAGTGTCATTTAGAGGCAAGAAGGCTCTGTGTGTGTGTGTGTGTGTGTGTGTGTGTGTGTGTACACATATACATGTGTGTGTGTGTGTGTGTGTGTGTGTGTGTGTATATATATATATTATCAATGAAATTACTAAGGTAATGCCATCCTGTTTGTTCCAGTGTTATTTTGTGTCTGCCTGGCCACTTCTCAGCCTTCCATACCAAACAGCCACATTCACCTGGCAACACTTCTGGGCCTGTTTGTGACTATGGCTATTTCAGACATACTGTGCAGCGTCTGGAAGATTACTTCAGCCTTGCAAAGAAAGCAGATGTTAACTTACTAGGCTGCTGTTTTAAATCCCTCACTAATGTAACCTCCAGCACTGATGTTATTATGGCTTTGTCTTTTAAAATGCTGTGCCCCTCATCTTCAGCACCAAGACACTTTGCAGAGGTGCAAGCCTTTAATCCCACATTCAGGATGGCAGAGGCAGTCGGATCTTTGTGAGTTCAAGGCTGGCTAGGTCTACAACAAAGTGAGTCTAAGACAGCCAGGGCTATACAGAAAAACCCTGTCTGGAAAAAGAAAAAGAGAAAAGAACTCAGATTTTTCAATTGGTCTAATCCACATAGTTGACTGCCTTTTACATTCCTGATGAACTGGTTACGTAGATCATTTCATTAGCATTCAAGAGACTGAGGCAGGAAGAGTGGGAATTTGAAGACGGCCTGGTGGACCCCCTTCCCCACACCAACCATTTCCAGTGCTCTTGCTCCTGTCAAAAAATTTGGAATCATGTCCCAAATGATTTTGTCAATATTGTTTAGTAGCAGGCTGGAGAGATGGTTCAGAAGTTAAGAGCACAGGCTGCTCTTCCAGGGGTCCTGAGCTCAACTCTCTGTAACCACACAGCGGCTCACGACCATCTATGAGATGTGGTGTTCTATTCTGGTGTGCAGGTGTACATGTAGGCAAAAACACTTTACATAGTCAGTAGACAAATGGTAAAAACAACAGCAACAACAACACATTGCTGAGTAGCCTAGATAACATCAAACTGACTAAAATTAAAAGCCAAAGATTATAGTGATAATTACAGTACAGCAGGAGGAAGGAGGTGTGCTCTGTATCACACTTCTGACGTGAGTGACAAATACTTCTAATAACAGGTTAGGGCTTATTTTTTGTTTGTTTAGTTGATAATGAACTGAGGCTTGCTTTTGGTTCTACGTAGAAGGTTTCATTCCTGACTACTCCCCTGTCTTGGTGTTTTGAGACAGACCCCAGGCTGTTCTCAAACTCCCTGTGTAGACAAGAAAAGTATGACTTCTGTTCCTCGTGCCCTCCACCTTTAAGGTGTCGAGATTACAGGTATACACCCCCACTGTGACTGCGTCACCTCACGTTTATACATCCCTAACTGAGTACTGTACAATTAACAGTGTTGTGGGTTTTAAAAAGCACTTTAATGTCAAGCATTAAGTTGTTTTATCCTATTGGTGACAGACACAGTTGGTGCTGCATGAGAAAAGGTAAACCTTGAGCCATTCTTACAGCAAAAGTTGAAACTGTAGAAAGACTGACTTTTACATTCCTGATGAACTTAGTCTAGATCAAATCCAAATCTTATATCAGCAGGAGATTTAATATGTACATGTTTTTGTTGATACAGTAGTGATAAAAAATTGCCCTTTTTGTTGTTTTGGGTTTTTTTGACACGGTTTCTCTGTGTAGCCCTGGCTGTCCTGGACTCACTATGTAGACCAGGCTGGCCTCCAACTCACAGTTTTGCCTGCCTCTGCCTCCCGAGTACTGGGATTAAAGACGTGTGCCAAGACACCTGACCCTAAAACCTATCTTTTATAAAAAGAAAAATGGGGGTGTTATCAAAATGGCCCTTTGGGTAAAAGTGCTTGCTGCCAAACCCGATGACCTGAATTCAGCTCACAGGACCTACATGCTGGAAGGAGAGAACTGACTTTTTCAATCATAAATACACATACATACATAAAATTTTTTTAAAAGAAAAATTAGTCTGGAGGTATTAGCACAGTAATAGTGTGTGCTTAGCATTGTGAGGCTTCCAGGGTTAGTCCCTAGCACCACCCCCCAAAAGACAACAGAAACAAAAGGTAATATGCCATAAGGAGTCAAGTAACTTTTTATTAAAAAAAAATTTTAGGAGTAGTTATTTATACAGTATTCTGCCTGCATTTATGCCTAAACACCAGAAGAAGGCACCAGATCTCATGCACCACCGTGTGGTTGCTGGGAATTGAACTCAGGACCTCTGGAAGAGCAACCAGTGCTCTTAACCTCTGAGCCGTCTCTAAGGTTGATTTTATTCATTTTTAGTCCTTCCTTATTGTTTCAGTGTATAGTAAGCATTCTCCCTGAAGGTAAGGTGATACTTTTTCATGGTGAGTAAAGTGTGACTACCTACCTAAGGGAAACAGTCCCAGCACTGGGGAGGCAGAGGCAGGTGGATCTCTGTAAGTTCGAGGCCAGCCTGGTCTACAAAGCTGTCTAGGACAGCCAAGGCTGCACAGAGAAACCATGTCTCAAAAAAGCCAAAAAATATTCAAATTTTTAGTACATAACAAAAGCTGTTGATAATTACCTTATTGGATTTCAGAACTGTGTGACTGTGAGAAACGATAGCTGGGTCAGCTTTATAAACAAGCAGAAGCGCCATTGCTATAGACAGCTGTGATGCTTAAACTGGGTTTATGTTTAGAGGTTTTGGTTTTAACTATATGTGTATGTGCCTGTGGAGGCCAGAAGGCGGCCTTGGATCCCTTAAACCATAGCCTTAACGAGCTTCTGAGAGCCACCTGATGTGGGTGCTGGCGTGTGAACCCTGATCCTCAGGATAGAATAGTAAGCCATCTTAGCTACGGAGCCATCTCCTCAGACGCTTTGCTTTTGAGACAGGGTCTCACTATGTATTTCAGGCTAGCTTAGACGCAGCTTCCCAGGTGTTAGCATTACTGGCTTGTGCCACATGCCAGCTAAAGTAGCTGTAACTTTTCTGTGCTTAAGATAACAAGAGAGTTATTGCTGGGCAGTGGTGCTGCACCCCTTTAATCCCAGCACTCCCAAGTTCCAGGACAGCCTGGTCTACATTTAGTTCTAGGATAGCCAGGGCTATAAAGAGAAACCCTATTTAGAAGAAACAAAAAACAAACCAAAAAGAATTAAATTATCAGCCGGGCATGGTGGTGCACACTTTGAATCCCAGCACATGGGAGGCAGAGGCAGGCGGATCGCTGTGAGTTCAAGGCCAGTGTTTGAGCACAATTTTATGTTTGAGCACTTGGGCTTCAAGTATTTGAATATTTACTTGTTGCTTAAATTTATCCAAGCTGTGGGGTGTGTGTAGTATGGTACCGTGTGTGTTTGGTTTGTCTTGTCTTTGTCTTTGTTTTTGTGTTTTCAGAAACAGGATCTCTGCGTTCTTAATACTCTGTACAGTATATTACCTGTCTGCTCCATCAAGGCTGACACAGTTCATTCGCCCTGTAGTAATGTAGTAGAAGAAAGTTTAATTCTTTTTTTTGTTTGTTTTGTTTTTTGAGACAGAGTTTCTCTGTGTAGCCTTTGCTGTCCTGGACTGGACTTGCTTTGTAGACCAGGTTGGCCTCGAACTCACAGCGACTCTTGTCTCTGCCTCCCAAGTGCTGGGATTAAAGGCATGTGCCACCAATGCCTAGCTGAAAGTTTAATTCTTAATTTAATAGTCTTTAGTGTACTTTATTTTATTGTCTTGGTATTCTGATGAAATCTTGATATACTATTTTATAATAAGATTTCTAGCCATATACATACTCTTTTTATAATCAGATTAGACTTTTCTGAAGTATTTTTGTCTGAAATTTGATACATAATTTATGTCACTTGATGCCAATATAAGAAAAAAATGAGCCATTTAAGTTCTTTTCTTTGTTTGTTTTTCAAGACAGGGTTTCTCTGTGTAGCCTTGGCCATACTGAGCTCGCTTTGTAGACCAGGCTGTCCTGTAACTCACAGAGATCCACCTGCCTCTGCCTTCCCGAGTGCTGGGATTACAGGTGTGTACCTCTGTGCCCTGCTGTGAATCGTCTTAATACTCTGTGTAATATATTACCTGTCTGCTCCATTTGCAAAGCCACTCTGAGAGCCCAGTGCTGTTGGCTGTTTGGATTTACCTCATCACGTGTCAAGTGTGGCCTTCTCCCTGAATAGAGCCTTGCCTGATGGAGCCTTCATTTAATCCAGTTCTGACAATAAATTTTGACAGGTGGTTGCACCTGGATATTTACTCTATAGAAGTGAGATTTTCGGTTTCTAAAGGTCTTAAACCCCTACTTCACCAGGAATTCTTACGTACATAGGAAGTGCTAGGCTAGGAGCCAGAGCTGACTGCCTAGCTCTGCCCCAGTAGCTTTCTTAGCCCAAGGTCAGTCAGTGCCTGCCTGGGTTTCATTACCTCTAAAATGAGGAAATTGAACTAGATGATTTCTCACGTTTCTTCTACTCCTAAATTCTATGATTTTTAGGGAGAAAATCCCCTCAACATTCCTGGGATATGTATCTAATATCCCATATATTGTGAGACACCCCTATTGACGATAAAGAGGGATGGGGAAGGCTTCAAGTAAGTATATCCTCCATTTTCTCTAATCTTTAAAAAGCTCTGCCCAGCAGTGACCCTGCAGTGTTCAGTGGTAGTGTTGGTGACATTTCAGAACATTTAACATAGCCTTTCAGTTAGAATTTAACTCAAGCTAAAGCAACAACAGTTTTAAATCCTTTGCATCTCTGAACACTTTTTGTCCTAAATTTCCCTTAACTCATCACAAAAATAAAAATCACCTTCCCTTTGCAAAGGTAATATACAGACATTAAAAAAAAAGAAAAGAAAAAGAAAAACGGAACGAGAGTCCACAGTCACTAGCGTCTTTCAAATGCACTTTTAAGACAAGTTATATCCAGGTTAATCAAAATAAGTAGAGTTGTTATTGTTGTTGTTCTGACTGGGTTTTCACTGCAATCCCTACTTAACTAGCTCACTGAAAAGTAATAATAATATGGAACCAGTATTACAGATGTATGATTCTCTTCATTTTTTAAAGAATAAAAGACCCCCAGAGAATTGCTGCCTTCTCATATGTCGAAATAAATGTTTGAAAAAGAAATTCTATGGGCTGAACCTGTTAAGAACACATACCGCTTTGGCAGAGGACCTGAGTTTTATTCTCAGCACCTACTGTGGAGAGCTCACACCTGCCTGTAACTCCAGCCCCAGGGGAATCCATGACTTAGTGCCCTCTTCTGATCCTAAAGGGCTCCTGTACACACAGGCCCATACCTAAACACACACAGACACACACACACACACACAAGATCAATTTCCAAATTATAGAAGTAATTTCTAAGTTGAACTGCTTAGTGTTTCAGTGACATCAGCGGCTAGCTATGAGTCAAATTTTGATTTTGGGAAAGCTAGCTAGCTCCTGCTGTTTGAAACAACTATGCACATTTGTCCTAGGTTGGTGCTGATGTCTAGTCTACTGGTCAAGTGAACATTAGCATGAGTATTGGCTATGAAGGCTTTGGCCTAACTTGGTTCCCCTGACTACTGTCTTGTTTTCCAGGTTCTCTTTGTAAAGAATCGTTGTCTGGTCAGGTTTCTTCATCGCTCATGCCACTGACTCCATTCTGGACCCTCCTCCAGTCAAACGTGCCTGTGCTTCAACCTCCATTACCTCTGGAAATGCCACCGCCCCCGCCACCACCCCCAGAGTCTCCTCCCCCTCCGCCTCCGCCTCCCCCTCCCCCTCCTCCTTTAGAAGATGGTGAGATTCAGGAGGTAGAAATGGAGGATGAGGGAAGCGAGGAGCCCCCTGCCCCAGGAACAGAGGAGGACGCTCCTTTGAAACCTTCAACACAGACCACAGTTGTAAGCAGCCAGGTAATGCTGTCCTGCACACCCAGGGGTAACGGGATTTGGAGCATGATTGACACGCTTTACTTTAGAACGTATTTTGTAGGGCCTGTAATTGCTGACTAGGATGTTTGTGTTTCAGAATTCCTTTGATTCTACCACCTCTAGTCCTCCGTCCACTAAAGCCGTGAAGAGAAAGGCTGCGGAAATACTTAGCACCGCAGTGGTTCAGCGACCAGCGACTATTGGTAGTTCTCCTGTTCTCTACAGCCAGGCAGCCGCAGCCGCAGGTGAGCCGCACAGTGAAGATAGCATTTTCTTAATATCTCACTTGTTTCCAGCATTAGATGCTGTAAGTTGAAAAAGTTAGACTTTTGATTGAAAATACTATGTATAAGCTGGGCACATCTTTAATCCCAGCACTTGGGAGGTGGATCTCTGTGAGTTAAAGGCTGGCTTGGTCTACGGAGCAAGTTCCAGGACAGTCAGAGCTGTTACACAGAGAAACCCTGTCTCAAAAAACAAAAAGAAACAGACAATGCTATTTATATTTATTTCTCTGAGTTACTAAAAACTACCCTTATTCTTATCAAGAAAAAAACAATCTGGGCATGGTGTACACACCTTTAATCCCAGCCTTTAATCTGCAGAGCCAGCCAGATCCCTATGAGTTCCAGGCCAACTTGGACTACAAAGTGAGTCTGGGATAGCCAAGGCCACACAGAGAAACTCTGTCTCGAAAAACCAAAAAAAAAAAAGAAAGAAAAAAACCAAACAAACAAAAAACAGGGCCTCGTTGTGTGGGTCTAGCTGGCCTAGTGCTCATTTTGTGGGTCCTCCTCCAGGTGCAGGTGTGGAGGTGTGCTTCTGTGCCTTTGCATATGCCAGTTAGCTTTACATTGAAGTACCTTGTTCCAGGACAGCCAGGACTACACAAAATACCTATTCACCCCCCTTGGCTGTTCTGGAACTCTCTGTAGACCAGACTAACTTTGAACTCAGAGACCGGCCTGCCTCTGCCTCCCAAGTGCTGGCATCAAAGGTGTGTGCCACCATGCCCAGCTACAAAATGTAATATTTTGCTGCAGGCAAATATGGCTTAATTTTAAAGGAAAAAGTATATTGAAGTCATTTTGTGATTTAACTCCTAGTTTCCTTTTCTTTCTGTCTTGTTACAGTGTCCTTTTTATAGTAACATACTATGTTTCCTGTTAGGTCACCAAGCAATGGGGACTGCACCCCAGGCTGTCGGGATGGCACACCAAGCAGTATCAGTTAGCCATGCAGCAGCAGGAATGGGTCATCAGGCCAGAGGGATGAGCCTGCAGTCAAATTACCTTGGACTAGCAGCAGCACCTGCAATTATGAGTTATGCTGAATGTTCTGTCCCAATTGGAGTCACCACTCCATCACTGCAGCCAGCTCAGGCTCGAGGAACTCTGTCAGCGCCTGCTGTTGTAGAACCCCCACCACCTCCACCGCCTCCACCCACACCTACACCACCCCCGCCACCACCAGCTCCCAAAGTGCCACCACCGGAGAAGATGAGAAAAGGAAAGAAAGATAAGGTGAGTCTTCACTTTTTTTAAAAAAAAATTAGATGCCAGGTGCGGTGGTGCACACCTGTAATCCCAGCACTCAGGAGGCAGAGGCAGGCGGATCTCTGTAAGTTTGAGGCCAGCCTGGTGTATATAGTGAGTTCCAAGACAGCCCAGGCTATTCAGAGAAGCCCACCTCGCCTGGCTGCTACAGCAAGTACTCTTATCCATTAAGCCATCTCTCCTATCCCCTATTAGGAATTTTCATCCATGTATTAGTACATAATATATTTTGATTATATTCATATGTACCAACTTTTGTCTTCCTGCGCCCACTGATCCCCATTCTCCTCCCAAGTGGTCAACATTCTTTTGTTTGCTGCCACCCCCATGCGTGTGCATGCCAGCATACTTTCTACTTTTTGGTTTTTTCGAGACATGGTTTCTCTGTGTAGCCTTGGCCATCCTGGACTCACTTTGCAGACCAGGCTGGCCTCGAACTCACAGCAATCCGCCTGCCCCTGCCTCCCGAGTGCTGGGATTAAAGGCGTGCACCACCACGCCCGGCTTATACTTTCTACTTTTCTGTCTTCTTTGTTTATAACCCCCGGCTGTCCTGGAGCCCACTCTGTCCACTGGGTTAGCTTCCAGTTCAGAGATCCGTGTGCTTCTGCCTCTTCAGGACTCGGGTTAAAGGCATGCACCATTATGCCCACTATTATTACTAGTATTACTATAATGACCCACTGAGTTTTAGTTTATAGGGACATGAGCACTTTACCAGCATCTGCACCACCAAAAATTATGTCTCTTCCTCCTCCTTCAACTATTAACTGTATAAATGCTCAGGGAAGGGTGGGGCCCAGGAGCTCCTGCCCTGGTCCCTGACAGTCATTGATAGGCCCTGTAAGTTCAGGAGAGCAACAGCCATGTCATGCCAGAAGTCAGTGTACCACCTGCACGCCACTTACTGTCCTCCCTGCCAGTTCCATGCGCCATCCAATACAGTACCACAGTTATTCCTTGGTTTCAGGGCGAGATCTTGATCTCCAGTGTAAAGGGTCCATTGCCTTGTTCATGTATTGCATTCCTCTAATCTATGACTTTGTTTTAGGCAAAGAAAAGTAAAACCAAAATGCCATCTTTGGTAAAGAAGTGGCAGAGTATCCAGCGGGAGTTAGATGAAGAAGATAATTCCAGTTCCAGTGAAGAGGACCGGGAATCAACTGCACAGAAGCGAATTGAGGAATGGAAACAGCAGCAGCTGGTCAGGTAAAGGAAGTGACATCACAGAGCTGGGGGGTCAGGTAAAGGAAGTGCCATCACAGAGCTGGGGGGTCAGGTACAGGAAGTGACATCACAGAGCTGAGTGGTCAGGTAAAGGAAGTGCTGTCACAGAGCTGGGGGGGGGGTCAGGTAAAGGAAGTGACATCACAGAGCTGGGGGGTCAGGTAAAGGAAGTGCTGTCACAGCTGAGTGGTCAGGTAAAGGAAGCGCCGTCACAGAGCTGGGGGGTCAGGTAAAGGAAGTGACATCACAGCTGAGTGGTCAGGTAAAGGAAGTGCCGTCACAGAGCTGGGGGGTCAGGTAAAGGAAGCGCTGTCACAGAGCTGGGGTGGTTGTCTCAGAATGTTACAGTCTTCAGGTTACATCTTTCATGGAGAGGGAATGCACAGCTACTTGGCTGAGAAACTTGAGACATTTTCCTAGATGGATATTCAGTTAGAATTTTAGTTTCTAAAAAAAGTTCAGTTCTTTTTTTTTTTCTCTCTCTCTCTTTCCCCCGTGAGGTAATAACATGCATATTGTTTTCACAGTGGCATGGCAGAAAGAAATGCTAACTTTGAGGCCCTTCCTGAGGATTGGCGAGCAAGACTGAAGAGAAGGAAAATGGCTCCCAACACATAGTCTTAAGTTAATTTTTTGTTTTGTTTTGTTTTATGTTTAGAGTCTTAACCAGTTCTAAACTGTTGTCAGATGAACTGTAAATGTTAAAAGAAAGAACGTATACATTTCCTGGGCAAGAACATGTGCATACAAACTTGTCCGTTTATGAAGTGTAGTTTTTATGTTTGCTGAGGAGGAGGTGATTGGAATTGCTTTCACCTGGCTGTCTTTCTTCTCACACTGGCAAACTTAGCATGTTAGATATGAGTCAGACATGTGGGTCATGGGGCATGAAACCTGTACAGGACTCGCTGGCAAAGTGAAGGGCTTTCCTGCCTAGCAGAGGCTTGTTTAGATCCTAGTGTGGCACTCTCCCTACCTTCTACTCCAGAACAAGTGCAATTAAGAAGGCAGCTCTCTATCTATCCTACCTTGCTTGACCATCAGGATCTCTTTCTGACCTCAAGACTGCTGCCCCTGACATGTTGAGACCCGTGCTAGAAATACTAGCACACTCGTGGTGGCGGCAGCAGCAGCAGCAGCAGGTGTTGAGATCCTGGATTTTGAGAATCCCACCCCCACCCCCACCCAGTCTGTGGCAGCAAGTAAAATAAGCCACTGTGTGTATTGTCTTCGTTGTCTTCCCCACAGAAACTCACCTTCCTTCTGTGTGTGGATTTGGTCTCCATAAGGTTCCAGTATTTAAGAAGCAGTTCACTGTTGTGTACTTTCTGTTGTGTCAAAATCAGGAAAGGTCACTTTAAACTGAAGAAAAAAGCAAATTGTCTTAAAGCTGTTTGTATTTCTCCAGTTTCCGACATTGTAAGTTTGTATATATGCACTAATAAAGCTCTTTTTATACTTCTGGTCAGTTATCCTTTTGCTCTTCTAAGCATGTTACCCCAGTTACATAACCAGGACTTAGTGTGTGTCCTTTGTTTTTTAATTGCTGTAATCAGACAAGGGACAGAGCATACACTGATATTTGAACATCAGGAAAAAGTGGTATCTTGGGGGTATAGGAAAACAGTTTTTAAAAACAGGCCTCTCTAGACAAGATGGTGCCATGAGAATTCAGTTTCTGAAGCTTGTATCCTGTTAATAATAAAAGCTGATATCTGATCTACCTGAGTCCTGGAAACAATGTAATATAAACATTTTGGGGGAAAAGGTGCTTACGGCTTTTTAAAAATAAGTAATGCAAAACTGATTATGGAGAGTAAGTAGATACTTAAGATTATAATCACAATATTTAACCAAAGATTATAGTTTGGATTTTATTCTAGGATATTCCTATGCAGTTAAAATTTTTTACTTGTATTATTACAGTGTCTTAGATTTTATTTATCATGCGCTAATGTTGAGATGCCCGTTTTTGTACATAAAATTGTTTTGTAATTTGCATAGAGTAAATTTCTACAAATAAAGATGATCAACTGGCTATTAAAGCTTTTGTCGTAACAGTTTTCCAGGTGTGCAGGAGTTGCTGGAAAGCACCAGCCTCCTTAGTTAGTGTCCTAGACAGTTGGACACATAAGTAATCTGATTGACCAGGGTTTGGGGGGTTTGAATGATTTGCCACCTTTGTTTCTAACTAGTTTTTGTTTTGTTTTTGGTGTAGAAGGTACTTTTTGCATTCTAGCTAGAAGGTAGAGAATAAAGAGTAAAAGTATTGAGTGTTTGATCTCAGTCAGTATAGTTGGGAGGAGGGCATTCCAGGCTGCCCATCTGGCCTGTCTCATCAGTTTAGCTGAGAGATTGTAGCCCCAGCTGTTACGGGGCTGTGCACTCTCTTAAGATGTGTGTATATGGCTATTTTGTCTGCATGCTCATCTGCACACCAGAAGAGGGATCCCATAGGACTAGAGTAAGCCACCATGTGGATGCCAGGAGTTGAACTCAGGGAAGGTAACCAGTGCTGAGCCATCTCTGCAGCTCTGAGGAGAATCACTCTTTAAATAGTACATCTTGAGGGCTGGAGAGGTGGCTCAGTGGGTAAGAACATTGTCTATTCTCCCAGAGGTCCTGAGTTCAATTCCCAGCAACCACATGGTGGCTCACAACCATCTATACTGGAATCTAGTGCCGTCTTCTGGCCTGCAGATGCAGATAGCGTGTTCATACATAAAATAAATAAAAATCTTTAAAAAAAAAAAAAGTACATTTTGGTACTGGAGAGATGGCTCAATGGTTAAGAGCACTGGCTGCTAATTTCCCAGAGGTCCTGAGTTCAGTTCCTAGCAACCACGTGGCAGCTCACAAACCTCTTGTAATGGGATCTGATGTCCTCTTCTGGTATTCATGAAGACACAGCACTTACATACTTAAAATACATTTTAAAAAATTTTTAAGTGGTGGTGCATACCTTTAATCCCAGCACTCGGGAGCCAGAGCCAGGTGGATCGCTGTGAGTTCGAGACCAGCCTGGTCTACAGAGTGAGGCCAGGACAGCCAGGGTGACACAGAGAGACCTTGTCTCAGAAAAAAAGTTATCTTTACTTCCAGACAATAGGGTCATTTAATTGATGGAGACAACACAAGTCCTTCAACAGGTCTCAGAATGCAGTAGCAGGGCTGGAGAAAAAGTGGGGCTCATCTCTTAAGAACGCTTAGAGCTCTAACATGCCTAGTCCAGCTCTAGGGAGATCTCTGACCTCAGCGGGTACTCACGTGCACATAATAGCACGACATATTAAAAAGAAAATTTTTGGTTTTTGAGACAGGGTTTCTCTGTGTAGCCCTGGCTGCCTTGGACCTCACTTTGTAGACCAGGCTGGCCTAGAACTCAGAGATCTGCCTGCCTCTGCCTCCTGAGCGCTAGGATTTAAGGCGTGCGCCACCACTCCCAGCCGCCTCCCCCGCAAGAAAATATGTGTGTGTGTGTTTAAAGGACTGGTTAGATAGTCTTAACAGGTTTGTGTTTGCCTGGCGAGCCTGGCACTCGAACGTCCGTGGGACTCATGCAAAGGTGGAAGGAAAGTGACTCCACAATGTTGTTCTTTGACCTACACATGTGCCCACACTAATCCTGCACACGCAAACACAATCATGAAAAATAAAGGGAAGGTGAATGGCGAGATGGCTTATGAGTTAAAAGCACTTGCTACTCTTTGCAAGGGCTGGCATAATTTATACAGCCCACAATTGCAGGTAACTAGCTCCCTGGGGATCCGAAGCCTGGCTTCCACAGGCGTTTGCATACATGCGCGGACCGACACATGGTCACACACACACACACACACACACAAACGGAGAAATGTTTTTTAAAGGAATGACTAAACCAAATCCAAAAGGGGGGGGGGGGGAGAAGGATATTTTAAATTTGTCAAAGGGAGAAAAAAATGGTGTAAACTAGTATGAGCCTGATTCCTTCTCTCTAGGGCTGACCTCTCACTTAACTGTGTTTCATCTTAGTAAAGCTTGCTTGGTTGCTTGCTACAGCTCCAGTCCCCAAATGAAAGGAAGTTTCAGCCCGATTGAAAAAAAGTAATTTATCTAAACCTACAGAAGCTAGAAAATAGCCTGAAGGCTTCCACCACTGTACTCATCAGTTTCCGGACTGAGTCTGTAAATGAATTTGAGTTTGCGATGAATGAATAAATCGTTGGGGGGTGCCTGACATCACAGAGCTCGCAGCATACTGATGAGGGCGGGGTCCTGCCCTCCTTCCGCTTCTGGCTCCCGGTTGCTAGGCTCCCAGGATGCGCGCAGAAAGTTCCAGCAGGTGAGCTGAGTGACTGGAACTGCGAAGGAGCCCAGGCTGGGGCAGTGGAGAAGCAGGGGATCCCAGGCTGGCAGTGGGTAAGGAGGGCAGGGGCTTGAGGAGAGCTGGGTGTGCAAGGCTAGCGGGTGAGGAGGGGAGGGCGTGGAGGGCAGGCTGCTGAGAAGCTTCGGGCGGGCAGGACTTTGGGCTGGCCTCTGTGGAAAGGGTGGGAGCGGTGGCGTAGGGGAGCTCCTGCCGCATCCACCCGGGCTGGGGACCAACTAGGGGACAGGGGCAGCTTAGGGAGCCCCATGTCGCCCCCACAGGCTCTGGCGGAGACTTCTGCTTCGCCCTCCCTCGGCCTTTCCCGTCAGAGGTCCACACCTCCAGGGCAGGGCGCTCAGAACTGAACGTTTCCAGAGCCTTCACTATCGACGCCCCCCCCCTCCCGCCCCCCGACCTTTCCTTTTCAACTGCTCCGAGGCGACTCCGCGCGACGCCCCAACCCGGGTCTTTTGCCTTTTCTGTGGCGTCCTGGTGCCGGGCTTCTCTTCTCAGCCTGAGCTAAGCATGGGGCCAGCGAGGGTCCCGGGATGCCTAGAGGACCAGGCGCGGGGAGACGCAGTGCGCCTCGACCCCTCAGGTGCGTGCTGGGGCTGGGAACCGCCGTCCGCTCCTTTCGGGAGACGCTGGCTTGGCAAGGGTTTCCCTGAAGTCGGGGTGAAAGGGCAGGGCCGGCAGATTTGGTGTTCTTTGTAGTGGTGTTGGTTGGTTGGGATTCTTTTCACTTTTCCTACGGGGATTCGTGATTCGTAGCTTCTGCGTAATCAGCTACCTTTTTGGACATTAGGCAGAGGTTGCGGCTGGGTGCAGAGCTACTGACTCGCCTACGTCTTACTAACGCGCCAGTAACATGTTCCCGGCGTTGGAAAGAGAGCTAAAGCAGGAGGTCGGTACACTCCCTTTCCGTTAACTTCACAGAAACCCAGTCCCTGTGGTGGCATGCTGGACCAGCTGAGGTCTGTTCTGTGGTTGGCTTTTGGGGAGGAAGGATGGGTAATATGACCTCTCTGTGTAGTCCAGGTTGGCCTAAATTACTCTGTTGCCAGATTAGTCTTGAACTTGCTGTATACTCTCCCACCTCTGCTTCCCTGGTGCTGGGATTACTAGCCTGCACCACCAGACCTGTTGCATCTAGGAATCCCAAAACAGAACAATTCAATGGATGTCACGTGTTTTGTGACTGTATCGTATGCAGCATGGTTGGCTCCTTTTGTCAAAAACTCAGCGACAGCTGGGCGTGGTGGCTCAGGCCTGTAATTCCCAGCCCTCAACAAGGCAGAGGCAGGCAGATCTCTGTGAATTCGAGGCTAGCCTGGTCTGCAAATTGAGTCCAGGACAACCAAAGCTACACAGAGAAACCTGGTCTTGAAAAAAACAACAAAAGCACCCCAGTGTCTTCATCTGAGGGAAGCGTTCTACTTGAGCGTGCCTTTTCTCTTCACAGACTCTTCCTGACCCCTACGAGGATTTTATGCGCCGTCACCTCCAGTACTATGGATACTTTAAAGGTAACACTTTGTTCTTTATCAGCACCAAGTTGAATTGTTGCATTAACTGACATAACTGTTTGGATAATGCTCAAATCATTTTTCTAGATGATAAGCTAAAAGTACTTGCCGTTGAACGGCCTCGCCTCTGTCAGAGGACAGACTCACTGTAGGTACACAAGTGCAAATACCTCTCCTGGGCTCTTTAGTTGATTGGCCTGCTCTTCTACTGGTACATCAATAACTACCATCTCTGAATTTATGTATGACGTTAAAATTGTTCCTATTTGGGCTGGAGAGATGGCTCAGAGGTTAAGAGCACTGGTTGCTCTTCCAGAGGTCCTGAGCTCAATTCCCAGCAACCACATGGTGGCTCACAACGTCTATAATGAGATCTGGTGCCCTCTTCTGCTGTGAAGCACACATGCAGGCAGAACACTTACATGTAATAAATAAATAAATAAATAAATAAATAAATCTTTTTAAAAAATTTGTTTCGGGCTGGACGTGGTGGCGCGCCCTTTAATCCCAACAGTCCAGAGGCAGAGGCAGGTGAATCACTGTGAGTTCGAGGCCAGCCTGGTCTACAAAGCAAGCCCAGGATAGCCAAGGCTGCACGGAGAAACTGTGTCTCCAAAAACAAACAAACAAACAAACAAGTTTCTGTTTTAGATGCATCTCACTATGCTAGCTAGCGCAGGCTGGTAAAGAACCTACTATGCTGTCTTAGCATCTTGCACGACTGTGCCGCTTTTAGAGTCTTGATATCTAGAGAATCCTTTCCCTTCACCTTGTTCTTCAAAGGTTCTCTCTCTCTCTCTCTCTCTCTCTCTCTCTCTCTCTCTCTCTCTCTCTCTTTCTCTCATTGACTGTGGGATGTGAGTGCTCTGCTAGGCTGCACCTCGAGTCTTCTGTATGTGAATTTTAAAATTAGTTTGTGATGCTAAAATATTAGGGACTGAGGGTATAGCTCAGTGGTAGAACACTTGTCTAACATTCCCCAGGGACTGAGTTCAATCCCCAGCACCTTGAAATCTTTTGCTTTTGCTTATTTATTTATTTATTTACTTGTTGATATATATTTTTAACAACCTGTGTATATCAGGCCAATCTTGAATGTACCCTACTGACATTTGTTTGTTTAAAGCAGACTTGTAGTTTATTAGGAAAAATGTTTTGTTTTTTAAAAAAAGATTCATTGTTAAAAAACTTTTAGTTGTGTGTGTGTGTGCATATATGTTTGTGTATGCACAAGTGTATAAGTGCCCACAGAGGCCAGAGGAGAGTGTGGGTCCCCTGAAGCTGGAGGTACAGGTGGCTGTGACCCGCCCACTGTCAGTGCTAGAAAAAGAACTCTGGTCTTCTAGAAAAAAGTGCTCAGGCTTGTAGCGACTGAGCCACCCACTGCCCAAAATTTTAATTTAAAAAATATTGGGGCTGAGGCCGGGCGGTGGTGGCGCACACCTTTAATCCCAGCACTTGGGAGGCAGAGGCAGGCGGATTGCTATGAGTTCAAGACCAACCTGGTCTACAAAGCAAGTCCAGGACAGTCAAGACTACACAGAGAGTCCCTGTCTCAAAAAACCAAAACAAACAAACAAACAAAATGGGGCTGGCCAGGCACTATGGTGCACGCCTGTAATCCCAGCACTCAGCAGGCAGAGGCAGGCCGACTACTGTGAGTTTGAGGCTAGCCTGGTCTACAAAGCCAAAAACAAAACTATATATGGGCTCAAGTCAGGCAGTGATGGCACAGGCCTTTAATCCAGAACTCAGGAGGCAGAGGCAGACAGATCTCTGTGAGTTCAAGGCCAGCCTGGTCTACAGAGTGAGTTCCATGACAGCCAGGGCTACACAGAGAGACCCTGCCTCAAAAGACAAAAACAAAAACAAAATTAAAAACAAAAATAA
Source organism: Acomys minous (assembly GCF_964271855.1). NCBI lineage: Eukaryota > Metazoa > Chordata > Mammalia > Rodentia > Muridae > Acomys > Acomys minous. The sequence goes on along the minus strand of NC_140485.1, from coordinate 55,609,835 downwards.
AAAACTGAGGCTCAGTTGGTAGAGTGCATGCCTAGCATACTTGAAATCCCTGTTGTGAGCACCAGTATCTTATAAATGGCAGCGGTCAGTAATCCAGCACTTGGGGAGGCGGGGCAGGAGGACCAAACTTCATGGTTATCCTCAGTTACACAGTGAGTTGGAAGCCAGTCTGGTCTACGTGAGGTCCTCTTTCAAAAAGTGGGGGTCAGGATGAGGAGATTGCTCAGCGATTGAAACGTTTGCTTCTCAAATGTGAGGACTGGAGTTTGGATCCCCCGAAACCAACATAAATGCCGGCCAGGCTGATGGCCCACCTGCAGACCCAGCACTGGAAGGCAGAGACGGGCTGCCCAGAGCAAGCTGGCTAGCAAGGCTGGACAAATCACAAAGCTCTGCTTTTAGCTGTGAGCTCCTGCCTCCATGGGCTGTATGGCAAGTTCCCGGCTAGCCGGAGTACTGCGGTGTTTTAAAACCCCAGCTCACCAAACAAAGAACAAAATCTATTGGACTTGGATTAAATCTATAGATTAAATGAAAGTTTATTAGAAATGATATATTTTGCCATGCATGGTGGTGTGTGTGCCTTGGGGTTCCCAGCACAGTCTACATAGTGAATTTCAGGATACCCAGGGCCATGCCACAGACATCCCTTGGAACTAGCGTTATGCATCTAAGTGAGAGAAGTCAACTCGGATCCTCAGAAAGAGAAGCAAACACACTTAAAAACATCTGGGCCATCTCTCCAGCCTGCTTTGTAATCCTGCCTTGCACATCTTATGTGGGGGTTCTACCACTGAAGTAGACCCACAACTCTTGCCATGTAGCCCAACTGGCTTCAAACTTGCAATCCTGCTGCCTGGTCCACTCGCAGTGACCACCTTAATACTGATTGTAATTCTAGCAACCTTGTTCCACATCATTTGTTTTGTTTTGCTTTGTTTTTTTTTTTTTTTTTTTGAGACAAGGTCTCTCTGTGTAGCCAAGCACAGAGTCCTAGACTTGCTTTGTAGACCAGGCTAGCCTTGAACTCACAGCGATCCACCTGCCTCTGCCTCCTGAGTGCTGGGATTAAAAGCGTGTGCCCCCACACCCGGCTTGTTCCACATTATTATTAACAATTTCTCCTTGGTTACTAATTTGTTGAAAAGAGAACCTAAGTTTTTCAGATCCGATACTGATTTGAATGCTTGGGATTTTGATATTGACCTCAGCGCCTAGAGATAGTGAACTAACCTACAAGCAACTTGGATTAAACCACTTATTCTTAGCTCAGAAGAGCAATCCACCAAATTCCACCACTACTCAGCATGTTTGGAGGAATAGCCCTCGGTACATGTTGAATGGCTCTTTTGGAGAAAGAGATGATTTCATCTCGGACACCTTGGAAAAAGAGACGTTACTATGTGAGTATGAGTGACCCCCAGCCACCTACCCCCATCCAGAACCTTACTGCCTTGAAATCTCCAGGAACCTCAAAGAACATGACCTAATGTGAGAGAAGCAAAGCAACCTGGCCTCGAACTCACGGCGATCCACCTGCCTCTACTTCCCAAGTGCTGGGATTAAAGGCGTGCACCATCACACCCGGCTTGTTCCGCATTATTATTGACAATTTCTCCTTGGTAACTAATTTGTTGAAAAGAGAACCTAAGTTTTTCAGATCCAATACTGATTTGAATGCTTGGGATTTTGATATTGACATCAGCGCCTAGAGATAGTGTACTCAGTAGTACTTCTCATTAATGTGCTGTGATTACTTTAACTTTCTTTATGATGGCGGTCTTAGTTATTTCTTCCTGTTTCATTATTTGAGAGACAGAGACACAGAGAGAAAGGCAGAGAGGAGAGGAGAAGAGAGGAGAGAGAGAGAGAGAGAGAGAGAGAGAGAGAGAGAGAGAGAGAGAGAGAGAGAGAGATTTGCAAACAAACTTTTAAGGCAAATTTCTCTCTCTCTCTCTCTCTCTCTCTCTCTCTCTCTCTCTCTCTCTCTCTCTCCAGCTATATCTCCAACCTTTGACTTTTTGAGACAGGGTCCTGCTATATATCCCAGATTGGTTTAGAATTCCTGATCTTCCTGCCTCTATCTCCTGTGTACATTACAGGGACCATATATATGTGCTACCACATATGAATTACATATTTTTTGGGATAGACACTCACTATGTAGTCCTGGGTGGCCTAGAACTCACTAGGTCAACCAGGCCTCCTTCTATCTCCCAAATGCTGGAACATAAGGCATGCCCCACTATACCCAACACAAATCTTTTAAAAAAGATTTTACTATGTTTAAGGTGTATGTGTGTGTGTGTGTGTGTGTGTGTGTGTGTGTGTGTACACATGAGTGCCTCCGAGACCAGGGTTGGGGATACCCTTAGAGCCAGAGATACAGCAGGCTGTGAGTTCCCCTGCCCCTTGGTGCTGGAAGCTTCGTCCCAGCCCGCTACAAGAGCAACACGCACTCTTAATCCGAGAGCCATCCTTCAGCCTCTGGCTTTCTTTTGAATGAACTAATCTATCTTTACAAATAGCATTTTGTTTTGCTGTCTCACCCATTAATTATTGGGTAAAGATTTATATAGAAATTCATATATGGGGCTGAAAAGCAAAAAGATATGGGAGGCAGTGGGCAAAGAAAATATATAAGCAAATGGTCCTTTCTTCCTAGGGCCTACCTGTTTATCTTCAACTGGGCATGCTCAGATAGATGCTGTAAGCAGAGGTACTGAGCTTGAGATAAGTATAGCACGGATCTGAAATCCAGCTTGTCAATTGCCACACTATAGGTTTTTGTTGTTGTTGTTGTTGTTTTGTTTGTTTGTTGTTCTTTGGTTTTGTTCAAGACAGGGTTTCTCTGTGTAGCCTTGGCTGTCCTGGACTTGGCTTGTACCCTAAGCTGGCCTCAAACAGCGAGCCGCCTACCTCTGCCTCCCCGAATGTTGGGATTAACAAATGCGCCATCGTACCTGGCTTTATAGATTTTTTTTATGTGTGTGTTTGTATGGTGTATGCTGGTGTATGTATGTGTTTGTGGATGTGCATGTGCACATTTAGAAGTCAGTGCTGTGTGTATTTATTTATCCCTCTCCCCCTTATTTTTTGAGACAAGGTCTCTCTTACTGAACCTGGATCGCACTGATTCAGCCACACTGCCTGGCAAGCCAGCTTCCAGGATCCACCTGTCTCACCCCAAACTGGGATAACAGGCCTGCACCTTTATGCCTACTTAAAAAAAAAAAAAAAAAAAAGATTGATTGATTGATTGATTAGTGTTCTGCCTGCATGTACACCTGCAGGCCAGAAGAGGGCACCAGATCTCACTCAAGACCATGTGGTTGCTGGGAATTGAACTCAGGACCTCTGGATGAGCAGCCAGTGCTCTTAACTGCTGAGCCATCTCTCCAGCCCTACACCTACAACTTATATGGGTTCTGGGCCTCTAAATTCATGTCTTCATTTTTGCACAGCAGACAGTTGAGACATCTCTCTAGCAGTTGAGAACTCTTTTATCATCTTTTTTCTTTCCTTCTCTATTTCTGTTTGTGTTTTTTTTTTAAGAGAGAGAGAGAGTGTGTGCGTGTGCGTGTGCGTGTGTGTGTGTGTGTGTGTGTGTGTGTGTGTGTGTGTAGGCTGGAGGACAACACTGGGTGCCATCCTCAGAAATGCTGTCCACATGCATATGTCACCATGCCCAGTATTTTTGCCTATGTTCTGGAGATTGGATTTAGATCTGTGTGCGTCTTTCACAACAGTTAATGATATCTTTGTGCTTTCCCCCATAGTGTTGACAGGAGAATTTAAAACCTCCACTCTTGTTAGGTCTTGGACCCATTAACTTGAATTTTAAGTGTTTGTTTGTTTGTTTGTTTTCATGTTTATGGGTAATCCCAGGTAGTTGCTGGAAATTGAACTCAGTACCTTTGGAAGAGCAGCTAGTACTCTTAACCACTGAGCCATCTCTCCAGCCCTTATTTTGGTTTTTTGAATCAGGTTTTCTTTCTGTAGCCCTGGCTGTCCTGGACTTGTTTTGTAGACAAGGCTGGCCTCAAACTCACAGCAATCTACCTGTCTCTGCCTCCCAAGTGCTGGGATTAAAGGCATGTGCCACCATACCCAGCTTTTTTGGGGGGTTTTCAAGACAGGGCTTCTCTATGTTATCTTAGCCATCCTGGACTCGCTTTGTAGACCAGGATGGCCTTGAACTCACAGCGATCCTCCTGCCTCTGCCTCCTGGCTATTTTTTCTATATATAATTTATTTTATTTTATGTGCATTGAGGTGAGGGCGTCAGATCCTTTGAAACTGGAATTATAGACAGTTATGAGCTGCCATGTGGGTGCAGGGAATTGAACCAGGTTTTTTGGAAGAGCAGACCGTACTCTTGGTCACGGAGCCATCTCTCCAGCCCTGTTTTTGCTTTTCAAGACAAGGTTTCCTTGTGTAGCCTTGACTGTCTTGGACTTGCTCTGTAGACCAGGCTGGCCTTGAACTCACAGAGATCTGCCTGTCTCTGCCTCCCGAGTGCTGGGATTACAGGCGTGCGCCACTGTGCCTGGCGATCATGTAGAATGTTGATCTAATAGTTTATCATTTTTATTGTTATTTTAAACAATCTGTAAACAATCTGTAAACAATGCTGTATCATAACAGCATTGCACTGTGTATTCCTACCTTGCCTGGAACTCTCTGTATAGACCAGGCTGGCCCTGAATTCACAGAAATTCTGCCTGCCTTTGCCTCCTGAGAGATGGGATTAAAGCTGTGTACTCCCACACTCAGATTGCTAATGTCTTAGCACACTGTTAAAAATGACTATCATAAAAGAGCAAATCCATCAAGGTGAAAAAGAAAGCTGCTCATATAATTCCTCTTCCTCTTGGCAGATTCACCGACACTGAGCTCCCCACTTCTTAGGAGCAGGCAGCTTATTTATGATGAACTGGATGAAGCAAACCCACATCTTCGAGAACCCCAAGAGCTCTTCTCGGTTTTCTCTAGCCGAGGGCCACTTCAGGCTCCAAGATGGCCAGTAGAGTGTGAGGTCATCAAAGAGAGCGTTCACCATATTGGTAATGTGTGTTTAGCCCTGCTGTTTTATCTTACTTCAGTACAAGGCCATAGGATTTAAAGTTATGTGTATGTGCACAAGGGCATGTGCAAATGTGTTGTGTGTGTGTGCAAGCCCGAGATCACTCTCATATATCATGCTCAGGAGTCATCAGTCTGCCTTGAGTTTTTTTTGTGTGTGTGTGGTTTTGTTTTGTTTTTAAGATTTATTATGTATACAGTATTCTGCCCTCATGCCAGAAGATGGCTGTAAGCCACCATGTGGTTGCTGGGAATTGAGCTCAGGACCTTTGGAAGAACAGACAGTGCTCTTAACCTCTGAGCCATCTCCCCAGGCCCCGCCTTGAGTTTTAAGACATGACAGCATTCCTCAATGGGGCCCACACCTCACAAATTAGGCAAGTCTGGCTGGCCAGAGAGTCCCAGAGGTCCATTTCTCTCCACATCCCCAGCACTGGGATTTACAGGCTCACTCCCAGCTCTTTAGTGTGTGTCCAGGGAATCAAACAAACTCAAGTCTTCACGCTTGCACAGTGAATACTTTACTGATGAAGCCAACTCAATAGCCTCACAACTCAGTCTCTCATGCTGACATAGAAGGCAAGACAGGATCCGTACCTGTTAACTCACCAGAGACTAGAATACTTCTGTTTCTAGGAATGGGAAGATAGCTTCTTTGAAGTCAAAATTTATAAATATGTCTGTTTCCAGGCTTTTGTTTACTAGTGTTCTGTCACCAAGATCCATTCTTGCTGGGCCCTTGGACTCTCCCTTGTGGTAGAAATGGTCCTGTCTATGAGCTCTTGCTATACAGTCTTTCTGTCGGGGGTGGCAGTGTTCAAGACAGGGTTACCGTGTCCTGGCTGTCCTGGAACTCACTATGTAGACCAGGCTGGCCTTGAACTCACAGAGATCTGCCTGCCTTTGCCTCCTGAGTGCTGGGATTAAAGGGGTGTGCCACCACTGCAGACTGGTATACAATCTTTTTTCTTTTCTTTTCTTAAGTATTTATTTTGAGCCAGGCACGGTGGCACATGTCTGTAATCCCAGCTCTCAGGAGGCAGAGGTAGGCGGATCGCTGTGAATTCAAGGTCAGCCTGGTTTACAAAGCGAGTCCAGGACATCAAAGGCTAACACAGAGAGACCCTATCTTGAAAAACAAAACAAACAAACAAAACCGATTTATTTTATGTATATGCGTACACTGTCTTCACGCACACCAGAAGAAGGCCTCAGATTCTATTACAGATGCTTGTGAGCCACTATGTGGTTGCTGGGGATTGAACTCAGGACCTCTGGAAGAGCAACCAGTGCTCTTAACCTCTGAGCCACCTCTCCAGCCTGAGTATACAATCTTTTGCATCAGTTTTTCCTTGGAGTTTTGAGATCGGGTCTCACTATGTAGCTCTGGCTAGTGGTGAGCAAAGGCCTGAGTTTTGTCTTCAGCACCGGAGAAATAAAACCCAAAAACCCAACTCTGCCATTCCCCTAAAAAGTTCTAGCGAGCATAAAGTAAATTAAAAACAGTAAAAACATGTTCTGGCACTTGGACTTCATTACTTATATCAAGCCTGTGGAAACTCAGTTGAACCAAGGATATTATACTACAAACAACAATCTGGAAAACAGACGTGGCTCTGCTCACCGGCTGCCCTTCCAGAGGACCTGGGCTTATTTCCGGTACCCATGTGGTGCTTCACAGCCATTCGTAACTCCTGTTCTAGGAGATCTGATGTCGCCTTCTTACCGTCATAGGCCACCAAGCATGCATGTGCCACACATGCTGTAGAGCTATGCAGAGAGCCCCTGCCACCCAAACCAAACCAAGCAAAAAGACAAAAGTGCTGACTCTTAAATTTATTGCTGACAAAAAGGCTTTATTTTCTCTGAAACAAAGGATGTACTTTTCTGTAGTCAGTAACTGTTTCTAGGGCTGGAAAGATGGCTCCATGGTTAAGAGCTTGTCCTAGTCAAGGTTATGATTGCTGTGATGAAACACCATGACCAAAAGAACTTGAGGAGGAAAGGGTTTATTCGGCTTTCACTTCCAGGTCATAGGCTGGAGGAAGTCAGGACAGGAACTCAAACAGAGCAAGAACCTGGAGGCAGGAGCTGATGCAGAGGCCACGGAGGGGTGCTGCTTACTGGCTTGCTTCCCATGGCTTGTTCACCCTGCTTTCTTACAGAACCTCGGACCACCAGCCCAAGAATGACACCACCCACAATGGAGTGCACCCTCTCTTCCAATCACTAATTGAGAAAAATCTCTACAGGCTTTCTTTTCTTTTCTTTCTTTCTTTCCTTTTTGTTTTTTTTTTTTGTTTTTGTTTTTGTTTTTGTTTTTGTTTTTGAGACAGGGTTTCTTTATGTAGCCCTGGCTGTCCTGGACTTACTTTGTAGACCAGGCTGGCCTCAAATCGACATCAATCTACCTGCCTCTGCCTCCCGAGTGCTGGGAGAGTTTCTTTGTTGTTGTTGTTGTTTTGTTTTTTGTTTTTCGAGACAGGGTTTCTCTGTGCAGCCTTGGCTGTCGATTTGTAGACCAGGCTGGCTCAGAACTCACATTGATCTGCCTGCCTCTGCCTCCCAAGTGCTGAGATTACAAGCATGTGCCATCTTGCCCGGCTTACACACACACACACACACACACACACACACACACACACACACACACATTTTTAAAACAAATTTCTGATTTTACCATATATGTATCAAGCACTGGGGTCAAACATGTTAGGCACGTGCTACCATTTGATGGGCTGCTTGCTCAGTTTCTGCCATAGTTGTTATGGGAAGAAACATGACTGAGTTTATAAGAGGGCTGGAAACTTGGGATGAGAATTAGGTTGGATTGAACAAGGTTTAATCATTTGAATAATTGTAATTTTATGTTAATTTTGACTGTACCCTGTATATTGTTTCTTATTCTGTATTTTCGAAAATATCTTCTTTCAGAGTGGGTTCCGCCTCAGCCAGAATATTTCTATCAACCTACAGGAAATGAGAAGGTACCCGAGATTGTAGGAGAAGAGCAAGGCACAGTCGTGTACCAGTTAGATGCAGGTACTGTCATCACACCGACCAGGGGGTGATAACCATAGAAAAGTTACAGTAAGCATAGTGTGCACAGTAAAAGTGATTCTGTTTTTTAAACGTGGATTCCTGCGTCTGTGTGTTTATGGGCACATGTGCTACTGTGCAGGTTTGGAGGTCAGAGGTCAGCTTAAGTTTGTTCTCTCCCAACTTTATGTGGGTTCCAAGGATGAAAAGTCATCACGGTTATTTAGCAAGCTCCTTTACCCACTGAGACATCTTGCCAGCTCCAAAATGACTTTATATCTTTTCTTTTTTTTTTTTTCTACAACTACTTATGTGGGACTAAAGAGGGAGTGTTGTGGAGGAAAAGGTATGCCACAGCATACAGAGAGGCCAGAGGACAAGTTCTGAGAGACACTTCTGTCCTCCCACCATGCGGGACCTGGCCTTACACTCAGGTGGTCGGGCTTTGGTGGCAAGTTCCTTTACCTATTGAATCTCGATGGACCTAATAGTGATTTTTAATATTGACACCTTAATGACAATTATCTGTCTTCGCCCTGTGTGGAAGCCTTGATAATCATGACTAATCAGCTGGACGTTTTCAATAGTTTGTTTTTAAGTACTTTTAAATGTTATTCTGTGTTTGGATGCTTTTCCTGCACAAATGTCTATGCACCACATGCATGCAGTGACCATGGAGGTCACAAGAAGGCATATCAGATCCCCTGAAACTGTACGATACCACATAGGTGCTAAGAATTGATCTCAGGTCCTCTGGAAGAGCAGGCAGAGCTCTTAACCACTGAGCTATCTTTCCAGTTCTTCAACCATTCTTTTTATTTATTTATATATGTATGTTGTTGGGACAGGGTTTCTCTCTGTAGCCCTAGCTGTACAGGCTGGCCTCAAACTTACAGAGATCTGCCTGCCTCTGCCTCTGCCTGCCAAGTGCTGGGATTAAAGCCGTGCACCACCACGCCCACCTGGTTTCAATAGTTCTTTTTTAGAATAGGACTTTTTTTTTTTTTTGAGACAGGGTTTCTCTGTGTTGCTCTAGCAGTCTGGAACTCAGAGGTCCATTTATCTCTGCCTCCCAAGTACTGGAATAAAAGGCATGCGCCACCACAGCCCAGCTAAACATTTTTAATGTCTTATTTTATGTGCATTGATATTTTGCCTGCATGTATGTCTGTGTGATGGTGTCATATTCCATGGAACTGGAGCTACAGACAGTTGTAACTTGCCATGTGGGCACTAGTAATTGAACCAGGGTTCTCTGGAACTGAACTCAGGACCTTTTGAAGGGCAGGCAATGCTCTTAACCAGTGAGCCATCTCTCCATCCCAATAGGTTTTTTTAAATTTTGTTTTGTTTTGTTTTTTTGAAACAGGGTTCCTCTGTGTAACAGCTCTGGCTGTCCTGGACTCACTTTGTAGACCAGACTGGACTCAAACTCACAGAGATCCACCTGTCTCTGCCTCTGCCTCCCAAGTACTGGGATTAAAGGTGCCACTACCACCTGGCTCCAATAGTTCTTTTTTAAATGATGATACAATTTTCTTTTTTCTTTCTTTCTTTATTGATTTATGTATATGAATGGTCTATCGGCATGTACACCTACTTGCCAGAAGAGGGCATCAGATCCCAGTGTAGATGGTTGTGAGCCACAATGTGGTTTCTGGGAATGGAACTCAGGACCTTTTGAAGAGCAGTCAATGACTGCTGAGCCATCTCTCCAACCATATTTACTTATTTTTGAGACAGGGTCTTTCCATGTTGCCCTGGATGTCCCGAAGCTCACTATTGTACACTAAGCTGGCCTTGAACTCCGTGAGATCCACCTGCCTCTACTACCCAAGTGCTGGGATTATAAATGTGTGCCACCATGCCCAGCACATTTCTCTTTTTGGACAAATGTTACTGTGTTACAGAAGTTAGGGCACCGTAAATGTTACTTTGAAATAGTAAAGAAACTAATGAAATGTCTATATTAATGGCATCTGTTTGCCGAACAGTGCTTTGCAGTTCCATGAATAAGCTGCTCCGTGGGCTCCCAGCTTTCAGTTAGAATGGGCTTGTGTAGCCTTGATTTTATTTCTGCTCCTACTTCCTCTGTTTATTTTCTTCTCCTGATCATGTCTTTATATGGATATTTTCTCCATTGTTATAGTTTATTCTCCAGATGTTTGTTATCTAAGCTTTACAGTGACATGACAGCATCTGAAAGCAAAAGTCATAACGTGGTAGTGCACACCTTTTATCCCAGCACACGGGAGGCAGAGGCAGGTGGATCTCTGTGAGTTCAAGGCCAGCCTGGTCTATAAAGAGAATCCAGGACAGGCAGAACTCTTACACAGAGAAACCCTGTCTCAAACAAAACAAAACAAAACAAAACAAAACAAACAAACAAAAAACACTAGTTACATTCACTTATTTGTGTGTGTGTGGGGCATGTGTACCACAGCACGTGTTTAGAAGTTAGAGAGCAACTTATAAGAGCTAATACTCTGCTTTCACAATGTGATCCTTAGGACCACAACTCAGGTCATCAGGCTTGGCGGCAACCATCTTCTGAGCCATCTTGATGGCATACCTAAATTTTCTTAAGTTGCATTTCTTGTTATAGCTTTGCTTTCTCTGTGTAGCCCTGGCTGTCCTGGAACTCACTCTGTAAACCAGGCTGGCCTCAAACTCAGAGATCCACCTACCTCAGCCTCCCAAAGTGTTGGCCTGTCCCAGCATTCTTTTTTTTTTTTTTTAAGATTTATTTATTTGTATGTATACAGTGCCCTGCTTGCATGTTCACCTGCAGGCCAGAAGACGGGATTAGATCACATTATAGATGGCTGTGAGCCACCATGTGGCTGCTGGGAATTGAAACTCAGGACCTCTGGAAGAGCAGACAGTGCTCTTAATCTCTGAGCCATCTCTCCAGCCCCCAGCATTCTTTTTAAAGGATTTTTCTTTTAATTGTGTCTACCTGTGTAGAGGTGTGTGTATATATGTGTGTGAGTGCAGTGCTCTGGTATCAAAAGAGGCTGTTGAATCCCCTGGATCTAGAGCTGCAGGTGCCCAGGAGCCTCCTAACATGGGTGCCGGGAGCCCAACTCCATCTTCTACAAGAGCAGCCCCCATAGCTTTGTTTAAGAATAGAATGCTCGGGGACTGGAGAGATGGCTCAGAGGTTAAGAGCATTGGCAGCTCTTCTGAAGGTCCTGAGTTCAATTCCTAGCAACCACATGGTGGCTCACAACCATCTATGATAAGATCTGGTGCCCTCTTCTGGTGGGCAGGAGATGTTGTATACATAATAAATAAATAAATCTTTAAAAAAAAAAAAAAAGAATAAAATGCTCACCATAACCTCTATTTTCACCGATTACTGACATTTTAATTCTCCTCTAGGCAAATTCCCTCATGTCAATTCTTCTCAAACTTCTGTCTTCACTTTATTATGGAAGAATATGCCAAAACATTATACATGCAATATAGTTTATCTTCCATTTCTTTTTAAATATTGTTGGTTCTAGCTGAATGTTTTGTAGAACAAGATTGCAGATGTTTTCAGAGCTTCTGTAGAAAGCAGCCAAAACACCACTGTTTCTGGTTTCTTCCAATTTCTGACATTTAAGGTGTCAAGCTTGGTTTGGTTTTCACGTTTTGATAGAGTTTTGCTGTGTGGCCTGGCACTTGTGGCAGTCTGCCTACCTCAGCCTCCCCCAGAGACCCAGGACGCTGGGGCTAGGATACCATGTTTCCATTTGTTTGCTTGTTTTTATAAACATCCTTAACAATCAGGATTTAGGTGGCAATGAGCAGCAACCGCTATGCCGAGGATCTGACGTGGAAGGCGGTACTCTAAGCCACGCAAAGGCTTCCGAGTGACACACTGAGGGAGGCTAAGGCCCTCCTGGAGACGTAGCTTAACTGTCAGAGCACCGGGCTGGCAGGGTCAGGCCCTGGGTTCAACGCCCATTACTATATGTAAAAACATCTAGCAGCTATAAAGTTAAGGGTCCCTGTAAAGACAATAAACAACCCATTGAATATCTGTAGGGTTGCCAGGGCTCAGGAAAGACTGGGTGAATTCTGGGTGGAGTGTAGCCTAACGGTATCTTTCTCGCCTGCAGCGCCCACAGAAGGTGCCTATTTCACCAGTTCCAGAATAGGAGGCAAACGAGGGATTATCAAGGAACGTGCCATTTCGTTGCAAGGGCCGGAAGATGATACTCTGTTGTTTGAGTCCAGGTTTGAGAGTGGGAATCTGCAGAAAGCTGTCAGAGTGTGAGTCACCAGGAGCTTCTCAAAGGGCGGTGGCTGCGGTGGCTGCGGTGGCTGCGGTGGCTGCGGTGGCTGCGGTGGCTGCGGTGGCTGGGAGGCTGCGGTGGCTGCGGTGGCTGCGGTGGCTGTGGTGGCTGCGGTGGCTGCGGTGGCTGGGAGGCTGCGGTGGCTGCGGTGGCTGCGGTGGCTGCGGTGGCTGCGGTGGCTGCGGTGGCTGCGGTGGCTGGGAGGCTGCGGTGGCTGCGGTGGCTGCGGTGGCTGGGAGGCTGCGGTGGCTGGGAGGCACGCTTAGGAGTGACTTCAGGAGTTTGCAATGTTTGCAAAAGGGAGGTGGCAGAACACTTACTAAGGACATGGCAAAGAATGGAATAATTATCACTAATTTCCCCCCCAAAATAAAACATTAAGTCATTTCTTCTTCTTACAAAGGAAAAAAGAGCTCACTTAAAAGTTAGGATCAGTGAGCCAGGCAGTGATGGCACATGCCTTTGATCCCAGCACTCGGGAGGCAGAAGCAGGTGGATCTCTGTGAGTTCGAGGCCAGCCTGGACTACAGAGTGAATTCTAGGACAGCCTGGACTACACAAAGAAACCCTGTCTCAAAGAACCAAAAAAATAAAAAATAAAAATGTTGGATCAGTGGGCCAGCAAGATGACTCCGTAGGTAAAGTCACTTGCCTGCCAAACCTATAGCTGAGTTCAGTCCCTGATCCCAAGTAAAGGTGGACGTAGACAGCCACCTCCACGAAGTTGGCCTGTGTCCTCCATACAGATGCCATGGAACATGCCTGCTCGTGCACACAACAAATAATGATATGTTGTATTTTAACATTTTATTAGTAAAATTATATGCATATACATGCAACAGGAAAGACCCTGTATGTCAGAACTGTTGCCAGGCGTGGTGGTGCTTGCCTTTAACCCCAGTGCTCAGGAGGCAGAGGCTCTGTGAGTTCAAGGCCAGCCTGGTCTACAAAGTGAGTCCAGGACAGCTATGACTTGTTACACAGAGAAACCTTGTCTTGAAAAACAAAACAAAACAAACAAACAAACAAACAAAAAACAACAAAAAAAACCCAACCAACCAAAACCCCCCCAAAAGAACTATATATGGTAATATGCCCACATGCATATGTGTAATATACACAAGTTACATGTACAAGTACGTATAAGTATAAATATATGAAGATATATGCCTCTTTATGACTATCTGTGACGGCTGGGCATGGTGGCATGTGCTTGTTTGTGTTTCTACACACTCCTGCGGCTGAGGGAGGAGGACTGCTAGAGCCTCGGAGTTGAGAACCAGCCTGGGTAATGGTACAAGTCTTCATCTTTAAATAACCGGGCTGTATGTAATATTATGTGTACCCCATACCTATTTTCCCTGTCCCTGAGGGCCAATCATGATAGTTTCGTTTAATTATCTGAAAGAATTATGTTTTTAAATATTTGTGGTCTTGCAGGATGAATTCTAAAAAGAAAGTCATTAGGTCAAAGGGTTCGGATGTTTCAAAGCTTGCTGGTTATCAGCACATTGCCCTCCACTGTGACGCCAGCTCCCTCCCTTCACCAGCATGTGGAAAGGCCTTCTCTCCTAACACTGGCCAGACAAAGGAAGAAGGTGCATCATTTACAAATTGCACCCAGGAATTGGCCATAGTGATGCCCTTTATCCCAGAACTTGGGAGGCAGAGGCAGGTGGATCTCTTGAGTTAGAGGCCAGCCTGGTCTACAGAGTGAGTCCAGGACAGCCAGGGCTATGTAGAGAGACTCTGTCCCAAAGCAAACGAAGATCAGCTGAACCCAGGGGCTGCAACAGTGGCTCAGCAATATGATCACTTATTGCTCTTGCAGAAAACCCAGGAGTGACTTCAGGAGTTTGGAATGCAGGAGTTCCCAGCACCCATATGGTGACTCACATCCATAGCTCCAGTTAAGGGGGTCTGACCCCCTCTTCTGACCTTCACACTCAGGCAGAACTTTCATACACATAAATCAATGTAAAGAAAACTTTAAGTTGGACCCAGCGCCTGACACATTCTAAGCACACGCCCTACTACTGAGTTGGACCTACCCACTTCTTAATTCAACATGCATCTTACTTCTTTGTTTTGGGGGACAGGATTTGTTATATCTCTGATATTGGCCTTGACTTTACAGACCTCCTGCTTCAGGCTCCAACGCTAGGGTTAGAGGTGTGCTCCACTGTGCCCAGCTTCTTCCTTTAAAAACAGAAATCTCTCTTTTGGAGAGGAAAGGAACACATGTGGCATGCCACACACGCATGCACGGTTGTGTGTGTGTGTTTGTGCAGGTCAGAGAATGACTTGTAGGATTCGGTTCTCTCCTATGTGAGTGCTGGGGATTGAACTTGTGCCATCAGGCTTGGTGGCAAGGAGCCTTACCCACTGAGCCATCTCACCAGCCCCAGTGTTTTGCTCCCTTTAAGCAAAGTGAATGTTTTCCAGAGATGCCTTCTCATCTTCAGATTGATGGCCGGAGCTGAAACCAGCGCTAAGGTTTAAGGGGTTTCCCAGTGTGACGATCTCTGTGAGGTGGATTGCTAGCAAGCAGCCAAGAGAGGGCACTGTTGAGTGCGTTCCAGAGAAACAACAGTGATTAGAACCTGCTGGTGATGTTCTAGAAAGACACCAAGAAGTTAGCAGAACCTCCAAGCATCTCACGCAGCAGTAAATTTGTTTGTTTGGCTTTTTGAAACAAGGTTTCCCCTAAATTCAAAATGCCTAGGTAACTCAGGCTACCCTCAAACTCACTGGATAGTCCAGGCTGGCTTGGAAATGATCATCCTCCTGCCTCAGCCTCCCGAGCGCTGTGATTATAGGCATGTCCCACCATACCCAGCTCACCGTGAGCTTTGAGGCTTTTCCTTCTCTGTCCCAAACAAATCTTCCTCCCACAAGTCTCAGTAGTTTATTTTGTGACTTGGAGACGCGGGTGAACTAGGAAAGAAACGTCAGCTGCAGCCGCCAGCTGTGAGCAAGAGTTTTTCCCAGGAGGAAATACCACTTTCCCATCCGTGCTTTGAGCGGGAGGGGATGGGGTTGCTGTAATGGTGCTCTTTCTCTTTTGCTACAGAGGTGGCTATGAGTACGAGCTCACCTTGCGGACGGACCTCTACACACACAAGCACACTCAGTGGTTTTACTTTCGAGTTCAGAACACCAGAAAAGATGTCACCTATCGCTTCACAATCGTCAACTTGCTGAAGCCCAGGAGCCTTTACAAGGTAGGCATGAAGCCTCTTATGTACTCGCAGTTGGATGCCACCACCTACAACATTGGCTGGAGGAGAGAAGGGCAGGAGATCAGGTACTACAGGAGCAACATGGACGATGGGCCGCAGCCCCTGTACTGTCTCACCTGGACCATTCAGTTTCCTCATGACCAGGACACTTGCTTCTTTGCGCACTTCTATCCGTACACTTACACCGACTTGCAGTGTTATCTCTCGTCCATAGCGAACAACCCCATCCAGTCTCAGTTCTGCAAGCTCCGAGCTCTGTGCAGGAGCCTGGCAGGGAACACCGTCTACTTGCTTACCATCACCAATCCGTCCAGCACCCCTCAGGAAGCAGCCGCAAAGAAGGCTGTGGTGCTGAGCGCCAGAGTCCACCCTGGAGAAAGTAACGGCTCCTGGATCATGACAGGCTTTCTGGACTTCATCCTCAGCAACAGCCCGGATGCCCAGCTCCTCAGGGACATCTTCGTCTTCAAGGCGATCCCCATGTTAAACCCGGACGGCGTGATCGTAGGGAACTGCCGGTGTTCGTTGGCCGGAAGAGACTTGAACAGGCGTTACAAAACTGTTCTGAAGGATTCCTTCCCTTGCATTTGGCACACCAAGAACATGATCAAAAGGTGAGGCCTCTTTGTTGATAAATCTGTGAATGCTGTGAGCGTTAGTGCCAGATATTACTGTGCTATGAGGAGGAAGATTTCCTGGCTATGGGAGTCTTGGTCATGGGTTAATTTTTCAGACTTTAAATCACATCAGATCTCTAAAAGAAAAATGGGCGTGTGTCAATATTATCAATTGCCCCGAGCTATATTTGCAATTCATCTTTTTGCTTTTGCTTTGTTTTTCAAGACAGGATTTCTCTGTTTTAGCTCTGGCTGTCCTGGACTCACTCTGTAGACCAGGCTGGCCTCGAACTCACAGAGATCTGCCTCCCGAGTGCTGGATTAAAGGTGTGCACCCCCACTGCCCAGCTCTCATCCTTGACAGAATCACTCACTAACTCTAGAGCTTCCTGTTTTGGCTGCACTAGCTAGCTATCAAGCCTCTGGGATTGGTGTATCTCCTGACCCATCCTCTCCATGTTAAAGTTTTAGACACTCATCACCGTGTTCAGCTTTTACGTGCTACTGGGAATCTGAACTCATGTCATACTTGCATAATGAGCACTTTACCCACGGAACCATCTTGCCAGCCCGGTTATTTCATGTACATTTTTGTTTGTGTTTGTTTGTTTTTTCGAGACAGTGTTTCTCTGTGTAGCCTTGGCTGTCCTAGACTCACTTTGTAGACCCGGCTGACCTCGAATTCACATCAATCCGCCGCCCTCTGCCTCCCGAGTGCTGGGATTAAAGGCGAGTGCCACAACGTGCCCGGCTTTCCTGTTCATTTCTGATGGGAGGTCTGGCGTGGAATTCACTATGTAGCGCAGACTGGTCTCGGACTACAGAGGTCTGCCCTCCTCTGCTGGGTTAACAGTTTGTGCCACCATGCTGGGCTCAGTTGTTGCATTTTTAAGTCAATCGTTTGGATGGAGAAAATAAGGGAAGTTTTATTCACGTGAAACTGTAATCATAATGAAGCTACGTTAACACTCAAGTATGAAACAACAGATACTGTGATCAGTGCTTTACGCTTTGACCCATTCACTCTCCCCGTTAGCCCTAGGAGATTACCTATGGTCAATATCCACTGTTGTATGCACCAAGGAAACTGAGTTCCAAAACTGTTAAATAACTTGAACAGGGCAGTTAGTCTGACCTTTTCAAGCCTGTGTGAAAACAGCTTGAAGCTCTCAGCTAATGGCACCCATCTTTTTTTTTCCTTTTTTATTAATTTATTCTTGTTACATCGCAATGGTTATCCCATCCCTTGTATCCTCCCATTCTTCCCTCCCTCCCATTTTCCCCTTATTCCCCTCCCCTATGACTGTTCCTGAGGGGGATTACCTCCCCCTGTATATGCTCATAGGGTATCAAGTCTCTTCTTGGTAACCTGCTGTCCTTCCTCTGAGTGCCACCAGGTCTCCCCCTCCAGGGGACATGGTCAAAGGTGAGGCACCAGAGTATGTGAGAAAGTCATATCCCACTCTCCACTCTACTGTGGAGAATGTTCTGACCATTGGCTAGATCTGGGTAGGGGTTTAAAGTTTTATGGCCTGTATTGTCCTTGGCTGGTGCCTTAGTTTGAGCGGGACCCCATGGCACCCATCTTAAAAGAGCTTCCACTCCACGGGAAGTGAACCATAGCAGATAAGATATGAATGAAAGTTTCTTTTTTCTTTTTCTTTTTAAGACTTTTTTTTATGTATATGCGTACACTGTCTTCATGTACGCCAGAAGAGAGCATTGAATCATATTTACAGATGGTTGTGAGCCACCATGCAGTTGCTGGGAATTGAACTCAGGACCTCTGAAAGAACAGCAAGTGCTCTTAACCTCTGAGCCATTTCTCTAGTGCCCCCCCCCATGAAGTTTCTGAGCGTACCTGTGCATACAGGTATGAGAAGGGTTGGGATGACATGTTTGGCCAACTTATAAGGATTGTTATTACCATTGACTGATTTAGTAACCATATATTGTTAAGTGGTTTAATCTCCTGAGTTTGGGTGTCCACTGCGTCCTTTGCTTGTCCCTTAACAGACTTCTGGAAGAGAGAGAGGTTCTCTTGTACTGTGACTTCCATGGGCACAGCCACAAGAATAACATGTTCCTGTACGGCTGTAACAACCATAACAACCGGAAGCACTGGCTCCATGAGCGGATCTTTCCTTTAATGCTCAGCAAAAACGCACCAGATAAGGTAAGCATGTGCGTGTGCCATACATTTCTGCCCTTTACTGAGGGATGAAGGAACACACTGCTTCCTAGATGAAGTGTTTGTCTCCTTGTGTTTAATGTTATCTTTGGTGAACTCCAGAAACCTAGGTGTTAAGAATTAAAGTGTGGGGCTGGAGAAATGGCTCAGTTGTTAAGGGCACTGTGTCTGCTCTTCCAGAGGTCCTGAGTTCAATTCCCAACAACCACATGGTGGCTCACAACCATCTATAATGTTATCTGATACCCTCTTCTGCAGATTAAAGCATTCATATACAATAAAATACAATAAATAAATAAATCTTAAAAATAAAAGTAAAAAGAATTAAAGTGTGGTTTTAAAAGTTGCTGGGTCAGGAACTGGAGAGATGGTTCAGCCGTTAAGAGCACTTGCTGCTCTTTCTCGCAGAGGATTCAAGTTCAATTCCAAGCACCCACATGGTGGCTCACAACCATCTGTAACTCCAATCCCACGGGATTTGATGCCCTCTTCTGTTCTCTGATGGCACCAAGCACACACATAGTGTACATACATACATTTGCAAGCAAAACAATTATACACATAAAAAATTTAAATGTTAAACATTTTTATATAGTATTCTGCCCACATGTATGCCTGCCTGCCACAAGAAGGCACCAGATCTCATTACAGATGGTCGAGAGCCACCATGTGGTTGCTGGGAATTGAACTTGGGACTTTTGGAAGAGCAGCCAGTGCTCTTAACCTCTGAGCCATCTCTCCAGCCCATAAAACAATTTTTTTTTTGTTTTGTTTTTTGAGACAGGGGTTCTCTGTGTAGCATAAAACAATTTTTTAATTATAAAAAAAATTAGTGCTGGGTGGTGGTGGCGCACACCTTTAATCTCAAAACTCCAGAGGAAGAGGCAGGCGGATCGCTGTGAGCTCAAGGCCAGCCTGGTCTACAAAGCGAGTCCAGGACAACCAAGACTACACAGAGAAACCCTGTCTTGAAACAAAACAAAACAAAACAAAACAAAACAAAACAAAAAGAATTGGTGGGGGCTGGAGAGATGGCTCAGTGGTTAGGAGCACTGGCTGCGCTTCCAGAGGTCCTGGGTTCAATTCCTGACATCCACACAGCAGTTCACAACTGTCTATAACTCCAGTTTCAGAGGCTCCAGCCTCCTCTCACAGACATACTGCGGGTGAAACACCAAGGCAAATAAAGAAATTTTTAAAAATTTTGGTGGATCAGCCAGGCATGGTAGTGCATGACTTTAATGCCAGCACTCTGGAGGCAGAAGCTGTCAGATCTCTGTGATTTCAAGCCCAGCCTAGTCTACATAGATAGTTCCAGGCCAGCAAGGGCTACAAAGTAAGGTATGCTAGGAGACGGGTGTGCCTTGAATACATTAAGTTAAGTGAAAGAAGTCAGCTGCAATACTGTATGATTCTATTGCATCCAGTGTTCACTACAGACACGTTCTTCCTTACCATGCTGGGGATCAATGAGGACTTTGTTTTGATTTTTTTTTTTTTTTTAGTTTTTTGAGACGGGGTTTCTCTGTGTAGCCCTGACTGTCCTAACCATGACCTTGTTTGTGCTAGCCTTTGAGCTACATGGCAATTCTACATTTGTTCATCTGTTGGTTTTCAGATAGGGCAATATGAGAGTGCCCCAGCACAAGTGTGAAGGTCAGAGGACAAGCCTCAGGAGTTGGTTCTCTCCTCCTACCATGTGGGCTTCAGGGATAAAAATCAGGTCGTCAGACTTGGTGATAAGACCTCTCCCACTGAGCCATCTTGCCAGCCCATAGCAAATCTATAAAGCCAGAAAGTGGTCCAGTGATTGGCCATGTGTGTGTGTGTGTGTGTGTGTGTGTGTGGGTTGGAGGAGACCACTGATGACTTTCTTTTTTCTTTGGGGTTCAGCTGGGGATCAGCCTGGGACTTGAACCTGTGGGCAGGCTCATTAGCCGCAGCTTCCTCCCTGGTCTTTGGGTTCCTTCCTGTGGCTACGGATCTGTTCTGAACTTAGACTGAGGTGGGGACGGATGAACAAGCTTATCAATATAGCAGAGTTGTGTGCTGCATGTTTTAACTTTGGGGTTGTGTTTTCATTTGTTTGTTTAAGACATGGTCTTGATTTATAGCCCTGCTGCTCCCAAATTCTCTATTTAGACCAGCAGCAATCCATCTGTCTGTGACTCACAAGTACCAGAATGACAGTGATGCAGCACTGTGCCTGATGGAATTACGTGCATTGTTTATGCAACTGTGTAAATGAATTAATTCTTTAATATGTAAATTATCTGAATAAAAATGTTTTGGGGGTGGTGAACTCAGGGCTTCATGCATAGTCAGCATGTACCCCACCACTGAGCTCAGCCTGGCCTCAAGATTTTTTTTCTTCCATTTTTCAAAACAGGATATTTGTAGACTAGGCTGGCCTCAAACTTTGAGGTCCACCTACCACTGCCTCTGGAGTGCTGGGATTAAAAATATGTGCCACCTCCACATGGCAAGATAAATTTCTTAAAAACTGCTCTATTTCAATTGGGCAAAAGTTGAAATAATAATAAATAATTCTAGCATTTTGGAGACCACGACAAGAGACATCATGAAGATAGCCTGGGCTAAAAACTTTAAAAGCTATTGAAAACAACTTAAAGCTTAATAGTTAACTAACAAGCTGGACATGGTGGCACACACCTGTAAACTCAGCACTCTGGGAGGCAGAGGCAGATAGATCTTTGTGAATTCGAGGCCAGCCTGGTCTACAAGGTGAGTCCCAAGACAGCCAAGGCTACACACCAAACCAACCAACCAAACAACAAACAAAAAACATTAACTAACAGCTTTGTGACCACTAGGCAAATAAAATGTACATTAGTTTATAAGCTGCTTTTTCCTGTTATAAATAGATTCACAAGCATAACTGCCATTAGAGATTGGATTGGACTTAGAAAAATGATAGTTCAGATTCTATCACACAGGCTGGAGATGTAGCTCGCTTGAGAAAGTGCTTGCCTAGCTTGCATGAGCACCACACACGCTGGACCTGGCAACACACGCCTGTAGTCCTAGCACTCGGGAGGAGGGGACAGAAGGATCATGCATGGCTACATAGTGAATTTGAGGCCAGCCTAGGATACGTGAACCCCATGACAAAAAAAGGAAAACCAATGTGAGAAATGTTTTGCACGTGCTACTCTTATCTATTATAAAAAATAAGCATTTTTCTCTCTTTTTCTTCAGATGAAATAAAATCTATAATTCAGTGGATCTCTGTGAGTTCAAAGCCAGCCTGGTCTACAAAAAGAGTTCCAAGACAGACAGGGCTATTACACAGAGAAACCCTGTCTTGAAAGAAAGAAAAACAAAACAAAAACCCCAGCTAAATGCAAGCCAGGAAATGGTGGCTCACGCCTTTAATCCCAGCACTAGGGAGACGGAGGCAGGTGGATCGCTGTGAGTTTGAGGCCATCTTGTCTACAAAGCAAGTCCAGGACAGCCAAGGGTACACAGAGAAACCCTGTCATGAAAAACAAACAAACAACAACAACAAGTTAAAAATAGCTAAAGGCAGAGCTACGGAGCAGGAGTTGGAGCCCTACCCGCTCTGGCTCCCTCAGTCTTTGAGGCAGGAATGCTCTCAGGCACCATTTTAGAACCCCTGGATCTCACACAGCTAGACAGTGAGGTGCCTTCCTGTTGTGAAATGTCCCCAACAGGAGAGGATGATGCCAAGTTACGTTACAGGTCATGGAGAGTTGAGCTGGGCATGACAGGCAAAGGAGGACATTGAAAGTCTAGTGAAAATTCTAATGCCATGGAGAGACAGAGCCCTAGACAGAGACAGGAGGGGTAAGAGACGTATAAATCAAAACCCACATTTAGAGGCCGGGCAGTGGTGGCCCATGTCTTTAATCCGGCATTTTGGAAGCTGAGGCAGGCCATCTCCATGAGTTTGAGACAAGCCTGGTGTGCAGAGCGAGTTCCAGGACAGCGAGGGTTACACAGAGAAAACTTAGTCTCTGAGAGGTGGGGGGGCCGGGGGAGGGGGATAAATACTTGGAGGAAAACCTAGAGCTGAGAGTTTATATTTCTTGACATAGAGTAAGTCATGGAGCCCATATGGCCCACCTAGCATATCCTAGCTTTCAGAAGGTGGAGGCAGGAGGGTTGAAAATCCCTTGGGATACATGTCAAGAAAAGAAAGAGGAGCCTTAGAAATGCTGGCTAGTACCTGATGGCACAGTGTGCCAGTGTTCCCAGATTCCTGGGGGTCCTTATCTGGCAAGATTCTCTGGAATAGGGGGCAAGTAAAGGTAGAGAGTAGAATTATCCATTTCTTTGCACCTGAAATGCTAGAAGGCCTGTTATCTCCCCAGCCAAGGCGACCCCAGAGCTCCTCACCCACCATTACCCTTGACGTCTCCCAAAATCAGCGTCGGATGGGATACACGTTAGGGAACAACGCGTAGGAAGCCTGAAGAGCCGTTCTTGTCTCCTATCTATGACTCTTAGACACCTTGTATTTGCCACTTTATGCAATTAACGGAGAATGCGGGTCTCTTCTTAGTTCTCTTTCAACAGCTGTAACTTTAAGGTCCAGAAGTGCAAAGAAGGAACAGGAAGAGTTGTGATGTGGCGCATGGGCATCATAAACAGCTACACCATAGAGTCTACCTTTGGCGGGTCCACCCTGGGTAAGAGGAGAGCCTGGCACGGGAGAGCCAGGCTCAGCGTCTGGGGGTGTGACAGGCTTGGGAGAGCTGGAGGAGGAGCCACTGTGGAGGGAGGAATTCCTCGCTGGCCTTAGGGTCCCCTAAACACAAATGTGTGGGATACAGTGCACATCGTAGTGTTTCCTTAGACCTGGAGTTGGGAAGCTTCAGTCTTGGCTTCCAGCTGCTTTTATTCCGTCTGTGCCCCTGGTCACTTGTTTAACTTCTGTGAAACTCACAGCCCCTCAAAGTGACAACAACAGTACCTGAATAGGAATACTGCTTTACCAGGCAGGACCTGCCACAAACTTAAACCAGAATAATCTTAAAAGAACTTGAGGGAGCTGGAGAGATGGCTCAGAGGTTAAGAGCACTGACTGCTCTTCCAGAGGTCCTGAGTTCAATTCCCAGCAACCACATGGTGGCTCACAACCATCTGTAATAGATCTAGCGCCCTCTGTACATGCAGACAGAACACTGTATATTTATTAACACTGTAATATACAGAACACTGTATATTTATTAATAAATAAATCTTTTTTAAAAACTTGAAAAGGTGTGGTGGCACACACCTTTAATCCTAGCACTTGGGAGGCAGAAGCAAGTGGATCACTGTGAGTTCGAGGCTAGCTTGGTCTACAGAGAGAGTTCTAGGACAGCCAGGGCTACACAGAGAAACCCTGTCTTGGAAAAAAAAAAAAAGAAACTTGATAATCCATTACAATAGTGAACTTTTTTTATTGTCAAAGATTCTTCTGCAGCTGGGTGGTATACTGCCTGTAATCCCAGCACTTGGGAGGCAGAAGCAGGCAGATTGCAGGAAGTTGGAGGCCAGCCTGGTGTACAAAGTGAGTCCAGGACAGTCAAGGCTACACAGAGAAATCCTGTCTCCAAAAAAAAAAAAAAAATTCTTGCCAGGTGTGGTGGCGCATGCCTTTAATCCCAGCACTTGGGAGGCAGAGGCAGGTGGATCACTGTGAGATTGAGGCCAGCCTGGTCTACAGAGTGAGTCCAGGACAGCCAAGGCTACACAGAGAAACCCTGTCTCGAAAAAAAAATTCTTCTGAACCAAACTAAAGCTAGGAAGAACAAGAGGTGGTATTTTGAATTTATTTTTAATTTTTATTTGTGTGTGTTGTGTATGTCTGTGTCTGTGTGAGTACTGTGTGTGTGTCTATGTGTGTCTGTGGTGTGTGTGTGTGTGTGTGTGTGTGTGTATACAGTGTCTGTGTGTGGGATGTCTGTGGTGTATGTGTGTGTGGGGTGTGTGTGTGGGTGTGTGGGTGTGTGGGTGTGTGTGCGCGCGCGCACCTGTGTGTGCAATTACCTGCAGTGGTCAGAAGAGGGTGTTAAAGTCCCTGGAGCTGGAGTTACAGGCAGTTGTGAGTGACCCAGTGTGGGTGCTGGGAGCCAAACTTGGGTCCTGTGTAAGCACTATTAATACTGGACCATCTCTCCAGCCCTATTTCTTTTCTTTTCTTTTCTTTCTTTCTTTCTTTTTTTTTTTTAGTTTTTGGGTTTGTGGGGTTTTTTTGTTTTTTGGGTTTTTTTTTTTTGGTTTTTTGTTTTTGTTTTTGAGACAGGATTTCTCTGTGTAGCCTTGGATGTCCTGGAACTCACTCTGTAGACCAGGCGGCCTCGAACTCACAGTGCTAGGATTAAAGGCAATATGCAACCACCACCCAGCTGGTATTTTTCTAAAAAGCTACTCACAAATTAGATTTGCACTTAGCCTGTAAGATTTAGAAGGCTGGAAAGATGTTAAGACCACTTACTGTTCTTGGAGAGGATCTGGGTTTGGGTCCCAGCACCCAAGAACTCACAACCATGTGTAACTCCAGTTCCAGGGGACCTGACGCCCTCTTGTGACCTCTAAAGTCATCAGGCACACACGTGGTGCAGACACACAGAAAAAAGGCATTCATGTTAACAAAATAAGTGTAAATAGTTTAAGAGTAAAAGATGTAGGGCTGGAGAGATAATAGTGGCTAAGAATGTGCTTGGCGTGGTGGCGCACACCTTTAATTCCAGCACTTGGGAGGCAGAGGCAGGTGGATCGCTGTGAGTTCGAGGCCAGCCTGGTCTACAAAGCAAGTCCAGGACAGCCAAGGCTACACAGAGACACCCTGTTTGGGAAAACAAAACAAAACAAGACCTATGAGTACACATAATCTTAAAATTTTTATTTTTATTTTATGTGTGTGAGTCTTTTATCTGCACCACATGTATGCAGTGCCTGCAGAATCCAGAAGAGGGCGCCGAGTTGCCCTGGAACTGGAGTTATGGATGCTTGCCAGCCACCATGTGGGTGCTGGGTCCCTAAGTTGGGTCCTCTGCAAGAACAGCAAATGCTCTTAACTGCTAAGCCATCTCTCCATCCCCAGTAGGGGGAGGGGACCTAATAACAAATGTTTGTTTGTTTGTTTGTTTGTTTTTTGCCAGGCAGTAAAAGAGACACTCACTTTACCATTGAGGACCTGAAGTCCCTAGGTTATCATGTGTGTGACACTATTCTGGATTTCTGTGATCCTGACCAAACCAAGGTAAAAATGGAGTTTCAAGAAATGTGGTACCAGGCTGGAGAGATGGCTCAGAGGTTAAGAGCACTGGCTGTTTTTCCAGAGGTCCTGAGTTCAATTCCCAGCCACCACATGGTGGCTCACAACCATCTATAATGAGATGATGCCCTCTTCTGGCCTGCCAGTGTGTGTGCAGGCAGAACATTGTATACATAATAAATACATAAATCTTGAAAGAAAAAAAGAAAAAGAAAGAAAAGTGGTACCACTACTCTACTGGGTTTCACATGGGTCCCAACTCCACCCAGATGAATTTTTTCTTCCTCTTAATTATTTTTACCTGATTTTTCCTCCCACAGTCCATGGAGGCTTTTTATTTATGTTTTATATCTCTAGAAGAGGAATCCCAGGATTTTCCCTCCTGTATGTTTTCGTCTTGCTTCTTCATGGTCCATGATGCCAGTTGAGGTTGTCAGTACAATGACGCCAAACTGATGGAACAGTAGCAGATTGTTCTGCCATTTTTCTAGGTCCTTGAGTTGCACATCAAGTCTAGGTCCGATCACACTTGTTCAGCCTGCCTGTGAGGTTCACAACAATATTCCCAGCTCTGTGGTCATCAATGATCTCAAATCCACCAATGTAGCCATGTTTCATCATTACAGTCAGGAAGGGGACGATGACTTTGGAGCACGGCCTGGTGAGGACCTGGCGTTTGCCTCTCTTCTCAGCGTTGTTGATGCTCTTGAGAGCATCTGCCAGGACACTCATGCGCACCATGGTGACGGCGCTTGATCATGTGAGGCAAGCACTCCAAGTACTGACTTACATCTTTATCACAGCCACCCTTGCCATGGGCCAAAGTGAGAACGACAGCAACGCCATTGTAACTATGCCTTCTGTGCTAGTCAGCATGTTATTGCTGTGCAGAGACGCCATGAGCGTGGCAACTCTTAAAAAGGAAAACATTTGACTGGGGCTGGCTTACAATTTCAGAGGTTTAGTCTATGATTGTCAAGGTGGGAAGCACGGTAGCACGCGGACAGACACGGTACGGTGTTGGAGAAGCAGCCGAGGGGTCTGCATCTGGATCAGCTGGCAGCGGGAAGTGAACGCCACGCTTCCTCCTACAAGGCCACACCTCCTAATAGCGCCACTCCCTATGAGCCTATGGGGGCTAATTTCCTTCAAACCACTGCACCTTGCTTGCAACTCAGGAAAATAAATCAAACAATTGCAGGGTGAGCTACGGCCAGAGAAAAGTGGCGAAGGCAGTGCTCACTGGTCTTCTGCTTTAAAACGGTCTTACTTGTGTGGCCGATGTAACGTCCCTGTTACTGTGTCCTCAGTAGAAGGGCTCATAGCTAGCTTACCCCACCAACAAATTAAATGCCTTTCAGCATACACTCAAAACCATTTCATGACCAGATTATAAAACTGCTTTTCTCTCTGCTCTAGTACACCCAGTGTCTGCAGGAGCTTAAGGAACTCTTACAACAAGAAGTCCACAAAAAATTCAATAACCTTGGAGGTTTTGAAGGAAACTGGAGTGACATCCCTTTGTCTGACATTGAATCCAGGTAATGCACTTCTTTTCAAAGAAAATCTGGGATTGGTAATACATCCTTGATCCCAGGATTTGGGAGGCAGAAGCAGACAGATTGGACTTGAAAGAAAAGCATGGGACACGATCCTCTTTATCTATCTATCTATCTATCTATCTATCTATCTATCTATCTATCGAGACAAGGCCCTAGCTGGCCTGAGTCTCACAGAGCTCTGCTGGATGAAAGGCATTGTCCAAGCAGATTAAAAGCAGGACTGTGTCCTGAGACCTGGGCCAGGTGTGGTAGCAGATGCCTTTCATCCATCACTCTGGAGGAAGTTGTAGGTAGATCTCTGTAGGTACAAGGCCAGCCTGAGCGACACAGTGAGTTCTAGGAAAGCCAGAGCTATAGAGAGAGACCTTATGTCTTAGTTACTTTTCTGTTCCTGTAACAAAACACCATGAGCAAGGTAAACTTAGAAAGTGTTTATTTCAGAGGGTTAGAGTCCATGATGGCTGAGCAAAGGCACGGTGGCAGGAACAGCTGAGAGCTCACATCTTTTTTGTTTGTTTTTCCTTTATCTTGTTTTGTTTGAGACAAGGTCTCACTATATCATTCTGGCTGTCCTGGAGCTCACTGCATAGACAAGGCGAGCCTTGAATTCATAGAGATCTCCCTGTCTCTGCCTCCTGAGCCTGGAATTCAAGACATGTGCCACTACACCTGGCTCGAGAGCTCATATCTTGATCCACAAGTAGGAGGCAGAAAGAGACGCTGTGAATGGCTTCTGTCCTTTGAAACCTCAATTCCTCGCCCAGTGACACACCTCCTCCAACAAGGCCATGTTTCCTAATCCTTTCCAAACAATTCCACTAACTGAGGCCCAATAGATGAGCCTGTGAGGGCCTTTCTCATTCAAAGCAACACAGCATATCTCAAAAGCAAAACAAAAGTGGCTCTTGTAATAATACAAACGAAAAGTGGTAGTCATTTAGCACAAAATATTCACTGTGGTGGAAGGTGTCAAACTGACTGGCTCTAGGCTGGTTTTCAGTCCTACAGTCTTAATCACATGCTCAGCAGAGAGGCAGACTAGCAAAAAGAGGTGAGGAAGGCGGGGCCTCCCAAGCCCAAACTAGCAACTGGGCAGGCCTCTCAGGTACTCAGATCCTGTTGTGGTCAAAGCAGTTAGATGTCTTGATGGTGAGGCCATTGGCCCCTCAGTATTTCTCAGCCTTCTCAGATCCCAGTTGGACCCACTGCTGTATCCTAAAATGAGACAGAAAATCCACAAAGGTCCTGTCAGGGACCACAACAATGGAGAAGACAAGGAAGTAGTCTTTCTGTTCCACCACAGAGCTCTTGTCTGAGATTCTGGGTCTCACCGAGGTAACTGTCCAAGAGACCTATACTCACCTACAGGCATCAAAAACACAAACCTAATAGCCTAGCCACAACCACAATTATGCCTGGGTGTATTCTGTTTATTAACGCTTTTACTATTTCATTCAATTTGTAAAAGATTTCTTTTTACTTTATATGTATGAATTTTTTGCCTGCATCTTGTATATATATCACACGTATTCTTGGTGTCCATGGAGGCTAGAAGTGGGTGTCAGATCCCCAGAACTGGATTTACCCACAGTTCTGGGCCTCCACGTGGGAGCCGGGAACCGAACAGGGCCCCCCAGAGAAGCCAGTGCTCTTAATCTTTGCACCATCCCACCTGGGCAGCAAATGCTGTATTTTATTTAAACCCAATCACCACTCTCTCCCTCCACTCCTTCCTTATTCCCACTAATATTTTTCCCTTCCAACTTCATGTTTGCTCTTTTCATGTGTGTGCAGGAATAACAACACCCTTACTCTACCTTACTGGGCAAGGTGCCTCTGGCTGCCAGAGTAATTCTTCAAAGGTGATGGGGCTGGGCTTGGAGTCTTCCATCTTTGCAAGACAGTTGGAAGGGTGTGGCTATTCCACCCACTCTAGGTCACTCTTTGAGAATTGCACCTAGCAGTTCTGCTGACCCAGTCCCACAGACGTTTCTGTAAAAAAAAAAAAGTAAACCACAGGGGCTGGAGAGATGGCTCAGTGGTTAAGAGCACCGCCTGCTCTTCCAAAGGTCCTGAGTTCAATTCTCAACAACCACATGGTGGGTCACAACCATCTATAATGTAACCTGATGCCCTCTTCTGGCCTACAAGCAGATAACACTGTATACTTAATAAATATTAAAAAAAAAAAAAAAAGTAAACCACAGCATAAGACAATGCAGGGTGTCCCATTAACTCATTACCCCCTCGGCCCACTGCACTAGCCCCTCTCTATTTGCAGCCTGAAAACAAAACGTCCTGTGTGTGTCAGCTCACATGTCCTGTGCGATATATAGAGCCCAGGAGAACTAAAGGCAGAGATAGCCAGACCCTGCACCGTAGCTAACTCAGCAGGAACACTGCTGTATCTGGCTAAAAAACAGAAGAAACAGTTTGCCACCGCTTCTACCAGAAAGTCTGAAGTCACAAGCCTCCCTGGGGCTTACCTGTCCATTCTCACAATTGCACACAAAAGCAAGCTAGGAATGGTGAGTTTGCTCTGTGTGCGCACACATCTGACACTTTCTGGGACATGCTACAGCTAATGCCTTGATACCCTATTTGCTAAAGTAGTCTGTTATCTCCAAAGGAACTAGAGTGCCTATTGTCCAGCAGCCTCAGAAGAGAAGCCTTTGAAAACAGCATATTGGAAATTAGGTCACAGGAGATAGAGCTGTCTTTCTGCTCTGCTGTGGTGGGACACTCCTCATGGCCCACTGAGGGGAGGGCGCAAAAGGAGTGAAGGGCTGGGAAGTTGTTTGAAATGTATTTTCTTCCCCTGTGAAATTTTAGTTTTGTACTCAATACACTTTTTTTTTAAATTATTATTATTATTATTATTATTATTATTATTATTATTATTATTATTCAGAGAGGCGTGTGTGTGAGTGTGTGTGTGTGTGTGTGTGTGTGTGTGTGTGTGTGCAGGAGGATAGCTTTCAGGAGCACGTTGTCTCTTTCCACTATTATTTCTGGGAACTGAACTCAGGGCATCAGGCACTTTTACCTACTAAACCATTCCACAGACCCTACAGACACCTTTTTTCCTTTTTTTTTTGTTTTGTTGTTGTTGTTTTTTATATTATATGAGGTTTATTAAGTGAGCATGGGGGGGAATAAAAGGGGAGGGGTACCCCAGAGAGAAAGAGAGAGACAGAGACAAAGGAAAAATAAGAGAGGAGAGGAGAGGGAGAAAGAGAGAGAGAGAGAGAGAGAGAGAGAGAGAGAGAGAGAGAGAGAGAGCGCGCGCAGGCTAGAGGGGTAAAAGCGTTGTTGTTGTTTTTTGAGACAGGGTTTCTCTGTGTACTTAGCTGTCCTGGACTCACTTTGTAGACCAGGCTGGCCTCAAACTCCATCTGCCTCTGCCTCCTCTAGTGGTGAGATTGCAGGCGTGCTCCCCTGGCCCGCTATGAAGACACTTTCTGGAGCCTCTGTTATACAGTGTAATGCTCAGATGTAGTACACCATATATTCCAGGAGCAGTACCGGCATTTAAAGATACATGCCACCACGTCCAATTTGCTTTTTCTTTACTGAGACAAGTTTCCATAGTCCAGGTTGGACTCTGATATTTTTGTTTGTGAGCCTAGCCTTTAACGGCTGAGCCATCTCTCCAGCGCCCCAGGTTGGGCTCACACGCAGCAGCCCTCCTGCCTCAGTGTCCCACGTGCTGGCGTTACATTGTGCGCCAGGACACCTGGCTAAAAGTTTTTGAAGTAATTTTTATGTTGTTTAGCCTGCTCATTATTGACCACACTTATTTATCTGATCTGTACACTCAGCATGTTTCCCCAGAGTAACTGGTAGAATCCTGGCTTTTGGGAATTAGGATCAGCTCATAAGAAACAAAGAAGGAAAAGCCTCAGCTCTCAGGGAAATCACAGTCTCTAGGGCTGCACCCTGCGTGTCCTATGGTCTCTCTCACCCTCAGCCAGCGCATCTTTGCCCGTCTGCCAGTCTTTGCTTTGCTCTGCTGATGGTGAACTCTGTGGTGCAGAGCCTCTGCCTCCTCTTTTTGTTTGTTTGGTTTTTCGAGACAGGCCTTCTCTGTGTAGCCTTGGCTGTCCTGCGTTCATCTTTGTAGACCAGGCTGGCCTCGAGCTTACAGAGATCCACCTGCTTCTGCCTCCTGAGTGCAGGGATTAAAGGAGTGTGCTGCTACTCCTGGCAAAGATCTTGTTTTGTTATTTGTTTTTCAAGACAGAGTTTCTCTGTGTAGCCCTGGATGTCATGGACTCACTTTGTAGATCAGGCTGGCCTCGAACTCACAGCGATCCACTTGCCTCTGCCTCCAGAGTGCTGGGATTAAAGGTGTGCGCCACCACGCTGGGCACCTCTTCCTCCTTTAATAATAGTTCTTGTCTTCTTTATTTCCCTTTTGGTACTAGCACGAGTGGCTCCGACAGCTCCCTCTCAGATGGTCTTCCTGTTCATCTACTGCATGTAGCAGACGAGGTAAGATCACATTGATTCTTTATACACCCAAGACTTTAAAAAAAGTTTTTGAAACTTAAAAATAAAATAAAATAATAAATAAAATAAAATAAAATAAAAAAAAAATAAAGGCAGGTGCGGTGATGCACACCTTTAATCCCAGCACCCAGAGCAGAGGTAGGTGGATCTCTGTGAGTTTGAGGCCAGCCTGGTCTACAAAGTGAGTCCAAGACAACCAAGGCTAACACAGAGAAATCCTGTCTTAAAACAACAACAAAACCCAACCTTTAAATGCCATAACACTAGTTAATAGAGGAAATGTTCCAACTGTCCTAGAATCTCAGAAAATACAGCGCTAGTCCTGGGGGTGCAGCAAGCTCTTGCCTTGTATGAGTGAATTTCTGGTTTCAAACACCAGTAAGTCAAAAAAAAAGGAAGAAAGAAAGAAAAAAGAAAATCACAATCATGTCCCCGCTGGTTACCCTACCCTGGAGTCGTTCATATGCTTCTTGCCTAATCACTGGAACGTCTTTGTGATAACACCAGGCTGAATATTTTAGCCACATGCCAGCGATCAGAGCAATCTGGACCTGACCTTGCTATCATAAGTCGCCTGGCCTGTGGTGTAAATCACGCGCCTTTGGGTGTTGATCCAGGCGCCCCTCCGGTAGCAATGGATATCCGTGGGAGGCAGGAGTGTTAAATAGGGTACAGCCCCTGGAAACAGGTTTGGCGGAACTGTTGCCTCATTCTCCAAACCAGTAAATAAGGAGCACATGCCAGGCCACCGGGCGCTGACCGCTGTGGTGGCGCGCGTGGTGGAGGGGAACCCTGCAAACCCCTCTGACCAGTGTCTCTCTAATCTCTGCAACAGTTGAATCAGAAGACGGCGTCAAAGAAGCGGAAAAAGAAGAGACTTCGGACTAAGAAACAGCGAAATGAGCAGTCCCAGAAGAATTACTTGATGGAGGAGCTGAAGTTAACAGAAGACGCCCCGGTGAGTGATCTCTGCCGCTCGCTTCCGCTGTTTGTCTTGCCTGTTCCACCGACAAAGCAGGAGGCCGGGCTGGAGATTTTCCCAAACCGGAAGGGGTGGTGGGAAGTAGGGTGTTTTCAGTTTTGAGGTCAGAGCCCTCCCTCGGGTCCTCTGAAGTGTCTGAGGAGATTTCAGCCTCACCCCACGCACGGGTCCGTCCGTCCGTCCGTCCCCTGCCCCCCCCCCCCCCCCCCCCCCCGCCTCTACGCCACCCGGGCACAGCAGGTCCAGGTTATGACTAAAGCTGAATTCTCACAAGAACAGGGAGGGGGAGTGTTAGCTGGCGCTCAGCTAGAGTGGCCAGGCGGTTGAGATGGGGACCTCGTCCTTGTTTGCAGAGAGGTAATACTGTGTGGTAGTACGGCAGTGCCCACCGCTGCCACCCTGCCCAGACTATGCTTCCTATAGCGAGAATGCTCTCAGGAGTGTTCCGCTGTTGGGTGACTCGGGTAGATAAGGAATGGATCAACTGAAAAACTTTTCACTCAATCCTCGCAGGGAAGGGCAAGATTCGCGTCCACTCTGCAAAAGCAGCCTACTTTTTTGAAAGGTCCAGAGGATTCTAGTTCGTCAATAATGAGAAATGAAAAGCCGAGGCTCAATGAGGTAGTATTTTTTTTTGCTTGACTCTCTGTGACACAGATTCTCTGATTTCTCCGATTAGCACATCAGTCCCATTAGGTGAAGGATGCAGTAGCCGTTACGTTACCTGGTGGTGACGACGATGCTGACATTGCTGTGGATTGAAAGCTGAAATCTTGTATCGAATATTGATGATGTGTGATTTTATATGAGGGCCATGAGAGGGCGCTGCTTTCCTTACCCATACATGCATCACACACGCATCCATACGGGAGCACATTAGGTCTCGCGCTTCCTGGACAGCAGGCCCTTCACTGGACACTGAGAGGGCGGCAGTAAACAAGGTGCGGTCTTTTCCTCAGAGACCTCAGGTGCTGCCGAGGAAGACACATGGCGAGCAGGCACCCAGGCAGCGTTCAGCGCTGTAGAGTCTCTAAGCTGGAGCCCTGATGATCATGCATATGCTGGCACACGCCTGTAATCCCAGCACTTGGGAAGTGGAAGCAAGGGGACCAATGCGTCCTAGATGAGACCTAGCACCAAACGGGGAGGCGGGGAAGGGAGTTGGTCTCAGAGCTCAGGGGAAGGAAACACGCCTCGTGTGCAAGGCTCTGAGCTCAGTTCTCAGCACTGCTTTAAAATTGTCTTTTGAACCAGGCACAGTGACATAGGCCTGTCATACCAGCTCCTGAGAGACTAAGACAGGAGCATCACAATTTCAAGGCAAGTCTCGGAGACTTAGAAAGATCCTTCTCAAAATATGGAAGAAAAGGTCCTGCAAAGATGGCTCAGCAGTTAGGAGTGCTTGGTGTTCTTGGGAGGACCTGAGTTCAGTTCCCAGCACCCACATCAGGTGGCTCACACTACCTATAACTCCAGCTCCAGAGGATCTAATGCCTCTTCTGGCCTCTACAGGCACCTGTATACACATAGCATACATTTATACATACATGCATACACACATGTACACACACACACACATATATAATTATACAGATAGATATATGTGCAAACACATGCACACACACATAGAAGTTTTGATACAAGAAGTAGACTGAAGCCAGGCATGGTGGAGCACACCTTTAATCCCAGCCCTCAGAAGGCAGAGGCAGGCGGATCTCTGTGAGTTCGAGGCCAGCCTGGTCTACTAAGCGAGTCCAGGACAGCCAAGGCTAACACAGAGAAATCTTGTCTTGAAAAAAAAAAAAGTAGACTGGGTAGAAAATGAGCCTTCCTCCTATAGAGTGCTGCTCTGTGGTTAACAACAATACAAGTACAGCAAGTTCCAACTGCACTCTCCTGAGGAAACCCTGCACAGTACAACCATCTCAAACCAACACCGAGGACTATTTAATGTCTAATGTGACTGTCAAGAGTACAAGCTTTGAAGTCTGTTCAAATTCCAGCCCCACTCCAGCCCCTAAAACTGAAACTTTTTGCTAAACATGACTACATAATTAGAAAATTCCATACCATGAAACTGGTTTCATTAAACAAACAAACATATTAGCCGGGCAGTGGTGGCACACGCCTTTAATCCCAACATTTGGGAGGCAGAGGCAGGCGCATTGCTGTGAGTCTACAGGCTACAGGCTACACAGAGAAACCTTGTCTTGAAAAATAAAACAAACAAAGCATATTAACAAACATTATATAAAAAGTCAGTGAGACAGTCAGTGAATAAAGGTTTTTGCTGTTCAAACTTGCAACCTAAATTTTATTTCCAGAGTCCATAGGAGAAGGAAAGAAACAACTCCCAAGGGTTGTCCTCTGACTTCCACACACGTGCCATATATGTATTTGCCCACTTATACACACACACACGCACACGCACATGCACACGCACATGCACACGCACACACACACACACGCGCGCGCGTATGCACACACAGAGTAATAATAGACAGTACATTTTATATTATAAAATTGCCTTCGGGTGGCTGGAGAGCAAGGTGAAGGCCTTGCTGAGGAAGCAGGAGCACCCGCACACAGATCCCTAGCACCCACATAAAGCTAAGCGGCTTGCAGTACACACCGTCATCTTAGTGGAGGAGGCAGAGACAGGAGGCTCCCAAGGCCATGTTGGTCAGGCAAGCTGGTGAATTGATGGGCTCCAAGTTTAGAAGGAAACTCTACACCTGATGTCACTCTGGCCAACACACACTAGCATACACATACACTACACACACACAACACATAAATGAAATACCTTCAGACTGTATATGTAAGTGCACATATGAAACATTCATAAATTTTATGATTAATCGAGATCCCATCTCTAAGATACCTTGATATGTATATGCACATATTCCAAAATCAGAGAGAAAAAACCTGAAACCTAAAACACTTGGGCTCCTAAGCATTTCTGAGGACTCTGCATTGTGTGAGTTACTCATTCAGCCAGGAGCTCAGTTTCTGGTCTGAAATGCTGAGATGCTAACACCTGCAGGCGACGGTGGCCGTAGCACTAGACGGGAGAGTAAGCAGCGCCTGGCATGAAGTGGGCACTGCATAAACAGCAACGCTCTTCCTCGGAGTTGTCACTCATGTGTGCTTTGCCTTCCTTCTTGTGTTGTACTATCCTCATGAGCCAATCTGCCTGAACAAAAGCCACAGGACTAACGTGTAGTCAGTATACCCGCAGTGTTCACAAGGAGAACTTAGCGAGGATGTACTCATTTAATTTCAACAGTTAAGTGGAAGAGACAAAAGCAGCTCCCTGGACCCACCACTGACCAGCCTGGTTCTACCTAAGAACAAAGAAATAATGCAGGTACTCATCTCCTTTCTACCTCCACATGCCAGCAGCTAGTCTTAGGTACTTTTCTTGCTTTAGTTTTGTTTTGTGTGTGTATTGTATTGTGTTTTGTTTTGTTTGGGACAGGTTCTCAACATATAGCCCTCACTAGTGTCAAAGACTTCTGACCATATTCCTGCCTCTGCCTCCCAAGTGCTAAAATTATAGGCGTGCACCACCACACCCCGCTTGGTTAATTTTCATATGTACTGTGTGGTTTGGTGAGTAGTGCAACACTCACCACAGTGTTGCCTTCTCGGATCTGTTCTGCCCAGGTGAACATCTAAGGTAGTTTGTACCCTCAAGCTCAAGCCACCTGGCCACTCTGGGCACAGCCCCCAAGAGAAGACAGGATTAGAGAAGGCTCACACAGAGCTAAATTCTGGATATCAAGAGTTTAATTTCAACACATATCTATTAGGCTGCCATCACTTTGCAGATCCACGGCAGGGATGGTGCGTATGTAACACTAATGCATGGAGAGTTGTGGTTGTGGTTGGTATATACCCCTCAAAGCCAGCATTACCAGTGGGGGCTTGTCCATTTTATGTTGCTATAACAGAGTACCTGAGTCTAGGCAATTTGTAAAGGAAAGGTATTTGTTTGCTCATGTTTCTGGAGTCCAAGATGGCCCCATGTAGTGAGTGTCTTGTGCTGCATCTTAACATCCCAGAAGAATAAGAGGGTCTATGCTGAAGAATCAGACTGCAAGGAGCAGCCTCATTTTTATTTTTATTATTTATTTTATTTATTATGTGTACAGTGGTCTATCTGCACATACACCCGCAGGCCAGAAGAGGGCACCAGATCACAGTATAGACGGTTGTGAGCCACCATGTGGTTGCTGGAAATTGAACTCACGACCTCTGGAAGAGCAATCAGTGCTCTTAACCTCTGAGCCATCTCTCCAGCCCCTATTTTTATTTTTTTGAGACAGGGTCTTTCTATTTTTTTTTTTTCTTTTTGGTTTTTCGAGACAGGGTCTCTCTGTGTAGCCTTGGCCATCCTGGACTCGCTTTGTAGACCAGGCTGGCCTCGAACTCACAGCGATCCGCCTGCCTCTGCCTCCCGAGTGCTGGGATTAAAGGCGTGCGCCACCACGCCCGGCGACAGGGTCTTTCTACATAGCCTTGGCTGCCGTGGAACTCGCTATGTAGTCCAGGCTGGCCTAGAGATGTTCCTGCCTCTGCTTCCCAAGTGCTGGGATTAAAGATATGTGTGCCACCGTGCCTTGGCATAGTAGTCTCACTATATAACATTTTTCCAGTAATTAATACAGTCCCACAAAATAGCCCAGCTCTGTAAGAGTTAAAGTTTCTGAGCTTTTAGGGTCTCGAGCCTCCCAACACTACCACAGTGAGATTCAGAGGAGGTGGGCCAATGTTCAAACCAAATTGGTGAGTTTTTACTCTTCTAAAACAGTAGGATTAATTATAATGTGTCCTTCTATTAACATCTCTCACACCCACTTGCAGTTAGTCACAGCAACCACTGGTGAGCTTCCCTTTCAAACAGCCCTGGGTTAGCTGTGTGTGGTGAGGCACACCTGTAGTTCTAGCCACTTGGGAGGCTAAGGCAGCTCTACTAATGAGACCCTGCCTCAAAAAAGGAGAAAAGCAGCTTAGGCGTTAGGCTCTGGGTCTGCCAGGAGGATATTCCTCACGTGTATCCAGGTAGACCAAAGTTGGGAAACCTCTGCATTAGCTGACGTAAATTGAACATCCAGTGAACAGTCCTCCCAACGTGAAGTCTCTGATGTTCTACAAGTCTTTTTGCCTAGGTTACTTGTTGGGTAGATGCTCTCGTTTACCCACGTGAGTGTAAGTGACCTGCAAGTGACAGAGTCCCAAAGCTAAGGTCCTCAGGGAGGAGTGACAGGACGCATGGATTACCGTGGAGTTGGACAAACTGAAGAGCCAGGCTAAGGGAAGTTTAAGTGATACTGAAGGCTGAGGCAGAAGAATCATAAGCTCGGGGCCAGGCAGCGGATGTGCGGCCATCCAGGACTCCATCCGAGACCTTCTTCCAAAATTAATAATTATGGAACCAGGGCTTGGTGGCACACGCCTTTAGTCTCAGCACCCGGGAGACAGCAGACAAAGGTGGAGCTCTGTGAGCTCAAGGCCAACCTGATCTACGTAGTAAGTTCCAGGATAGCCAGGACTATGTAGAGAGACCCTGTCTCAAAAAACCCAAAACATGAGAGGGAGACATGGAAAGACAGAGAAGGATGCAGAAAGGAGACTGCACGGAGCTGGAGACTACGGATAGAGAGGCAACGGCGGAGGAGGTGGGTCAGTTAGAAGCCAGCTGAGAGACTGCCCCAGCAAAAGGCCAAGTCTTAAGCTAAAGAAAAATATTATGGAGTAGAGAGATGGCTCAGCAGTTAAGGGCATTTACTGCTCTTCTAAAGGACCTGAGTTATGGGGATTTTTTTGGATTTGGGTTTTTTGTTTTGTTTTGTTTCGTTTTTTGTTTTTGTTTTTGTTTTGTTTGAGACAAGGTGCTGTGTAGCCCTGGCTGTCCTGGACTGGCTTTGTAGACCAGGCTGGCCTGAAACTCACAGAGAACTGCCTGCCTCTGCTTCTCTGAGTGCTTGGATTACAGGTGTGCACCACCACACCTGGCAAGATAAAAAAGCTTATTTTTTAGTAAACAATAAAGTAAGAGCCGGGTGGTGGTGGCTCATGCCTTTAATCCTAGCACTCGGGAGGCAGAGGTAAACAGAATCTCCATTTGAGGCCAGCCTGGTCACCAGAGTGATCCCAGAACAGCCAAGGCTACACAGAGAAACTCTGTCTTGAAAAAAAAGTAAATAAACTAATAATAGTAGTAGTAGTAGTAATAATTATTATTAATAGCAATAATAAATAAATAAATGAAAATACAGGAAAAGTTGTAGCAGGCTAGTAGTGAGTGGGGAG
Organism: Acomys minous; assembly: GCF_964271855.1. Classification (NCBI taxonomy): domain Eukaryota; kingdom Metazoa; phylum Chordata; class Mammalia; order Rodentia; family Muridae; genus Acomys; species Acomys minous. Next base: position 55,570,752 of record NC_140485.1, on the reverse strand, counting down.
CCTGTCCTTGTTCCTCACTCAGCATCCACAGTACAACTAAAACATGCTGGTGAGCCTGTAAACACGCTGGTGAGCCTGTAAATATGCTGGTGAGCCTGTAAACACACTGATGAGCCTGTAAACACACTGATGAGCCTGTAAATATGCTGGTGAGCCTGTAAACACACTGATGAGCCTGTAAACACGCTGGTGAGCCTGTAAACACGCTGGTGAGCCTGTAATGTGAAAGCGAATCTGTTAACGCCAACGAGCTGCATGAATGCCAGGTCAACCGTTACCATTACTCCATCTTCTTAAATTTTTCTGCGGAGTCTTTTTCTAACAGGAACACAGTTTGCCTTCCACAGCATGCCAGATATCAGAGTTGGAAATGTGGGGCTGCCAGCCATTTGGACACAGGAGGGTTCTCTTTCTTTATGTACTGTTGGTGGATGGTTATAGAGACAGTCCTACTTCCCAGATCAATTACAGCGTTGCCCAGAGAACCTCTACTTGGCTAAGAAACTAGATCGAACACTTGACTCACCCCTGCCCTGCCACCCTGTCGACCATTCGGTGTTTGGGGAGGAAATGCAAGTATTTTTAACCCCTATCTAGTAAGGCCAACCTCAAGCCTAACGATGACTCAGAAACTGCAACGGAAAGTGACTTCAACTCTTTTATCTTGTTTGTGCAGAGTAAGAAGCCAGGCTTCGCGGCATCAGGCTCTCCAAAGAGAAGCACAAACTGCGGCCTAGGGCCAGCTCCAGATGGGAAGCCAAACTGGGCTAGGACTAGATGCCCTGCCGCAAGGAAGACCCGTGCCGCCGTGGCGGTGTGCCCATCCTTGCACATATACCCGTACCCATAGGTGTGCCTTCGCCGTGACATGCAGGCTCTTCCTCAAGGGCTTTGGGTAGTATTACTGGTTTGGTTTGGCTTTGTACGCAATGCTGGGACCAAACCTAGGGCACTGAGCATACCAGGCCAGTGCTTTACCTTTGAGCTGTGTCTCCAGCTCTCTCAAAAAAATCGTGGATTATACACATTTTATAAGGGGGAAATCTATGAATGGAGTGGAAGCTCTGTTCATAGTGTAGTGTGTTGTACATGCACCGCACACTGGCCCACGCTCTGTACTTCCACTGTGCACATATTCTCAGATGCACATCTCATGAATTCAGTAATTTTTTCCTAAGATGAGATTATATTTTGGTGTATAGAAAAGCCTTTATTGAAAGCTGGAGCATATACTCATGAAAAGACAGCACAGTATACCTCATTTTAACCAATAGGTGTTCTCTCTAAAGTTATATGCAAATCAATTTTTTTAAAAAAATCAAACTGTTTTAAGCATGTTTTGGGCACGTGCCATAAGAGAAAATCGTGCCAGAGTTTCCAAATGGTGAATGACCAGTCAGACTGTGGTATATCAGGTTTGCTCAAAGTGAGGTATTCCTACATAGAAAAAGCAACTACGTGTATCACTCAGAATTTAGTGTTACATATATTATGTTCAACAAGATTGTGTAAAATTTTAACTCAGTGATTAAAATTCTTTCCCTTTAGTTTTCCTTGATTGTTTTACTGCATAATTTTATGTGAAGAGATGTTATACGTTAGCCATTTATTTTCCGTGATCCCTCATGAACACCAAGCAGGGTCTTCCAGCTACTCATCAGTCAGAATTGAGAGTCACTTTAAAGAACCGTCACTTAGGTGGGTGTGGTGGCCCAGGCCTATAATCCCAGGAGGTGGGAGGCAGGAACCACAAGTTCAAGACTGTTCTACATCCCAAAGTCTAGGCCAGCCAGGGTTACAAAGTAAGACTTTGTACATTAAAAAAAGGTTACTCCAAGCTAGGTGTGGTGGCTTGTGTGAAACTCCAGCATTTGAGACAGGAGAATTGCTGTGAGTTACTGAGTGAGACTCAGTTTCAACAAGAAAACGGGAAAACAGAGAGGGATCATGTCTGCTCATGTAGGCCAACTCCTTTTTTTTTTTTCCAAGGCAAGGTTTCTCTGTATATACCCCTGGCTGTCCTGGACTCACTCTGTAGACCAGGCTGGCCTTGAACTCACAGAGATCCACCTGCCTCTGCCTCCCGAGTGCTGGGACTAAAGGTGTGCGCCACCATGCCTGCCTCCAACTCCCCCCAGGCACTGGGATATCAAGCATGTACCACTGGGTCTGGCCTGACCGCAGCTCTTGAAAATGCTATGAACGGGCTGGAGAGATGGCTCAGAGGTTAAGAGCACTGACTGCTCTTCCAGAGATCCTGAGTTCAATTCCCAGCAACCACATGGTGGCTCACAGCCATCTATAATATGATCTGATACCCTCTTCTGGCGTGCAGGTGTACATGAAGGCAGAGCACTGTATACTTAATAATAAATAAATCTTTAAAAAAAAAGAAAGAAAGAAAGAAAGAAAAGAAAATGCTATCAACGAATGTGCACGACAATGATAGAAAACAGCATTACCCGAGTTGTTGTTGGAGCAGCAACTCTGTTGGTAGAACAGAAACCGTATAGATATAGAAGCTATTTAAGAATAAAAATTTGGGTTGGAGATGTGGCTCAGCGGTTAGCAGCCCTGTCTGCTCTTCCAGAGGTCCTGAGTTCAATGCCCGGCAACCACATGGTGGCTCACAACCATCTATAACGACATCTAGTGCCCTCCTCTGGAATGCAGGTGTGCAAGAGGACAGCGCACTCATATACATAATAAATAAATCTTTTTAAAAAATGAAGAATTCCATGTGACTTTCCCCTCTCCACTTGGCATCTGTCCTACTTTGCTTTCTCTTGCTTCCATAACCAAAAGTGACTTGGGGAGAAAGGGATTTGGTTTATAAGTCCCAATAAATTCCTTCCAAAGTCCATAATGGAAGGAAGTCAGAGCAGGAACAAACAGAAACTTAGATTAGGAGCTGACAACCCAAGAAAATCTGCCCTTGAGTGGCACCACCCAGAGTGGGCTGGGGCCTCCCACATCAATCATTAATCAAGAAAATGCCCCCACACAGTTGCCTACAGACCAGTCTATAGAGGCATTTTTCTAGTTGAGGTTCTGTCTTCTCAAGTGACTCTGAATTGTGTCAAGTTGGTTAAAACCTAACCAGCAAAAACAACAACAACAACAACTACTACTACTAATCGGCATAGCCTTCAAAACACAGTAGTTTGAGCTGAGCATGGCGCATGCCTGTAACCCCGGCTCTCTAGAAGCTGAAGCAGAGGGTCATAAGTTCAAGGCCAACCTAGACGATATGTTAATGCTATATAAGGGTGTGTGTGCAAGAGTTCTGGACAGCTACCAGATATCTGACAACTCAGAAACTCCCATGATCACCAGCTCCCATGTCACAAAATTTGGTCAAAGACATCGATCATAGCTCATTTTCTGATGCTGTAACTGAATACAGGAGATAAGGGTAGTTGATGAGTTAAGGAAACTCATTTTGAGGGCATGGGTGTTGAGAGAAGATCTTATGAAGTTTAGGCTGGCCTTAAGTTCACCTTTGTGTATCGAGGATAACCTTGACTTTCTGGTTCTCCTGCCTCCACCTTGAGAGTTGTGGGTTTACAGACTAGAGCCACCATGCCTGGCAGAAAGTGCATTTCTCATGATTAGAGAGTCTACAAAATGCCAAGGAAAAGCAACTACATTCAGTGAAGAGCTCCTTGCTGGAGGCAACACCAAGGCCCTAAGGCAATAAAACCCTCCGTATCATGGAACAGAAGAGGTGTGCCACGGAGCGCTGGATTCCCTCGCAGGGCCCTCCTTTGCTTACCAATTCATCAATCCACAAAGCCACCCACCCTCCTCACCCAGTCACCCACAAAGTCACACCTGCAGAGACCGCTGCCGCCGCCACCGCACCGGAACCAACTTTCCAACACGAGACTTGGAGAGAAAAGTCATATAAAATGCTCTTCTCTGCAGAAATAGAAATGCTGACTTTAAGTTCTCCAAGCCACGAATGCTGGCTTCATTATCTAGAGTAGCAGAAATGTTTCCAGTCAGAGGCTTGGCACCTTCTTCCCCAGATGCCTTTTTTTAAAAAAAGATTTATGTATATGAGTGTTCTATCTACATGTACACCTGCACACCAGAAGAAGGCATCAGATCCCAGGGTAGATGGTTGTGAGCCACCATGTGGTTGCTGGGAATTGAACCCAGGACCTCTGGAAGAGCAGCCTCTGAGCCATCTCTCTTAGCCTCTGAGCCATCTCTTCAGGCCCTTTCTGTCCATTTCTCAGTGGAGCATTCCTGCAGAGGGAAGCTCGTCTCTGTTAATGCTTGTTTCTTCACAGAGAAGCTGCCTCAGCAAATATAAAAAAGCTTGGGATCAATTTTCCGTGGTAGGTAAGTTCCACCGAAGCTCCGTGCAGCTGTCATGTGATCTATACAAACTAAACTTTCACAATGAATCACGTCAGAGAGGCATGTATGCTGACACACCTACAGTGGCAAAGCCTGGTACACCTCCACATCCTGATGAATGATCATTTTAATAGTGGCCAGAAGAAGGTTGACAACCCAGATGTGGTGTTAAACGCTTGTCATACTGGACCAGGAGACACACATACGAGAACTGCAGGCCAACCTGAGCTACATACAGAGTTCCAGGCCAGCCTTGGCTACATAGCAAGACTCTGTCAGGGAGAGACGGGGTGAGGCTGGGAGTGGAAGGGAAAGTAAAAGATCTGCCTAGGAATTCAGAAAAAGGGCTGAGAGACAGCTCAGTTGTTAGAGTACTTGCCTTACAAGCGTGAGGGCCCAAGGATGATCATCAGAAAACATGTTTTTAAATAGATACACCTATGGGGCTGGAGAGAGTAACGCCTGCTTCTCCCAAAGGAAAAAATTCAGTTCCCAGCGCCTACATGGCAGCTCACAGTTGTCTGAAATGTCAGTTTCAGGGTATCTCACACAGACATACGTGCAGGCAAAACACCAATGCACATAAAATAAAAGCAAATACATCATTAAAAAAAACATGTCTATGCATGCAGGTGCCCACAGCAGCCCAAAGACACCCTGGAGCTGCAGTTATGCATGGTTGTGAGCCACCTGTGCCAAACCTGGGTCCTCTGCAAGAGGAGCCAGTGCTGTTAAAATGGAGCCATTTCCCCAACTCCCCTAACCACTTTTTATGATAAAAATTATGTGTCAAACTACCTTCTGGTTATGTGTTCACAGTATATATGAGACATTGATGAACTTCCTGTTTAGACTTGGGTTATAAGCCCGGGCGGTGGTGGCGCACACCTTTAATCCCAGCACTTGGGAGGCAGAGGCAGGCGGATCGCTGTGAGTTCAAGGCCAGCTTGGTTTACAGAGCAAGTTCGAGGACAGCCAGAGCTATTACACAGAGAAACCCTGACTCGATAAACAAAAAGCAAAAACAAACAAACAAGCGAAGCTATCTACAAAAGGAGATTATATGATGCTCCTCGGCCTTCATGGCACCTCTTATAAAGGAAAGCACGCAGATTGGAGGCTTAAGTCCTTTGCCGTCATGGCGGGAAGAACGGAGGCATGCAGGTAGACACGGTGCTGGAGGGTAGCTGAGAGTCCTCCATCCAGATCCACAGGCAGCATGCAGACAGCAAATGCCCTGGGCCTGGCTTGCTCCTCCACAACTGAAAAGCCCATTCCCACTGACACACTTCCTCTGACAAAGCCACGCCCACTCCAACAAGGCCACATCTCCTAAGGCCACTCTGTAAACACTCAAATACATGAGCCTATGGGAGCCATTCCCCTCTCTCTGTCTCTCTCTCTGTCTGTCTGTCTCTCTCTCTTTTTTCTTTTTTTGGTTTTTCGAGACAAGGTCTCTCTGTGTAGCCTTGGCTGTCCTGGACTCACTTTGTAGACCAGGCTGGCCTCGAACTCACAGCAATCCGCCTGCCTCTGCCTCCTGAGTGCTGGGATTACAGGCGTGTGCCACCACGCCCAGCGCCCTCTCTCTCTCTCTCTCTCTCTCTCTCTCTCTCTCTCTCTCTGAGACACGATTTCTCTATATAGCCTTGGCTGTCTTCAACTCACTTTGTAGACCAGGCTGGCCTCGAACTCACGAACATCTGCCTGCCTCTGCCTCCCAAGTGCTGGGATTAAAAGTATGCGCCACCACCTCCCAGCTCTATGAGGGCCATTCTTCTTCAAACCACCACCATGCGTGTCTACCCAAGATGGCCTTTCCCCACTGATTCATCAACCATAAGAATGTGTGGAGCTGTGAGGGACTTTAGAAGTATGTTCCTGCCCTGTGCTTAGATAGCAAACACAAGCCAGCATACACAGGGCGGTCAGACATCTTGCAGTGTGGTCAAAGCAGCGGCAGCCTGGACTACAGAGCAGCTGGATTTGAAGCCCTCCAGGCTAGCGTGGGGAGCACAAGGGACAGCTGCACAATTGCTCTGGACTCTCGCTTGCTGAGCTTCTGTTCTGTCTGTTTGTGTGTCCGTGTGCGAGAGTATACTCACATACAGTGGGGTGGGGGGGTGACTATGATTGCTTAAAGATATGATGAGGGTATTAGGTGTCTTTTTTATTGATTCTCTGTGAACTTTGCATCATGCGCCCCAATCCCACTCATGTCTACTTCCCTTTGTATCCACCTTCTACCCCTGCAACCTCCTCCCCAAAAGAAAATTAAAACACACACACACACACACACACACACACACACCTCCTTGTGGAAGCTGTAGTGTGTCACAGTGGGCCACATAGTACACCCTTTTATCCGCACATCTTCACTTGCAGGTGTTCCTTGCAATGAGTCGTTCATTGGTCTGGTTCGAGGCCTCTGGCTTCTGCTACACCGTGAATATTAAATCCTCACTGGGACTCCTGGCGGATACCCTGTTGTTGCCCAGTGTCATGGAGACGCTGCAGCTTTGGATCTGCAGGTCTGGCCCTTTCACATGCTCCAGCAGATCACAGATGGGGTAGATGTTGGGGTGGGCCAACTCAAAGCCCTGGATCTGGGCCTGGGTGGTAGCTGAGTGGGTCAGCTGCCTGTTCTCCACCCACACCACCAGAGTGAGCTCTCCAGCACTGCCCAGGCCGGCTCACCCAATGCCGCAGCCACAAAGGGGCAAGACCAGCTCTCCCACTTTCATGGCCTTGGACTGTCTCATCTGGGCCCCCTCACCCAGGCAGGGCCAGCTCTACTGTGCTGCCCAAGTGAGGTACTGGGGGGCTACTCCCCAGAGTGCTGCAGCCAGTGAGGGGTGGGGGGCGGGGACAGCTCTCCCACATACCCAGTGAGGGTGGGGGGCGGGGAGCATCTCTCCCAGGCCCATGCCACCTCACAGCAAGCGGCAGAACCAGCTCTCCTGAGTGCTGCAGCCACGAGGGACAGGGCCAGCTCTGAAAAGCCTTGAACATCAACGTGGTCCCAAGTGGAAGCCCAGATCAGGGATGTCCCCATGAGCCACAGACATCAACACAGACTGCATGGCCTCAGATGCAGACATGGCCTTCAGCAGCAGCGTGGCCAGGACTTCACCACAGCCTCAGGTGTGACCCTTTTGTTTTGTTATTTGAAAAAGTCTCACGTAGCTTAGGCTGGCCTTGAACTCACTGCATCACTGAGGATGACCTTGAACCTGAACCTCCATCTATTCATCCCTGTTGATTGCAGGTCTGTGCCAGTGTGCTCGGCTGACTGCCTGTGACGTTACTACAGGGCTGGAGAGATGGCTCAGTGGTTAAGAGCGCTAGCTGCTCTTCCAGAGCATGGCAGCTCAATTCCCAACACCCGTGTGGCAGGTCACAACCACCTTTAACTTCAGCTCCTTGGGATCTTTACATGTGTGCAATTCATACATGCAAACACACACACAATGAAAATTAAAAAAAATGAACCTTTGAAGTGACTGGAGGTAAAACCTCCGGAAGGTCCCTTTGTCCCCAAGGACTCTCACTCGTTTGACCACTACCCTTTGCTGTTAGTCATATATTGCACAAGCGTGCTATAGACAGTGTCCCTCTTCAGCCCGGGCCAGCAAGGGTTTCTATCGCTTTTGTTCTTGGTGTGACAAGGTCTCTTTGGTTGCTCTAAGTACAGATCCTCCCATCCACTCTTGGCATGAGCCCTGTCACTCCATATACACCCTGCGCTGACTGCTCTCAGAACATTGTGTTGCTCATTGACCAGAAGTCACTTCAGGAAAGCTCTTCAGCTTCTTGGCCTCACTTCCTTTTCCATCCAGCCCCGGGCTCCATGGGCCTTGACATCAACCATTCTCTTGCCAGCACTCCGGTGTCCTCACCCTCTGTCTCCCTCCTCCCTCCATCTGGTACCTTCCCCAACTTTGGCTCAACCACCCATCCCAGCCATCTGTCTACCCATATCCTAGCCTGCCAAGGTGGGTGCAGGAAAACATGCCTTTGGGGGACCAGGGCCACCACGAACGCTTCCCTTGCTGCTCTGAAATGAACCCTCTGCTTCAGGGACTGCAGCACCTTCAGTTTTCACATCTTCTCTTTGCCTCGAGCCCCCCACTTCCTAAATGCTACTGTCTGACTTAGCTGTGCTGCATGGTGACGGCCGAGAAGCCAGGAGGAGGAAAGTGGAGATAAATTCTAAACTTGCCTTGGTAAGTTTGCATCTGTTTCATGTTGGCGAAATGATTCGGAAACTATTTTAGCCAGGTGTGGTGATGTACACCTTTAATCCCAGCCACTCGGGAGGCAGAGGTAAGTGGATCTCTGAGCTTGATGCCACCTGGTCTACAGAAGGAGTTCCAGAAACGCCAGGGCTACACAGAAAACCCCTGTCTCAAATAAAACAAAAGCAAGCAAAAACAAAACAAATAAAACAAAACAAAAAACAATAAAAGAAAAACCATTTTACTTTGTTAAATTATGTGTCTAGCCAGGTGTGGTGGCATATACCTTTAAGCCCAGCACTTGAGAGGCAGAGACAGATGGATTTTCCTGAGTTCAAGGCCTACAAAGCGAGTCCAGGACAGCTGGGCTATTGCACAGAAAAACCCTGTCTCAAAAAAACAAAATAAATAATGTAAAAGATTTATGTGACTAGACTATTATTATATTATTGAACAAATGAATAGATGAGTTGATGTTAAGACCAGGGTTTTTGGAGCTGGAGAGATGGCTCAGAGGTTAAGAGCACCGCCTGCCTGCTCTTCAAAAGGTCCTGAGTTCAATTCCCAGCAACCACATGGTGGCTCACAACCATCTATAATGGGATTTGGTGCCCTCTTCTGGTGTGCAGGCATACATGCAGGCAGAACACTGTATACATAATAAATAAAAAAATAAAAAATAAAAAAAGACCAGGGTTTTTACTCTGGAAGTAAACAAACAAACAAACAAAAATGGATGGGCCAGGCGTGGTGGCGCATACCTTTGATCCCAGCACTCGGTGAGGCAGAGACAGGAGGATCACTGTGAGTTCAAGGCTAGCCTGGTCTACAAAGTGAGTCTAGGACAGCCATGACTACACAGAGAAACCCTGTCTCGAAAACCTAGACATACAAAAAAAAAATGTATGGAGGTGAAAATACACACACACACACACACACACACACACACACACACACACACACTCACACTTTGAGAATGGGCTAGAATTCAAAGTGCCAGTGACCTGAGTTCTCTGCGTTCGCCTCTCCATACCTGTGGGTGGGTGACTGTAGAAACCCCTGTGAATTCCAGGATCCAAATGCGCGCAAGCCCTTCATATAAAGTGCCATGGTAGGTAGGGCAGGGAGGGAGCTCGGTGAAGTGCTTATCATAAAAGCATGAGCACTTGGGTCACATGCTCTGCACTCACGTAGGAATCAGATGTAGCGGTGCAGATCTGAAACCCTGTGCTGAAGGGCCCAGAGATAGGCGGATCCTTGGAGCTCAGCAGCCGGCCAGTCTAGCTGACTAAATGAGCTCCAGGTTCAGTGAGAGAACCCACCTCAAAAAAATAATAGTGACAGAAGAAGATATTCAAGGTTGACCTGTGGCGTCCACAGGCATCTGCATGTGCACCTGCGCAAAACATACACTCTACCCACACATGAGTTTATAGGCTGGGGTATAGCTCAGCTAGAGCATGTGTTTAGAGTGTGGCTTGCCCTGCATTCAGTCCCCAGCATACAAAACAAAAACAAACACATGTGAAGAAATAAGGTGCTGGAGAGATGGCGCAGTGGTGAAAAGCACCTGCTGCTGTTGCAGAGGACTTGGATTTAACTCCCAGCAGCAGCTCTGCATCAGGCAGCTCACAAACGCCTGTATCCAGTTCCAGAGGATCTGACACCGTCTGGCCTCATGCATACGCACTAATAAAAAGTCCAAGTAATACAGTACAGCGCTTGCCTATAACCTCCCTGTACACTCATGTTCACTATGAATTACTGATCATTTATTTGTAATGCAAGTGAATGCCATGGAAGCCTTGTTGTCCTGTGTTGTCCAGAGTATAACGACAAGAAAGAAGTCTGTGCATGTTCAGCATGGATGCAACGTCTCCTGATTTTTTTTCTTCCAGTACTAGGAACTGAACAATGGCTTTTGCACTTAATAGGCTTGCAATCTACCACTATTATATATTCACAACTACTTTTATGGCAATTTTGTTTTGTTTTGTTTTGTTTTTTGAGACAGGGTTTCTCTGTGTAGCCTTGGCTGTCCTGCACTAACTTTGTAGACCAGGCTGGCCTCAAACACAGAGAGATCCTCCAGCCCCTGCCTCCCGAGTGCTGGGATTAAAGGCCCACGCCTGGCTCGGCAATTCTTATTAAAAGAACTGGCTGAAGGCTGGGCGTGGTGGCACACACCTTTAATCCCAGCACTCAGCAGGCAGAGACAGGTGGGTCCTGTGAGTTCGAGGCCACCCTGGTCTACAAAGTGAATCCAGGACAGCCAAGGCTATACAGAGAAACCCTGTCTCAAAAAAATCAAAACACCAGAAACAAAATTAAAACACAAAACTGGCTGAGTGCCAGCAAAACGGCTCAGTGGGTAAAAGCATATTAAAGTCTGACAAGCAAGTTCTATCCTCAGGACCCAAGTAGTAGGAAAGAACAACTCCTAAAGGCTGTCCTCTATGGCATCCCCCACATATATACATACACACATACATACATACACACACACACATACATACATACATACATACACACATACATACATACACACACATACATACGTACATACATACATACATACATACGTACGTACACACACACACATATATACATACATACGTACATACATACATACATACGTACGTACATACACACATACATACATACACACATACATACATACACACATACATACATACATACACACATACATACATACACACATACATACATACATACATACATACACACACACATACATAATACATAAATGTTATTTTTAAAAATTGGCTGAGAGCTAAGGCTTGAGTTTAGTTCCCAGTACCATGAGAGAAAGAAAAAGGAAAAGAAGAAAGGAAGGAAGGAATTTTTGAGTCAGGTGTGGTGGCACATACCTGAAATTCAAGCACTCACTTGACCCAAAAAGAAACAAACATATAAAACAACGAAAAGTTTAGGCCAGAGTAGGAGACAGAGGCAGGTTGATCTTTCTGAGTTCAAGGCAAGCCTAGTCTACATAGGAGGTTCTAGTCAGCCAGAGCTACAGAGTTTCATACTGTTTTTTTGTTTTTTTTTTTGTAGGTAGGATCTCTCCATGCAGCCCTGGCTGTCCTGGAACTCACTATACAGACCAGTTTGGCCTTAAATTCACAGAAATCTACCTGCCTCTGCTTCCCCTGCCTTTGCTTTCCTCTGCAAAGGTGTATATCACTATGCCTGGTTTGATCCATTTAAAAATAAGTAAATACATAAATAAATAAGTAAAATTTAAAAATAAAAAAAATCAGAAAAAAAAAAACCAAACAAACAAGCCGGGCGGTGGTGGCGCACGCCTTTAATCCCAGCACTCGGGAAGCAGAGGAGGGTGGATCGCTGTGAGTTCGAGGCCAGCCTGGTCTACAAAGCGAGTCCAGGACAGCCAAGGCTACACAGAGAAACCCTGTCTCAAAAAACCAAAAACAAACAAACAAAAAAGTGCACTGGACTAGAAATGTAGCACAGTCATAGTGCTCTCCTTACACTCTGGATGCCAGGAGTGTGATCTCTAGCATCACATACATACACACATACATATACATGCAAGCACACATGCATCACACACAAAAATACACACATGCATGCACACACACACAGACACACACATACAAGTGTGAATAGAAAGCACCTTGATTTGACCTCTACCAATGTTGTGAACAGATCTGGGTTATTAGAGTTATTTGGCACCAAAATGATTATCGTTAATAAATTATAAATCGCTGAAAAATAGAAATCAATGAGTTCACATCAATGAGAGAGAGAGAGAGAGAGAGAGAGAGAGGAGGCAGTTAGGAGAGGAGCCAGGGGATTGAGCCATGGAGAGAGGGTCCAAGGAAGATGAGGAGGAAGGAGCTGGAGCCCAGGAAAGCTAGGGAGTGAGACAAAATAGCATGGAGGGTCAAGAACAGACAAACTGCTCAGATTGTGTGGTGAAGCCTTCTTTTATAAAAGGATCGCAATTATTCGTGTGACAACCAGGTTAAGAAATAAGCTAAGAAAAACAGTTTTGTAAAAATAACTTCAACAAGAAGCATTGTTGGAGGAGGAAGTTGAGCAAGCTTTAAAAACAAACAAACAAACAAACAACTACACCTTAAAAACAAACAAACACACACCGGTGTGGCAACTACACCTGTAATCTTAGCTCTTGGGAGGTGAAAACAAGAGGATTCCAAGGGCCAGGCCAGACTTGGTGACTTAGCAGGAACCTATCTCAAAATAAAAGGTTAAAAAAAAAAGCCTTAGGATACATCTCAGTGGCAGAGCCTTGTGTGAGAAACCTGTGGTTCGATTCACAGCACTGAAAATAAAACAAGGACAGAGGTAGGCATGGTGACACACACACCTTTCCACCCAGCATTCTGGAAGCAGATGCAAGCCAATCTCTGTGAGTTTGAGGCCAGCATGGTCTACATGGTGAGTTCCAGGACAGCCAGGGCTATGTAGAGAGTGCCCTTCCTGCCATGACACATTAAAAAGGTGTTCTCCATAAGCAGCTGCAATGTTCCTTAGGGAACTAATAAAAGCAGAAGGATAAAAGCAGACGTGCTGCCACATGTCTGTAATCCTAGCATGGAGAGACGGGGGCAACAGGATCGGAAGTTCAAGGTCATCCTTAGCTATATAGCAAGTGCACGTTCAAGGACAGCCTGGAATACTTGACAAAACAAAAATAGGAAATAGAAGTGCAGCAAACACGATCTGCCTTTCCTCTTATAGAATGACCTCATTTTATTTTATTATTATTATTAGACAAATTGAATTTGATTTGGTGGCAAAGAACTCAAGGACCCCACCCAGCATGACTTGTTGTAGGCATTGCAAGCAGTTGAGCTCCAGCAATCTCCTCTTTCCTCCAGACCCAGATTTCTCAACAGCCACACTGTTTACATTTCAGAAGTTACTAAAGGTCTCCTGGGAAGCAAAATGACCAAACACACTGGTCTCAGTCAGCCACTGGCTCAGGTGGTGACAGGTGAGCCACTCTATCCCAGAGTGACTCACAGGGAGACGTCTACTGGGAAACTTTGGAAAGGTTTTATTTTTAATTTAAACAAAAAAACTCCTCTTGAGATGAGACTGTGGCTTGCTTGGTGGGGTGCCTGCCTAACATGTGTAAAACCCTGGTCCAGTCCGCATAAGCTGGGCAGGGTAGTAATCCCAGCACTCAAATGGCAGAAGCAAGAGTGTATGAAGTCCAGGGTCATCCTAGGCTATATGGGTATATATGGGCTTTAAGGCTAGCCTCGGCTACAGGAGTCCCTGTCCCAAACATATTCCCTTTCCCTTCCTTTCCCCATATGTCATTGTTACAGGTAATGCCCACATTTTTCTTACTGCCAATCTAAGGATGAAGAGCAGAGAAATATAGGGAATACTGGTCTCTTTTTATTACATATAATATATAGCTATATAAAACATAACATTTTATAATATATAACATAGAACAATGTTATATGATATATAATATGTAGTATATAACGATATATAATGTATGTAACATTATAGAGAACACGTTTCTGTAGTCCACTGTAAGGGTGCAGTGTGTATGGAAGCAACTGAAGAGCCATCTCCTGGCATCCAGGCCTTTGAGAGACTCATCCAACTCAGGAGGAGGCCTGAAGTCAGGTCCTCCTGCCTCACCAAACAAATCTGCTTTATTTACGTAGCTCACTTGAATGAAGATTTGTGTTATTTGAAGCAGAAACTAACTACAAGGCCGTGGAGAGCTCTGCAGCCCCAGGAATAGGGACTGATGGGGGCAGGCCACCTGTTCCTGTGTGCTCAGGGAGGGAAAGGCTGAACGCGAGACCTGCAGATGTCATGGAGAGCAGGGAAGAAGCCGGGCTGCTGTCCAGTCTGTCCCTCATCCCAGCCCAGAACCAGTGAAACCCTGTCTCAAAACCAACCAACCAACCAACCAACCAACCAAAAATCCCAGGGACCACAAACATCAACCAACCGACCAACAAATAAGCTAAAACCACTTTAGAAAAGTTGGTAACCTTGTGTTCTTACACACACAGACTCCACCACGGTGATTTTTTTTTCAGTGATAATTTGTTACAATAGAAAACAGATGCTGCCAAGCACAGTGGTGCTTACAAGAATCAGGAGTTCAAGGTCATCTGAGGCTACATACTGAGGCTTTGAAGGTCGCCATCAGCTTCTTGAAACATGGTATCAGCAACGGGAACAAGCTCAAGCCAGTGCTCCCAGACAGTGTAGCACATGGTGGCTTTGTGTCCCTTGCACTCCTTGTTCCTTGAGCCAAATAATGCGCCTCAGAAAGCCACATTACAACCGTTAACTCAGCAAAAATTATTTAACTTCATTATAAAGTATACCCTTTGGGAAATGTTTAGAAAACAGGCAGGAGAGATAGTCCAGAACCTAGCAGAGGACCTAGGCTAGGTTCCTAGTGCCCAAAATGAGGCACTCTTCTGACCACCTTGGGCCTCACATACACACTTGATGGATACACACACACACACACACACACACACACACACATGCCAGCAAAATACTCATGCACATAAATTACACAGACAAACCCTGTCTCAGGGGGAAAAAAACTAAAAAAGAGAGATACAAAAATAGCCATACTCAGGCTGGAGAGATGGCTCAGAGGTTAAGAGCACTGTCTGCTCTTCCAGAGGTCCTGAGTTCAATACCCAGCAACCACACGGTGGCTCACATCCATGTATAATGTGATCTAACGCCCTCTTCTGGCCTACTGGCTCACATGCAGGCGGAGCACTATATACATAATTAAAAAAACAAACAACAACAACAAAAAAAAAGAATGGCTGCATTTCCCGGATAAAACCTTCCAAAGTATTGCCAAGGAAAGAGAGCCTAACCACACCAGAGCACACATTCCTTCCTTCACAGTGTTCTGGTCTCACTGGAGGCTTTATATTAAGCTTGTGCATCTTGATGGCTGGGTGTGTGGGTGGAAAAGCGCTAGCAAGAAGTGGAAAGAGGGTATTCACTCTCCCTTTTTGTTTATTTTTTTATTTTTTTTGGTTTTTCGAGACAGGGTTTCTCTGTGTAGCCTTGGTTGTCCTGGACTAACTTTGTAGACCAGGTTGGCCTCGAACTCACAGCGATCCGCCTGCCTCTGCCTCCCAAGTGCTGGGATTAAAGGCGTACGCCACCACCGCCCGCCTCTCCCTTTCTTCTCAAGCACCCAGGATGAAATGGCAGGCAAATCCAGCTATCCAGTGTGCAGAGAGGCTTCCTCCACGGATCACATCCCAGTCAGCATGGGCTTCTAGTGAGGATGCAGTGTCCGCTTGTACCCTCTCAGCACTGCCTCGGGAGGCTTCAGTGGATCACAAAGGTCCCCCACAGCTTCATGTACTTGAACACTTGACCCATGGTTGGTGCACTGTCTAGGGAGGTAGAGGCAAGCCGGTAGAGCATCGCTGTGGTTTGCCTCTTTGCTTTGTCTTTGCGGTTGAAAATGTGATCCCTCCGTTTCCCGCTCTTGCTGTCATGCCTCCCTCTCCAATATGGACTCACCTGGGACTGAAAGCCGAAATAAGCGCTTTCTTCCGTAAGCCCCTTTGGTCCAGGTGTTAGCAAGGTAGCAAATGTAACGATACAGAGACCAACACCAACTCTGGGGGCTAAGCTGGTCTCTACAGTAGTATCCACTGTGGGGACTCCTCAAGGGCAGGCAAAGGTCTTTTAAAGCAAAGGTCTGGTAAAATGGCTAAATAGGTTAAGGCACTCGCTGCCAAGCCTGATGACCTGTATTCAGCCCCCCCAAAACCCACGGGGCAAGAGGCAGCCTGGGCCACAGAATGAGACTCCGTCTCACAGAAAGAAAAAGGGATTACAGTGTCTTAGTCATTGTCGTGTAGGGGCAAAACTAGTGCCATATATGTAATTTATATTCTGCAATTAACGATGGTCTGTATGAGAACTTGTCCCCTAGGTGCCCTTCCCCCTGCGGTCTGGGAATGACACCTGCCAGCACTCTCCAGAAACTCCACCGGAGCAATTAGATACAATTAACCCCCAATGATCCTCTGAATAACTTCCCTGGAGAGTCAGCCTCCTGGACCCAACCTGCCTGAAGGTCCACATTCCTGAGACTCACAACCCCCGCTTATGGTTTTTTCCTTACTTCCCTGTGACCCCTGCCCCTAATTACAGCTTTTCCTTATAAACCCATTACCCTTGAAGCTCGGGGATCATTCGCCTATCCTGCTGTGTCAGGAAGGATTGTGATCCGAAGCTCTGAGCCTGTAATACAGGACCCTGTGTACATTGCATCGTTATCGAGTTCTGGTGGTCTTTTTTTTGGGGGGGTCTCGAGATCTGGGTAATCTCGGCATAACAGTCACAGTCTATTGCTGTGAAGAGACACCATGACCAAGGCATAGGCATCTCTTAAACGGAAAGCATGGACCTGGGGTCCACTTAACAGTCTCAGGGGTTAGTCCATGGGCATCGTGCCGGGAACATGGAGACGTGGAGACACCCAGGCCCTGAGTGGCAGTGGAGCGCTATAGCCTGACCCACAGGCAGCAGACAGAGAGAACCCAGCCTGGCGTGGGTTTTTTAAACCTCAAAGCCCACTCCCACAGTCACACTTTGTCCACAAAGCCACACCTCCTAATCCTTCTCAAATAGTGCCACTCCCTGATAACTAAGTATTCAGATATACGAGCCTATGGGGGGGCAGTCTTATTAAAACCACATCAGGAAGGAAGCAGGGAAAGGGAGAGGGAGAAGAATATTTTTTTAAATTGTGTATGAATGTGGGCTCATGGGCATTCTATTGTGCTAAGGAAGAAGTCAGAAGGCAATTTCCATCTTGGGTTTTGGGGGGTTGAGATCAGGTCACCAGGCTTCCATGGCAAATGATTTTACCTGCTGAGTCATCTTGTTAGCTCAGAAAATATTATTTTCCCTGCCTGATGATCACATGCCTTTATTCTTACATTAGCACTCCAGTGTTACTCTGGGGGAACTGTGCTTTTTCTGAATCAGACAGTTTGGGGAGGCTTTGCAGTAGGATGTACATTTCATCTCCGCTTTGAGGGAGAGCATGGTGCTGAATTGTGCTCTTCTCTTACCCATAATTCTGACTTCAGTTCCCTCCTCTTCTGATGTCCTCCCAAAACGTCATTGGAATGTGTGGAGCAGCCTCAGATGTCCCATCGCTCAGCCCTGTGTTATTCTCTGGGCTTCTCACTGCGCATAGGCAACTAGGACAGAAACAATGGACTTTTCTCTCTTTTTGCACCACCAATGGACAGATCATCTTACCAATTAATGACCTCTCTGCTTCTAAGTGATGTTGGGAAATATCTGTGTTTAGTTAAGAGCAACTTGTAAGTTTCTTTTCTTTCTTTTTTTTTTGTAAGTTTCTTATACTTCTAATAGGTATCATTTTACTATTATATTTCAACATGTGTGCCAGGCTAGGTGGATATTATTGTACTTGAGATGTCTTGAAGTGGATATTACAATATTCATTTGCCTGAAAGTTTTGAAGAAGTGGTTGACCTGCATAAGGTCACACAGTAACTGGCAGAGGTAGACTTTGGATCGGCTCCATTGGACTTCAAAGCCCATGTGCCTGACTTACCAACTGCCTCCCAATATCAGCTAGTTCTGTGCTGAACAGAGGGCTGCATTAGAACTAGCTTTGTATTTCAACCAATTTTTCAAAAACTCCATATATGCAGTTTCACTTAACATTCGTAATAAGCCAGAGGAGGTAAATTAGCAGTATTGTTCTTATTTAGATATGAACACTAAAAAAATTTAAAAGGCAAGAGACACACAGATGCAAAATAAAAGCCAGCTTCCAAAGTTCTTTTCTCAGTTCCTCATTCTGAACATTACACACTGCCTGCGCTAAGTGCTGCCCAATACAGAACAAAGGAATCTGGGTAGGAACAGTGCCTTTTCTCCATTTTGCCTCTAATAGCCTGGATAGCCTGATTGGCACTGGTACATGCCAGGCTCTGAAAATAAAATTGTGAACAAAGGCCATCTCAGTTCCTGAGCCCAGAGTAGACACTCATGACTGGCAAAGACAATTTTCCAGTGACAGGTGTCACAAGGCAACGGGTAGGAAATACTGATAAAAATGAATTTAGAGTGGTCAGAGAAGGCATTAAAAAAATTTTTTTTGACAGTGTAACCTTGGCTTACCCAGCATCCAGTTTGTAAACCAGACTAGCCTTGAACTCACATACCCACCTGTCTCTGCCTCGAAAATGCCCGATTAAGGGCCTGTGCCTCCTCATCTGACCCCGAGGGGGCACAGTTTGTTACTGCTGCTTTGTATTTACAGTAGTGAGGATTGACCCCAGGGGCTTAGTGCATGCCGAGAAGTGCTCTACCATTGAGATAGTGATAAACGAAAAAAAAAAAAAAGGTAAAATTCATTGTTATGCCAGACAGGGATAGTATTTGTTGGCCATTAGACAGTACAATTTTAACGGAAAACACCCTTTGAACTTTGCGACGGCAAAGCCTGACAGTAGATGGAAGTATAACCGACGTCTTCCAGCTGTTAGCCCTCTGACCTTGCCTTTGCGGTCAGGGTCACCACCCACCCATCACCACTCCCCTTTGCTACTCCTTCCGGACACTTCCGGCCTGCGCAAGCGCAAAAGAAATCGCCTCTCCTAGTGGCTCGCGGAGCCCGCTCCGAGGCGCATGCGCGTCCCGCCCATAGCCCCGCCCCAGGCGTCCCCTCGCGAGCGCCTGCCGTTTCTTTGGGCGGGGCAGTGGGCGGGGCCTGCGCGGGCGGGCGCGCTGCGGGCGGGCCAGTGAAGCCGGCGCCCCTGACACGTGATCTGGAACCGGCTGTGTCGCTAGGTGACTCGGTCTGTCCGTCCGTCCGCGGGTGCCATCATGGCGGACGCGGCCAGTCAGGTGCTCCTGGGCTCCGGTCTCACCATCCTGTCCCAGCCGTTCATGTACGTGAAAGTGCTCATCCAGGTATGAGTCGTCGCCATGCCCTTCCCCGCCAGCGTCCTGTCGGGTCGCCACCGCCCTCCGCGCCTGTGGGGCGGCTCTGCGTCCCAGGCCTTCACCCTGCCCTTCCCTCTCCTCGGGGACAAACTTCCACGGCCTCGCGGCCCCTCTCGAAAACATCCCGAGGCTCGCCAACTGCCACCCTGGCCTTCCCTACCCTGTGGCTCTTCGCAACTTTGTTTTTCCTTTCCCTGAGGTTGGTCCTGGCCGATCGCCATCGAGGGCTTGCCAACCCTTTCCCTGTCGCCCCTCTAAAATTGACATTCACGTCGCCTCGTCCACCCCTCCTCGCCGAAATAGCCCAAGCTCCAGACGTGAAATGCCCATCTAAGAACGAATTTGAAATTCTAGCAAAGCCAACGTCTTATTGTTTCTATTCGCTTTTTCTTTCTGTTCTGCTGTTTCTACTTCTATCCCCGTTCAGAGATTTTAACACCAGATACCCGGATATACACAAGGAACTCATTGAGAAGTGATAATGAAGTCAGATTTCCTAAGGATCCATTGAGCGTTCTCACAGCAGCCCATGTGGTTCATGACAATGAAAATCACGTTGGTCAGAGCTGGAAAGCATTTCTGTTTAAAGAGTTTAACAAGTTTAAACGTAACATCAAGCTACCGGATGTCTCTCCGGCCTCCCCTTAGCTTTCCAATCTGCTATAAAATAGTTCTTAAGTGAGATTTTATATTCGTGGGTAACGAGGCCTACTTTTAGCTGGTGATAGCATTTTCATTTGCTTTTCTAAGTTTCCCTGTGATGAGCAGGCCATTTTTAAGCATTTTTTGAGGGGCGACATACTTACCTCATGCCTTGTGTCCCAGAAGGAAGTCCCTGACCTCACTGTTTACCATTCTGAAAAAAAAAAAAAAAGCAAGACTCTGAGATGGACCTCATTTTTTGAATTGTTATTCATACAAATTGTTGCCAAGTTAACTGACACAAGTACAGATTTTAGTGTAAATATTGAAGTGCAAAAAGTGAAATCTGTGTCTAAAACAGAATTAGCACATTTGGAGCTAGGTTGCATAAGGTGAGTGACAGCATTTTGCTGGCCATGTATGAACCTATACTACTCAGCAGTTCTCAGAGGACGGTGGTTTTAGTGACATTCAGTGCTCTTACTTCAACAATTTGATAGCCTAAATTCTGATTTCCCAATATCTGAGTGTTGCCAAGTATCCCAGGGGTTTTGTGAAATTCCCGAATACTGTTTTAAAAGTTGCATGGTAGCATTTTCAAGGAGCTCAGATGAAGGAGTTGCAGCAGCAGAGAGCCTAAACTGGCCTGTGTTTTTTTTCTCACTAGCATCCCTTTGGCACTACAATTCCTGAATATATTGTACAAATAAAATGGCAATCATTAATTTTTATGACTTTAGTATATTGCTAATGAGTCTGTACATTTAACATGGACCTAGCTTGTAATTACTTTTGTAAGTGAGGTACCCAGCTTTACTTAATTTCCTTTGTTTTCTAGCTAGCCATATAGGTAGGCAGTTGATGCTGTTTCAGTGGATATTTTCTCATTTAGTTCAAATATAAAAAATATTTGTCAGCCTTATCAGTAAAGTAGCTTTCCTAACATTGTGGTTTCCTTGTTCTGTTTTCAATTTGGTAATCTATCTTAGTTTCATGGTTTACTCTATAGACTTCAACTCAAAGGGCAAGTTGGAGTTTATTGAACCCAGTCTTAAATCTATCCAACAGAACAAACATCTGATAAGGATAATACCTTATCAATGACTTAGAAAAGTTAAACAGCATTTTTATTTGTAAAAAATTATGGAGATAAGGAAGTAGCTTGCTGATAGAGTCATTGAACATAAGGATGGACATGGGGTCTATTTTCAGCACCAAACATAAACATTTGACCCTGATTTTCATTTTTCAAGACCTTGCAGCCACAGTATTCCTGGGGTATTGCTCAGTGTTGATGCAATGCTTTGTTTTTAAAGGTGGGATATGAGCCTCTTCCTCCAACAATAGGACGAAATATTTTTGGGCGACAAGTGTGTCAGCTTCCTGGCCTCTTTTGCTATGGTAGGTGTTTTTATTTACTTGGGGTTGGGTGACATGAGGACTGAGAAGATGGAGCTGCCGTGAAGTAACCAGGCTTTCGGACTAGAACCTAAATGTCTGACCTGTGTCCCCAGCCCAGCACATTGCAAGCATCGATGGGAAGCGTGGCTTGTTCACAGGCTTAACTCCAAGACTGTGTTCAGGAATCCTTGGGACTGTGGTCCATGGTAAAGTCTTACAGGTAAGAGGATCTTCGTTGATGTTCTCAGACATTTGGGTTGCCTTTTGTGCAAACGTTATTCTACTGATAAAGAGCAATTTCAGAGATACACTCAGAACCCTGCTTGTCTCTTGAAAGACTTTTCTCTTTATTGAGTAACTGATTGATTGGCTGATTGAAGACAGGATTTTTCTGTGGAGTCCAGGTGGCCCTGAATTTGATTCTGCCTTCTGAGTACAGAGGTTACAAATGGTTGCCCACATGCCTGTCTGGAAAACATTTTTCTTGAAATACCCACTCTTCCCCAAGAAACAAAGGAAAAAAATTTTTTTTTTCGAGACAGGGTTTCTCTGTGTAGCCTTGGCCATCCTGGACTCCCTTTGTAGACCAGGCTGGCCTCGAACTCACAGCAATCCGCCTGCCTCTGCCTCCCGAGTGCTGGGATTAAAGGCGTGCTCCAACACGCCCGGCTAACAAAGGAAATTTATGCAAGTTGAAGTAATTGACTTTGATGTGTGTGACCTTCCTTTAGAACAGATTCTGAATAGAAAATAGTTCCATTCACCCTTTACAGTTCAAGTTATTTATTTTCATTTTATTTTTGTTGTTTTGTTTTTTGTTTGTTTGTTTGTTTTTGAGACAGGGTTTCTCTGTGTAGCCTTGGCTGTTCTGGACTGGCTTTGAAGACCAGACTGACCTCAAACTCACAGAGATCCTTCTGTCTCTGCCTCCTTGAGTGCTGGGATTACAGGTGTGCGTCATTGTGCCCAGCTTTTAATTTTTACTTATTGGCTTATTGTAGAAGAAAGCTGATGAAAACATTTTTTTTCTGGAGTTTTCTTAGTGACACATTTTCTACTAAATGAATTGAAAAAAAGCAAGAGCTGCTGCTAGGCATAGTGGTATATGTTTTTTTGCTTGTTTGTTTGTTGTTGTTGTTGTTGTTTTGGTTTTTTGAGACAGAGTTTCTCTATGGCTGTCCTGGACTCACTCTGTAGACCAGGCTGGCCTTGAACTCACAGCGATCCTCCTGCCTCAGCCTCCCAAGTGCTGGGATTAAAGGTTCACACCACCACCGCCTGGCTTTGCTTGTTTGTTTTTTGAGACAGGGTTTCTCTGTGTCACTCTGGCTGTCCTGGACTCACTTTTATGTAGACCAGGCTGTTCTTGAACTCACAGCAATACGCCTGCTCTGCCTCCTGAGCGCAGGGATTAAAGGCATGCGCCACCACACCTAGCTTGTGGTATGTGTTTGTAATCCTGGCATTTAGGAGGTGGAAGAAGGGGGATCAGTAGTTTGAGGCTAGCCTTAGTTACATCCTGAGTACAGCCTGGGCATCATGGGGCCTTGTCTCAAAAAGAAAAACAAAGCACAACTGAGGTGGCTCAGCAGGTGAGGATGCCATGATGAACTTGAAGCTGACCCCAGAGCTCACATAATGGAAGACAAAAATCTTCATTTTCTGTATGTGTATGTAGCATACATGCACACAAATAATAATAACACATTTACAGAAGAAAAAAATGAACTAAACAAACAAAAAAAGAACTAACAGCTGAGGTGCAGCTCAGTGGTAGAGGGCTCACCTAGCATGTGCAGAGCTGTGGGTTTAGTCTCTAGCTCCTGGAAATGGGGACCTTAACAGCGGGAAGAGTCTAGATATTGGGTCTGGAGTAATGGCTATTTTCCGTGGTGTAGATATTTCCCTTACTACTTGTATATTTCTGGTTCTGTTTGCTCTTATATGTATGTCAGGGTTTTGTTGTTGTATTTTGTTTTGTCTATGTGTTATATATGTGCACATGTTTGAGCAACCAAGTCGTGGTACACATGCGAAGGTCAAAGGGCAGCCTCCAGTGTGGGTCCTTAGCTTTCACCTTGTTTGCAATAGGGTCTTTTATTCACTGTTGTATGCACCAACAGCTGGCCCATAGGCTCCTGGGGAATTCTGTTTCGGCCTCCTATCTTTCTGTTGGAGCGCAAAGATTATAGACCTATAGCATGTTGCCATGACTAGCTATACATGGGTTCTTGGAATGCAACAAGGGTTTAACCTACTGAGACCTCCTCAGCATTGTGTATGTGTCTCATTCATATTGAAAATTTTTTTCAGCAGGGTGTGGTGGCTCACGTATCTAATCCTAGCACTCAGGAATTAAATTTACTTAGGCAGAGGCAGGCAGGATCGCTGGGAGTTTGAGGCCAGCCAAGGCTACACAGAGAAACCCAACAACTTTGTTGCATGATTTAAAAAACAAACGGGTTTGCCATATAGACCAGACTGACTGACCTTGAGTTCCCAGGTAGCCGTCTGTCTTTGTCTCCTGAGTGCTGAAATTAAAGCCATGTGCTGTCACTCCCATTTCATTACATGAATTTTTAAAGTTAAAACTGATGAATGCAGGTAGTAAAATGTTTCTGGAGTCGTCAGTCCTAGGGCCCCATGCTACAGTGAAAGAGGGTCTGAGCCATAGCCCTCTCAAGTTCTTCCCGTCACGCATGCCCTGCCGTGTGATGAGTCTCTGGTGCGTTGGTGGCATGGAGGAAAGCCATGGCAAGAAAAGTGGTCTCAGGCATATTTTGCAGGCTTGCCAGAGCCTTCTGTAGCTTCTGCTAGGTGGTGGTTCTGTTTGACTCAGGTTTGCACTCAAAACGGTGCAGTGCTTCAGCAGCTGGGCAGCCGGGCCTGTGTATAGTGTGTGCATCTGCCCACCTGGCCTCAGACACTGGTTTGCAGGAGGATGTTGGCACCCTACTAGAGCACCTGAGGCTGAAGGGGTTGTAGAAATTGTTTGTCAACATTGTGGAAGGTTCTGTTTGACCACTGTTCTGATTTTTAACAGACATCCAGCATCCTAAAGGCCATCTGGATAGGCCTGGCTTCACCAGAACCGCAGTTAACATTTCATCTTTTTGTGCCTTGCAGCCTTTCAAGGGCTGGATGTTATATTTTACACAGGAGGCAGCCACTGATGTGACATTCCAGGTCCTCACCACAGGAACCTAGCTTGAAAGTGCTGAGCTATGCCTAGATTCCCAGGATATACACACATGTACGTAGCAGTAGGTAGCACAGGTGGCCTGAGAGACACCTATGGACCCAGATATGCAAAAAGCCTGCAGAGCTATGGACAAAAGAGGAGCAGTGGGTTGCCAGATGTCTTGAAAAGGACAAATTCCCAGAGTGAAGGGGAAAGCTATCCTCTTGGCTTCTTGAGCCTCTGGCCACTCTTGCAGTCATAGCCCAAGAGTCTTATGCATCCTCATATCCTGCCTAACAGCAGATACAGCATCGTTGCTTACTGTACTTCCTAAGCCACAGTCAGCTGGGAGGCCTAAGACGCCTGTCGTCACTGACCGCCAGGAGTCTGTGTTGTACAAGCCTAGGTAATGAGGAGACTTCTTACTGAGAGAGGGGGTTGGGGTGGGGCTGGTTAAGACAGAGTCTTTCCCTGTGGTCCTGGCTGTCCTGGGGCTCTATGTAGACCAGGCTGGCCTCTGATTCACAGAGATCTTCCTGCTTCTGCCTGCTGAGAGCTAGAATTAAAGGTGTGTGCTATTAGATCCAGCAGTGATCCTTTTTAACGCCCTCCAAAAGTATCGGCTGCTTTTTATCTGAAAAGGCTAGAAAATAAGACTCAGGCATGATCTAGCAAGCCTGTAACCCAGCACTTGGTAGGGTGGGGCAGGAGTAAGAGCGCAAGGTTATTGGCTATGAGACCTGTCTGAAAAAAGAGAGGGAGAGAAAGAAAAAGAGGAACAGAAACATCAAAGCTAATTGTCATCTACTAAGCATGCAGTTCTTGGACCCTTTTACATTCTCCTAGCACATTTTCTATGTTCTAGTCTTTGCTTTCTGTGGTCATCACACCCGCTCCAGCCACCCTGCAGCAGGAACTCACTGTGGAACTCTAACTAACTGGCCTGGGATGCACTCTGTAGACCAAACTGACCTCAGACTAAAAGAACTGCATGCCTCTACCTCCTGAGTACATTTTCTGTTTCTAAAATATACCAGAAGCCATATTTCCTCTTGTAGTATAATCTGGGATTTTATAACAGTCACAGTCTCTTCTCCAGAAAAGAAAACCATCTTGCTTGTTTGAGAAGCAGTCACGTGCAAAAGGAAAGTACAGTGATAGTCAAACTGAGTACCAATTCTATGTTCTTCTACCTTATATAAAAAAGATTCTTACGGGCCAGGCATGGTGGCCGGGCATGGTGGCGCACACCTGTAATCCCAGCACTCGGGGAGGCAGAGGCAGGTGGATTGCTGTGAGTTAGAGGACAGCCTTTTCTACCAAGTAAGTCCAGGACAGCCAAGGCTACACTGAGAAACCCTGTCTCAAAAAGCAAAACAAACAAACAAAAAAAAACCAAAAGAATCTTGACCTAATTTGGTGTTACTGCTTTGTCTATGAGAAGAGTAGGAACTAGGCTATTGTTTTTAATAGTTTCCTATTAAATATGTATATTTGGTAAGTTGTGTCCTTGGATGATTTTGTTATTGTTCATACTAAACCCACCACCACCACCTTGTTTTTCTTTTTCTTTTTTTTTTTTTTTTTTTTTGGTTTTTCGAGACAGGGTCTCTCTGTGTAGCCTTGGCTGTCCTGGACTCGCTTTGTAGACCAGGCTGGCCTCAAGCTCACAGCGATCCGCCTGCCTCTGCCTCCCGAGTGCTGGGATT
This sequence comes from Acomys minous, assembly GCF_964271855.1. Taxonomy (NCBI): domain Eukaryota; kingdom Metazoa; phylum Chordata; class Mammalia; order Rodentia; family Muridae; genus Acomys; species Acomys minous. The sequence goes on along the minus strand of NC_140485.1, from coordinate 55,544,173 downwards.
AAAGGCATGTGCCACCACTCCCGGCCACCTTGTTTTTCTTACACTACTGGAGCTTGAATCAAAATTTTGATGTGTGTGTGGATGGGGAAGCACTTAACTAGGTAGAGTGTTGCCTGACATGTATAAATAAGCCTTGGATTCTACTCTTAGCACCATGTGAACTGGTATGGTAGTGTATGCCTATAATCCCGGCACGTGCAAAGTAGAGGCAGAAGGACTGGAAGTTCAAGGCCTGAAACTCTATCTCAAAAATGAAAAGTTTTCAAAGCAGGCACGGTAGCAGTAGCCTATGATGCTAAGCTTTAGATGGCTGAGGTTGAGCAGTTACCACATGTTTAAGATCAGCCTGGGCTGAGTAATTAGATCTTGTCTCCAAACTTCTTCCTTCTCCTGTCCCCAACAAAAATAGGGTTTTCAGGAGCATTTGCTAATTCCTCCAGATGTTTGATGATGTTCAACTTTGCAGTAAGTAATACCACCTTAGGACATTTATTTCCAGTTGATTAATGTGGAGTAGAAATTGGGAGGTTTGCAGAAGAAAATCGGTGCTTTTTACTTTCTGTCAATACCTTCTCTTAATAGCTCTAATTATCCTTTATTTTTGTTTTTTCTGTAGTATTACCAGGAGTGTGAGAAACCCGAGGTAGGTTAGGGCTGCTTTTCTGTGGGCTCCTGTCTATTTCTGGCAAATTCCTGCTGTTTGACCCTGTATAGAAGAAAAGTCAAGGCTTTTCATTTTCATCTCCATGCTGTGTGGGGGGGTCTTATGGGGTAGTCATGAGTTTCGAAGACCATCAAGATTCTGTCTTTGCTTTTGATTTCTAGGAGTTTGGACCTGTAAATGTACAAAAGGAAGACTCGTCCTCCTTTGACCGAGTTGTCAAAGAGGTAAGAGATACATTTATCCCTCATATGTTGATCCAGGATCATGAATCCTGTTCTTCCAGGTCTGTTCCCAAGTGATATTAAATCTTCAGTTTAAGTTGGGCTTTCCTGTATAATAACCCAAAAGAAGAACATGGTCTGCTGTTGGGACAGGCACTACTCACTCTGTCGTTAAGACTAAGGCAGGTTCACATTTATTCTTTTGTTTGTGTGGGGCTGTTTTGCCTGCTCGTATGCCTGCCTGGTACTGGTGGAGGCCAGGAGAGTATATTTTGGAACTGGAGTTACAGAGAACTACCATGTGCATGTTAGGAGCCAAACCTGGGTTTTAAAGAAGAACAGGCAGTATTTGTGACCACTCAAACCATCTCTTCAGCCCCTAATTTATCCTTTTTTTTTTCCTGTTATTTAATTATGATTTTGACATATGTGCTGGCCCTGAGCTCGTGGTCCTCTTGCCTCAGCTCCCCCTCCCCAGTGTGGAACTGCACGCCCAGCTTTGAAAGTGTTGAAAACATATAGCAAGTAATTTTGAAATTTTTTATCTTTCAGTTGTTTGTTTTATTGAGACAGGGTCTCACTGTGTAGCCCTGGCTGGCCTAGAATTCACTTTATAGAGCAGGCTGGCCTTAAACTCACAGAGATCGCCTCCCTCTGCCTCCTGAATGCTGAGATTAAAGGATGCACTGTATCCAGCACACAATATGTTGTTTTTTATTTGTCCAGAGAGGCTTTTGTGTTATTATTGTGAGGCTGAAATGTTCCTATCACTTGTTTCTCATCCTCATGGTAGGCTGGAGATATGGCTTACTGTAGAGCATTTCCAAAGCTTGAACATGGATCACTTCCCAGACTCATTAAAATTCAGATTCCTAGGCCGAAAAGATGACTTAGGACAGAAGCTCCAACAGGGTTGTTGTTCCTAAGATGTTGGCACATACCTAAAGCTTAACATCTTTCTAGTGTAGATAACCAACTTCTTTGAAACTTATGGTGAGAGAAAGTGCATAATCCAAATGATGGCTCAGGCCTGTAATCCCAGTTACTTTGGGAGGCTGAAGGAGGGACAGCAGAACTTTAAGGCCTGCTTGGCCTACAGAGTAAGTTCAAGGCCATCCTAAACAACTTAGCGAGACAAGCTGCGTGACAAAAGTAGATCAGGGGCCAGGGCATATAGCTTGTTAGTGGAGCACTTACCGTGTGTGTGTGTGTGTGTGTGTGTGTGTGTAAGAGAGAGAGAGAGGGAGGGAGGGGCGCCCTGGGTTTAATTCCTACTACTGCTAAATGAGTGAATGATTCCAGCTCTAGTAAGTTTATGCAAACTGGTACTCTTTCTGTTTCTTTGCCTTTCTCTCTCTCTCTCTCTCTCTCTCTCTCTCTCTCTCTCTCTCTGTGTGTGTGTGTGTGGGTGGGTGTTTGGGTGTGTGTTCTGTTGTGATTATCTTGTGTATGAAATTGGGGAAAATAACAGAAGTCTCTTTTTCAGAGAGATTTTAAAAAGCTACTACAACAGAAGGTTGAAATGCATGAGAGGTGTAATAAAATGGCAAAATATTACCTTAATCCCAGTGGAGCTAGCTTCTGAGTGCCAAAACAGGAAAGCTTTAGTGTCTAGTCCTTTGCCCTGTGCTCAGCGTCCACCTGCACTCTGTACAGAAATGTGTGTGGCATTTATTTAGATTTCAGAAGTGTGTTTTGATTGTTTCTAGACAACTCGAGAGATGATTGCTCGCTCTGCTGCTACCCTCATTACACATCCCTTCCACGGTATGTTTGCAGTTGATAACATAAAATAATCTCATTTTTTAAATTCTTTCTTGGGCATTTAGATAGCTCAGCATGGGCATTGAATTCAGGGCTCTGCCTTCATATCCTTGCTTACCTGCTTTGTCATCTTTTTCTAGATTGTAAAATGTCTTTAGATGAAAACCCTTTAGGATTATTAAAATAAATCTCAACACAGTTGGTAAGGTTTTGTTTCAATGAAAGTGAATTTGTTTTACATGTATTTTGGCAGAGGAGGGCCAGGCATTTCACAACATATGGTGGAGGTCAGAGGACTATTTTCTTCTTCTGCCAGATAGGTTCTGAGGATGGATAAACTCAGGTTGTGGGGCTTGTCGGCAAGTTGGTTTTTGTTTGTTTGTTTGTTTTTTGTTTATTTTTTTTTTAACCAGCTAAGCTGCCTCACACACTCTCAGCATAGTTCTGAAAATAAAAGTCTTGTCTCTGTTTTACAGTGATCACTCTGAGATCTATGGTACAGTTTATTGGCAGAGAGTCTAAGTACTGGTAAGTGTTTGGGGTTTGTTTTCCTTTCTTTGGTTTTTCAAGACAAGGTTTCTCTGTATAACAGCTCTGGCTGTCCTAGAACTCAATCTGTAGACCAGGCTGGCCTCGAACTCATGTAGATCCGCCTGCCTCTGCCTTCCAAGTGCTGGGATTAAAGGCGTGCACCACCATCGCCCAGCTTGCTTGCTTTTTTTTTTTTTTTTTTTTTTAATTTGTGTATGTATCTACTTGTCTGTATGTGCACCCCATGCATTCAGTGCCCATGAAGGCCAGAAGAGGTGTCAGATGCCCTGGAACAGGGGTTAAAGACAGTTGTGAGCCCCAACACCAGAGAGTTGTGAGCTGCCATGTGGATGCTGACCTGAACCTGGGTCCTCTAAGAGCAGCAAGCATCTTCCCAGCCTGTTGTTTTAACTGCTCAAGGAAATACTTTGAAACAAAATATAATATTACTACTTTATATTTTTATGGTTCTTTAGCATTTACAGAACAAATTCATACTTGTGTCATTTGACCTGTACCAAAAGCAATAAAATACAAGAAAACAGGCCTAGGCTAAGTTAGGAACCTACCCAGGGACCACAGACTATAGTGTAGGGCCACTGAAGCCAAATGAACTCTGAACTGTATATAGCACTCTCTTTGTAGTCTTGTTTTATTTTGTTTTCAAGACAGGGTTTCTCTGCCCTGGCTGTCCTGAAACTGTAGATGAGGCTGGCCTCAAGCTCAAAGATGCAGCTGCCTCTGCCTCCCAAGTTCTGAGATTAAAGGCAGGTACCTCCCACCTACCCCTTCATAGTTAATTGCTTCACTGTTTTTTAAATGTGCACGAATATTTTGCTTGCTTATATGTCTGTGTTCCTCATGTGTGTCTGGTGCACACAACAACCAGAAGAGAGCATCAGATCCCCTGAGCATTGAATTACAGAGGGTTGTGAGCTGCCATGTGGATGCAGCCAGTGTTCTTAACAACTGAGCCATTGCTGGGCAGTGGTCGTGCACACCTTTAATCCCAGCACTTGGGAGGCAGAGGCAGGTGGATCTCTGTGAGGCTGAGGCCAGCCTGGTCTACAAAGCAAGTCCGGGACAGCCAGGGTAACACAGAGAAAAACCCTGTCTCGAAAAACAAAAACAACAAAAAAACCCCAACTGAGCCATCTTTCCAGCCCCAGTAGAATCATAGGTACATGATAGGTTTACAAGAGTGAACTAGTGCTAGAAAATTGGGAGGAAGCTGGGTAGTGGTGGCACATGCCTTTATCCCAGCACTCAGGAGGTAGAGGCAGGTGGATTCTGTGAGTTCAAGGCCAGCCTGGTCTCAAATTGAGTCTGGAACAGCCAGCCCTCTATTACACAGAGAAACCCTGTCTCAAAAAACAAGCAAACAAACAACAAAAAGAGGCTGGAGAGATGGCTCAGAGGTTAAGAACACTAGCTGCTCTTCCAAAGGTCTTGAGTTCAGTTCCCAGCAACCACATCATGGCTCATAGCCATCTATAATGAGATCTGGTGCCCTCTTCTGGCCTGCAAGTGTACATGCAGACAGAACAATGTATTAAATTAAAAGGGAGGAAAAGGAGTTATAAATTTGCTTTTATCATTAGCCAGGTATTATGGGGTACAACTGTGGTCTCGGGTCCCTTTAGAAGTGCAGGCAGGAGTTCAGGGTCAGCCTCTACATAATAAACTTAAGCTGGCTTGGACTATGTGGAACCCTGTTTGTGAGAGTGCAGGTCGGGTGGGGAGGGGATCATTAAAGCTTCCTTCTCGTAGTTCAAGGTGATCTCAATGTGCTTTACCTTTTGTCATTGCCTAGTGGACTGTGTGACTCCATATTGACCATCTACCGGGAAGAAGGCATCATAGGATTTTTTGCGTGAGTAAAAATCACCTGTGAGTGATTTTTGTGTGTTAGTAGCTTGAAAATAAGGGCAATGAGTCTTTGCTTCTTGTGAGGGCAAACTTTCTCCCAGGTTTACTTTATGTTAAGCTGGTTACAGACCTCTACTAAGTTTAATTTTTCTTTTTTTAAAAATAATATTTATTTATTTATTATTATTACAATGTACTTATTATTTATACAGTATTCTGCCCGCATGTGTGCCTGCCCGCCAGATCTCATTACAGATGATCATGAGCCACCATGTGGCTGCTGGAAATTGAACTTGGGACCTTTGGAAGGGCAAACAGTGCTCTTAACTTCTGAGCCATCTCTCCAGCCCCCTTTAATTTTTCATTGTAAAGATTCCACACCTTTGTTTTTTCTATATATTTTATATTCTTGAAATAAGGGGTTTTTTTGTTTGTTTGTTTGTTTTGTTTTGTTCTTTTAAGCCAGGCATAGTGGCGCACGCCTTTAATCCCAGCACTCAGGAAGCAGAGGCAGGTGGATCGCTATGAGTTCAAGGCCAACCTGGTTTACAAAACGAGTCCAGGGAACCAATGCTACACAGAGAAACTCTGTCTCGAAAAACCAACAAAGAAATCAGGCTTGGTTTTGTTTTTAAGCAAGGACATAGCCCACACTGACCTCAAACTGGATGAAGATGACTTTGAACTCCTGATCCTCCTGTGCCTCTACCTCTGGGAGCATGTGTAGAAGTCAGGGATCAACTTGGGAGAGTCAGTTTTCTCTTTCCATGTGTGCGTTCCAGAACCACTGGACCAGACCTTGCTTTTTTTGATTTTGTTGTTTCTGAGATAGTGTCTCAAGCTCACTGAGATCTACATGCTTCTGCCTCCCAAGTGTTGTGATTAAAGGTATTCAACACCATGTCTAATTTTTTTGCTTTTTTGAGGTTCATACGTTTTGTTTGTTTGGTTGGTTTTGGGTTTTGGTTTTGGTTTTTTTGGTTTTTCGAGACAGGATAGCCTTGGCTATCCTAGACTCACTTTGTAGACCAGGTTGGCCTCAAACTCATAGCGATCCACCTGCCTCTGCCTCCCGAGTGCTGGGATTAAAGGTCTATGCCAGCAGGCCCGGTGAGGTTCATACCCTTATAATAAGTTCTTTTCTAATACAGTTAGTAAAATGAGAAAACTAATTTTTAAACATTTTTTTAAATTAAAAAATAATTTTAAAAAGGTTATAACATGTATTTTCTTACCTTAGGAGAATAAGTATTTGCAAGGCCTAACTTTGGAAGAGCTTAAACTACTGTACTTGGCTAACAAAACCTTACTATGGGCAATAAAATAGTCTTCTACGTTGGCAGTGTCTCCATGATTGATGGTAGCAGTCCAACATACCTTTGCACATGCTCTACCACTGAGCTGTACTACTAACCCCACATTGCTTTTTTCTTTTCTTTTCCTTTTTGTAATTATTATTTTTTTGTGTGTGGGTGTTTTGGCCACCATGTGCTGAGGCCAGAACATGGTGTCAGAGCCCCTGAACCTGGAGTCACACATGGTTGTGAGCCACCATAGGACTGCTGGGCATCAAACCTGGGTCTTCTGGATGAGCCATTTCTCCAACCCCTAAGTTTTATTTTTATTTTTATTTTTTTGAGTATAAATATTCTGACAAATAGAAAAGACAGCCTTATGGTTAGTCTCATTGTTGGCATATATCTTTTAGCTGTTTTATTGGGGTTCTTATAGCTCTACCTCCCTTCCAAAACTCCAAACCAGGTAGTAGAGACTTAAGGTTAATGGGGAAATGGGGTGTTGAGGTCTGTTTAACCTACTTAATGCTGTTAAGGGGCCATGAGTTCCTTGGGTCAAGCCCAATCTTTGTTTCCTCAGGATATCTCCAAAAACTTCTTGTCCCTTTTTTATTGACTATTTGATAAGCCAGCAACACCTGAAGCAGGAACGAGCAACAAGAATAGCCCTGCCTTTGGGCTCTGGTCTTTTTATACCAGTTCTAGAGTCCTCAGAATTAAACAGTCGTCAGCTAGCAGAGTCAGAGCATGCATGAGACAAGTGTGCTGCTGCTGTGGAGCCTGCAGGAGCCCCATATCCCACACCTGGGATTAAAACAAAAACATAACATAACTGGGGCTTGGAGATTTGTTCGTTTGTTTGTTTGTTTGTTTGTTTTCGAGACAGGGTTTCTCTGTGTAGGCTTTGCTGTCCTACACTCGATTTATAGACCAGGCTGGCCTCAAATCCCATCAATTTGCCTGTCTCTGCCTCCCAACTAAAGGCGCACCACCACGCCGGGCTGCCCTGCCAAATGTTAATATCAAATGGGAAGAAACGCCGGCCATGGTGCCGCACACCTTTAACCCCAACACTCGGGAGGCAGAGGCAGGTGGACCACGGTGAGTTTGAGGCCAGGCTGGTCTACGAAGTGAGTCCAAGACAGCCAAGGCTACATACACAGAGAAACCCTGCCTCAAAAAACCAACAAAAAAAAAAAGGGAAGGGAACATAGCCATATTAAGTCTCTTCTGCAAAGCACCTTGCAAATCTTTGGCCTTCTCCCCCCACCCCACCCCCATTATGGTTATTAGCCGTAACGTGAGCCATTAGCTGTAATTCAGAGGGTTATAGCTGACCTGTATTTTAAAAGTGGGAACACAAGGCATGACAGGCCAACCTTTGGTACAGCTGCTAACTAGACTGAAGTGTACATGAGGGCTACACTCTGGGAGTTGATGCCCTTCCAGTCCCCTGGAATGGTGTTGAATCTAACTTTTGAGGCAAGTGTTTGTACTGAGTAGACTATTTCACTGATCATAATTTTTTGCTTCTTACTGTGTCTTCATGTAGGGGTCTAATTCCCCGCCTCCTAGGTGACATCATATCCTTGTGGCTCTGTAACTCACTGGTTTATCTCGTCAATACCTATGCACTGGACAGTGGGGTAGGTTATGACCTTGGTAAGATGTGCTGGTGAGGGCTTTCTCTATGTTCACCTGGGAGCTAACTTAGCTGTAAGAAAGATGGCAGCTTGTTATATGCCAGATAGAATATTATAAAGTAAAAACTATTATTTGAGCTTCAAGGTCACTTCTCTGTTTTTTGATACCTAGTTTTAGAGCACACACTGCAAAGAGAATAACTGTTTGTTGTGTTTGCAGGGTTCCCCCGTCTCCTGGGGTATTGAAGGCACCTAGAAATCTCAGCCTGAGAAGTTTTGAGGATCTGAGTTACTTCTTGTCTATAGTGTAAACAAGTTTCCTATGGTTTGAAACTTGTTACCCATCATGCTTTCTTTTGTTTTTCAAATATTGAGATAAGTACATCCTGGTATGATAGGAATTTGTCAGTATTGATTGACGATGACAGTCAATTTGAAAATTTTTAATAGGGTTTCACTATATCAGTCATCTTGATTGCCAGTTTTTTGTTGAGGTGGGGTCTTACTGTAGCCCTGGCTGACCTGAACTCTATATAGATTAGGCTAACCTTGAATATAAAGGAATCCACTTGCAACTGTCTCCCAAGTGCTGGGTGTAAGACATATACCACCACACCCCACCTTGACTGCCACTTTTTTATTTTCATTATAGATACTTTGTCTTTATTCTAAACTTCATTTTCATACTGTCAGGCTGATAATTTAGAAATAGGGTATTGGTGTGCTTGTGAGTTTTAACTTACTATCTGTTTCGTGTATGATTCTGATAGAGACTCTTTTCCTGTTTCAGGTCTCTACCATGAATGAAATGAAAAGTTATTCCCAAGCTGTCACAGGAGTGAGTTTCTTAATCCTCTTAATCATCTAAGAATAGTCATAGTTTTTTTTTTGTTTGTTTGTTTTCTTTTAAATCTGGCCTGTTTGACCACTATTTTATTTTTTTTGTTTTTTTTTGTTTTTTTGAGACAGGGTTTCTCTGTGTAGTCTTGGCTGCCTTGGACTCACTTTGTAGACCAGGCTGACCTCAAACTCACAGACATACACTTGCCTCTGCTTCCCTGAGTGCTAGGATTAAAGGCGTACACCACCACACCTGGCCTTTGTGGTCTTTTTTGAGACATGGTCTTCTGGAAAGGGAAAAGCTGCTAGATACCTCCCTGGAAATCACTTGTCAAATGGATTACTCTTTTTTTGTTTTAAATTATTATGTATACAGTGTTCTGCTTTCATGTACACCTGCACACCAGAAGAAGGCACCAGATCTTATTATAGATGGTTGTGAGCCACCATGTGGTTGCTGGGAATTGAACTCAGGGCCTTTGGAGGAACAGGCAGTGCTCTTAACCTCTGAGCCATCTCTCCAGCCTCTGAGTTATTTCTCCAGCCCAAAGGCATTACTCTTGTCACAGGTAACAAAACAGTTGCTACATCACAGCAGCATTTACCCCCTGTGGTCTTTTATTCCTCAGCTTTCATGGGGGAAGAGGGGCAGCTGCACATAATGTCCTTCACGTCCCACAAAAGAACTGCACCCTTCCTACTCACACATTTCGTTCATTTTGTGTTGTGGGCGCTGTGCATGTGCAGGGCATTTGTGTGGAGGTGAGAGGCCTCTGGGGAGACAGTTCTTTCCTTCCACCGTGTGGGTTCTGAGGATGGAACTCATTCCGGGCATCAGGGTGGGGAACAAATACTTTGACTGTAACCCTGAGCCGTCGTACTTGCCTTGGAAAACTGCGTCAGCCTCCCGTGTAGGAGAGGTGACTAGCACTCATCGTCACGCCAGCCAGGAGTGCGCTACCGAAGTCGTTCTCGCCTCTGAGAGGATGCTCACAGTTTCTTCAGGGTACTTTGAAACAGTTTGTTTTTATTAGTTTAAGACTTGTTTTGTTTTTTGAGACAGGGTTTCTCTGTGTAGCCTTGAACTAGGAGTGGGTTGGTAACTCAGCTGTCTTTTTACTGTTTTGCAGTTCTTTGCCAGCATGTTGACACATCCCTTTGTGCTTGTGTCTAATCTTATGGCTGTCAACAACTGTGGGTAAGTACTTTGTTTTGTTTTTTGGCTGGTGCCTGTACGTGTGTGCATGCTAGAAGATAGTGTGTTAGGTGTCTTCAACGGTGGCTCTCCATTTTATTTACAAAGACAGAGTGTCTTACAGTTCCAGAGCTCACCCATTCACCCAGTCTACTTAGATGGCTTGCCAGGAGGATCCTGTCTCTGCTTTCTAAGTGCAGATTATGGGGTGGGGGGATCTTAACTGCCGAGCAGGTACAGGGTATCCAAACCCTGATCCTGAGCTTCCGTAGCAAGTGCTTCAGCCATTGAGCCTTCTCCCCAGATGTCAAGTGGCTCTACCACATCAGGCAAAATGCTTCTCAAATGAACTCAAAGCTATTCTCTAGCCATCCATGTAGCCTGTGCCTTAATACTAGTGCTGAGGAGATGGAGACAGGAAGAGCAGGTGTTCAAAGCCAACCTTAGATGCATAGCAAGTTTAAGGCCAAAGTGGGCTCCGTGAGATCCTTTGTCAGAAAAATAAACAAAACTGGAGCTAGAGAGATGGCTGAACAGATAAGAGGACCTGAGGTCAGTTCTCAGCACCCAAATCAGGTGGCTCACAAGTGCTTGTAATTCCCAACTCCAAGAGATCCAGTCCTGGTTTCTGTGGGTACCCACACACAAATATGCACAAACACGCTCACATATGTACATATATAAGAACATAATATTAAAAAGAAAACCTTTGAGCCGGGCGTGGTGGCACACACCTTTAATCCCAGCACTCAAGACAGGGTTCTCTGTGTAGCCTTGGCTGGCCTGAACTCCTCACTTTGTAGACCAGGCTGGCCTCAAATTTACAGAGATCCACCTGCCACTGTCTCTCAAGTGCTGGTATTAAAGGTGTGCACTACCATATCCAGCCACATAAATTTTTTAAAATGAGTTAAAGGAGAGTTGGTTATGGATTGTATTCAGGTAGAAGGATGTGCTCATCAGTGTTTACTTGTTTTTATACCTAGAGTCCTCATGAAGAGAGTTCATTTATAAGTTCCTTTTCCCTGACGGTTTGTCATATAGTTGTTCATTTATCCACTAGAGGAAAATCTAAGTGTATCACAAAATAAAACCAAGTCATGATTCTGGTAAAGAGTGCAGTAGGGATGAGGGGATAGAGATGGAGGGAAAGAGAGCTGTGAGGGAAAGTAATACTACACATGTGTGGGATTGTCAGAAAAAAAAATTAATAAAATTTCTGTTTGTCTGTTGACTTTAAACCTAACTATAGGTTATACAGGTGGTTGATTTCCCCTCCCCTGGTGTAATATGTCTCATTAACACTATCTCTCAGAGAACCTGTGTTGGAATTTTGCCAAAAATTCTCTTGTAAATAACATGTTTTCAATTTTAGGCTTGCTGGTGGATCTCCTCCTTACTCCCCAATATATACTTCCTGGATAGATTGCTGGTCCATGCTACAAAAATCGGTATTTTTATCTCTCATTTTGTTTTTGTTCTCTTAAATAATGTTTCTTAATCCCTGTTATTTCTTTTTAAATTCTGCTGATCAGTGTAACCTTTACAGTGTTGTTTGTGTCACTCAAGCATAATAGTACAGTGTGCTACTTAGAAATTACCATCTGGAGTAATGAAGTACAGATCCCTACATGTTAACCACAAGCCATTTGAGTGACTGAATAAAAATTACAAATAGGGCCTGGAGAGATGGCTCAGAAATTAAGAGCACTGCTGCTCTTCCAAAGGTCCTGAGTTCAATACCCAGCAACCACATTGGTGGCTCACAACCATCTATAATGAGATCTGGTGCCCTCTTCTAGCCTGCAGGTGTACATGCAGGCAGAGAATTGTATACATAATAAATCTTTTTTTAAAAAGTTACAAATAGGATCCAGATAGATAATTCTCCTAGTTATTTACAGTATCCTGATTTCAAACTCTTTTTCAAACTTGCTTCTATTTTGGTGTTGGGATTAAACCCAGGACCTCACATAGGCTGCGCACCTGCTCTTTGCACTGAACTCAGCCTAGCAGACTTGTCTTTTGACAAAAGTTTGTCAAAGTGACACTAACACAACTAGTTGCCTGGTTCCTGTCCTTTTTTTTTTTTTTAGTGGCGAGTGACTTTGTCAAAACTATAGTGTATGGTTATGGCTTAGAGTTATATTACTCAAGCATAATAGGACAACATGCTATATCATTGACCAAACATTTTTGGTCAATCTAGGCAAAGTTTTAGTAGAAGCTAAGATAATGGATGGGCTGTCCACTAACTTTAGCATGCAATCACTTAACATGGCCATCAGTTTGCAGATGGTTTTGAGTAGCGAGCACTTTTTAAAGGATTGCAGAGAAAGGATATAAAGAAGCTCTTTGTTGCATTACTTCATGGAGCCCAGGATACAGATGAGAAAGGCTTTGTTCACAGAACCCAGGCTCTCCCAGACTGCACTCTGAATGAAAAGGTCCAGTTGTTGCTATGGTTACTTTTGCTCACTATTCATGCCAACTGAATCCAAGCTAGAATCTTTGAATGAGTTAGTTCATTATAAACTTACCACAAATATTGTGGATTTCCTTCTGAGTTTTACACCCCATTCTTGTTTTAATTTTTTTTTTTAATAGTTATAATAAGTATTATTTTGTTTTTGTTTTCTGGAAAGCTAGGGGTCAATCCTAGAGCCTTCCAAATAATAGGCACGAACTCTACCACAATGCTGCATTCCCAGAACTTGTTCAGTTTCTTTCTGTGGTGTTAGTCATTGACCCAGAATCTTGCACACGTGCGAGAAGCACCTCACCACTGAGCTACACCCCCAGCTCTTCTCCAGACCAGATTTTACTGCTTCTGTAGGATAGTCTCCTACTGCAGTCCCCGTTTCTAACTCATGTCCTGTTGTAGGAGGAAAGAACATAGAAAATGGATTAAGGTGCCAGACAAACCTTAGCTGGGAAATCATTGATCCTGTACATGCTTAGAAAAACTGCAAAACTGAATTAGTCATCTGCAGTGTAGCAGATAGCATGCTAAGCATTTTCCATGACGTTCTCAAAATAGCCTTGTGAAGTTCGGTGCTATTCACACATGAAACACTGCTGCTTCGCATATGGAGAAGTCGGTGCTAAGAGCTTAATAAAAGCTCTGTGCCACAGGGTCACTCAGCCCCGCGGGCGCCCAGTCCTGCCCTAGTCACTTCAGCCACATCTAGAGACATGTCCAGTGTGAGGTGCTGCTTGGGATTGGTTGCTTTTGTCTTAATGCTGGACTTTATTTCTGTTTCTTTTGCTTCCAGGGAAATATGAGCCGAGGAAACAGCTTGTTTTTCCGGAAGGTCCCCTTTGGGAAGACTTACTGTTATGACCTGAGGATGTTAATTTGAAGATGTTGGGGCAGGGACAGTGACATTTCTATAGTCCCAATGCACAGAATTATGGGAGAGAATGTTGATTTCTATACAGTGTGGCGCGCTTTTTTAATAATCATTTAATCTTGGGAAAATGGAGGTGATTGGTGTCTGCCTTTTTTGTTCTTTTTCCTAGCACATCATTTACCACTGGTGTTCCCCCTTAATTATTAAAAATGGGACTTTTTTTTTTCCAAATTCTTGTTTTAAACAGAAAATAGAAGTATTTTCCTAAAAGAACAAACAAGTTGTCATGTAGATTTGAGTCTCAGGTTAGGGCTTTGTCAAATGAAGAATAGAATCCCAGTAAGAAGGAAGTAGTTCTATAAAAGTTGATAAAATTAAGAAGGCACACGTGTGGGGGTTTATGAGTTACCTTGAGCGGGTAGATGCTAGGCAGCAGCAGCTCCAGTCTACCTCCCCCTGCTTCCGCGCAGCTGACCCATCTTACTGCTCAGCGCTGCTGAGTTACTGTAGAAGAAAAAAGCATCACCTCCAACAAAGAAAAGGACCGTTTCAGAGGCTTTAGCAAGAATTGGAAAGGAAATAGGGTCTTTCACTCCAAAGAAGCTCTTGACTTCTTGTAGCACAAGAAGCAAGCACTATAGCAAAACCCGTAAGTGCTCAGTGCCCACGGACCTGAGGTCATCTTCACTGCGCTTCCGTTGCCTGTAAGCTCTGCTCCTAAGTGTTTGATTTTCATTTCTGATGACACCCTTGAAAAGTGTATTTGTAAGTCCTTAACTGGTAATGTGGACCAAAGTCCACTGGCTTCCAGGATATTTGCCCAGCTACGCATGTCATACCCTCAGTTAGGCATGTTAAAAACACTGGAGGAAAAATTACTTTAGAAGGAAATTTTCAACTCAAGCATAAAGCTCCTATTTACTCAGGCCTTTTAACAGCAGGCTAAAATGCTCATAAGATGAGAAAGCATAAGGTGTTGCTTGTTTAAGTAATTCACTGGTACTTTGCCAAATGGGTAAGCGCTGAACTTGCTGCTTTTAGACTTACCACTGCGGCAGAGGCCATGATGTTAGGTTGTGTGAGCATGCAGGGTCTTCTCCCACTCAGGGTTAGGGAATGCAACCTGAAGCTCATGAGTAGCTCAGCTTGAAATGTCTTTGATGTCAAAAGTACTTTGTTTCAAAAAGTAATGTAAATTTTATATTCTATTCAATATTATCTGCATCTGTTTTAATATAAAAAATGTTTTGCATTACCTACTCTTTTTCTCCCCAAAAAACGTCAAGTAAAGATGATCTAGGAAATGCACCATGTTTACCCTGTGGCTTCTGTGCACACACACCTGCCTGTTCTGAGACCGTGTCTGACTATGAGAACCAGTCCACCACCAGAGGGCGGTAGTGCCTTTGGCCTGCTGAATTCACCATGATCTAGAATTGTGTCTCATTTATAGGGCTGAGGTGTGACTTGGTGAACACTTACCTAACAGGCGGAAGTATCTGGATTCTATCTGCAGAATCAGAAAAATGGGGACAGTGATGCAAACCCATAGCCCCAAAACCAGAGGAACACAGGCAGGAAGAGCAGGAGTTTGCAGATCGCCTCCATTACATAGCAAGTTTGAGGCTAACCTAGACTACATAAATGATGTTATAGCAAAAACAAAAACAAAAACAAAAAAAACCCCAAGTACTAGCTGGGTGTGGTGGCACAGGCTTTTAATCCAAAATCCAAACACTTGGAAGGCACAGGCAGGCAGACCTACATAGTGAGCCCCTGTCTCAAAAACCCACACAAAATAAGTAGTCCAGTCATTTCTTTCCTGTTTCGTTCAGTTACAGGTTCAGTTAGGGATCCTGTAATCAATCCCTTTGGTCTGTCTTAAGATTCATTACAAACTCTCACATAAAATTCTGAGGTTTAGCAGGACAAGATTGCATGCACCTGCAGTCCTGACAGTTTGGGTTGTCTTTGCTACCTCAGGCTCCCAGGTGTCGGAATCACCAGCCTGGGCCACAGCTGCTTAAAAATGAGGGTCAGCTGGGACAGGGTCTTGCTATGCACACGGCCCAGGCTGGCCTCAGCCTCCCATTTAGTGGGGTTACAAGTATGCAACACTGCTCAGCCCCTTAGTGTGCTTTCTAGAAAAACTAGCTGGAGAGACCTCAGCAGTAAAGACTCACTATTGCAGGGGACCTGAGGTCACTCTAACAGTGCTCAAGCTGGGTGACTTAAAACTGCACTCCAATTTGCAGGTCTGACCTCAAAACTCAAGAGATCCACCTGCCTCTGCCTCTAGATTTCTGGGATTAAAGATGTGCACCCACCACACATGTCACACACACACCTTTTTTTCTTTCCTTTCTTTAAAAGGTTGTAGTCTTTAGCCCAGCGGTGGTGGCACACACCTTTAATCCTAGCACTTGGGAGGCAGAGGCAGGCGGATAGCTGTGAGTTCCAGGCCAGCCTGGTCTACAAAGCGAGTCCAGGACAGTCAAGGCTACACAGAAAAACCCTGTTTCAAAAAACCAAACAACAACAAAAGTTGTAGCTTTCTAAAGGAGATGAGAATGTTGCTTTCCACCAGTCCTGCCTACATGAGAGTTTTCCTCATCTCCTTTTTGGCAGGAGAGAAGTCTTTTTTGTTTTTGTTGTTTTTCGAGATAGGTTTCTCTATGTAACCTTGGCTATCCTAAACTCACTTTGTAGACTAGGCTGGCTTCAAACTCACAGCAATCTGCCTGCCTCTGCCTCCT